>NC_046651.1:14392189-14709388 GCF_900324485.2 Mastacembelus armatus | reverse complement strand
GAGAGATATTTTATAATGATGATATTAAGAACACTGACGAAAAATTTGATTGCAAGCGCGAGGTTTAATGTAGGCCTAAGAACTGTAGATAACAAAAAAAAAAAAAAAAAGAAAGTGTTCTGTGGCTACCACCAGCAGACCTGTCAAGTGTCCAGAGCAAAATGATCTGTCTCCAGCCAGTGACAGACTCCCCTTCATCACATCAAGTCAGTCCTCTCCACCTGCCAAGCGCAACATAATCACTGACAGCACAATTTCTTTTCGTCAGGTTCACTCTGTTCTCTGCATCTAAATTCAACACATCGTTAGATCAGAAAAGTAGTAAAATGAAAAGAGAAAGAAAACTTTCATGAATTCCAAGTCTCTTACACCTCTTCATCTCACTTCTCCTCCCCCACTCCACTTCTCTCTCTGACTTCAGTACAGACTCCAGCAGCTTCTATGCTGGCTCTTCTCCAGCAATTATCTGGTTGGTTCCACTCTGACGCAACTCAGACTCTACTCATCATCTTCTTCGTCATCAGCTCCTGCTACCACAGCGAAACTCCCTCTCTGACATCAACTCCTACTCATCTCCAGAATGGGCATCAGCTCCAGCTCTGCTCAGATTTTTCTCTGGTATTTACTCAGTCTTAGCTCCATTTCTGCTGTGCCTCTTCAGCCAGATTGGCACCAATATTGGTTCTGCTCTGATATAGCTATGACTCCACTTTGGCCCTGACCACATTTTGACTCCATACCAACTGACAACCAGCTCTGGCTTTGACTCATCTCTGCTCTTAAACCTCAAACCCAAGCCTGTCCTCTTTCCAGGCTGCCTTTCTATATTCTGTCTGAATACTTGACCATGATACAGCTTATTCCATGGTCAGTTTTTAATCACACTAGTAGCTTGATGTTTGGTCCAGACTGAAATATCTCTATGAGATGGATGACACTAAAATTCTCCATACACATTATTGCATTCCACATGATAAATCTTAATGACTTTGGAGTTCCCTTTGCTTTTCCTGTAGCATCACCAGGTCAAAGATTTTAATTGTTCCTTTTTCATCATTCTCATAGCTGTTAGCATGAATGTGAGTGTGTGTGTGTGTGTGTGGGGGGGGGGGGGGGGGGGGGGGGGGTGTAAACAATTAAAATTTTCTAAGAGTCCAGTGACCCCAATTTAGATGTTTAATTGATCTAAGTTAAAAATTAAAACAGGAAAAAGGAGCAATGTTTAATTGTACTGACGTTTTACTTATAGAAGTACAAAAAAACAAACTTAATATCAGTCAAAGAGGAAACGTAGCTTGTGGCTTATTATTTTAAAGCAAGTTAAGATCAGCAGTAATGTAATTTAGGTGTACAAAAGCCTAATCTTTTAAAACATGGATATTGCTCTCCTCTTAGTGAGGCAGAAAACCGGAAAAGTTCACTCTGCTCCTTTCTCAAGACAACTGATTGCTTTTATCTCCCCAAATGTGTGGCTTTGGGTTTTTGTTGCTGATAAGACAGAGTATACTGCATTCATCATGAAACATTCTATTTAATTGTCATTCCTATTATTACATCTACAATATTTGAAGACAGAGGAAGAATATCAGTCATGCTGATGTGGACATGATTCTATTATTCTAATGAGTCGGTGTTCACCCAACATCTTTTACACTGGAGCATTCTGTGGTCTTGGTGTATAACCTGAGTAAAAATAGATAGTATTAATGTGGTAATAATGACTTCATTATCTTACAGTCCTTCACATCATCATTATTAGTTGTTATACCTAGAATAGTATCACATTCTCAGGCAAATAGAGTAGTGCTGATAGACATGGCTGTATTTACTGAGAGAAATCTCAGGAGTCATATGAGCAGTTCAGGATCAAACAGCATGAGTAGCCCAGAATGGCCCACTCAGCTTTGCTTTCAACATATAGTAGACTTTTATGGCTCAGCTGGCCAATTCCTCACTGTGGCTGCTGAGATGGAGTCAGAGGTTCACAAGCCTTTTTGTGTGCAACCACTGCTGCTAGAGTCAATATGGAAGAGACCTTTGGATGGGTTTTGTAGACCTCAATCACTGCAAGAGAACAACTAAATATTAGAGGTTAGTTAGACAATCCTGCAGGTAAATGGTAAAAAAAGAATTCTAACTGAAGAAACTTCTTTTCAAAGCTCTACCAGAGAGGACAGAACAGGTTAAGGAGATAAATACCACATAAACCCTTTTACGAGGATGAACTGAAAGTGGCAGATTGCAACAGTGGTGGTTCAAGTTGCTCAGTATGACCTATAACAAGGAATGAATTGATCAAGCTGCCCTGTGTGAAACACAACCTCTCACATTCCTTTCAATCTTGGCTGAAACAAAGAAAGTCAAAAGACATTCTGGATGTTGGAAGCTCAATTTAGTGATGCGCAACTGGGTCACAGAAAATAAGGCCCTGGCACAAAACACCGTACAAAGAGGCATTCTCCTAGATTTTTGGTCTGAACAAGAAAATCCACTCATCGCTGCAACAAACAGGCAGGAAAGAGACAGACATTGGGGAGTGTAACCCAGCTTCCAGGGACACTGCTGCAATTACTTCCATAAAGGCTGGGGACTTGCAAGTAAAGGATTTAAAAAAGAGTGGTCAAAATAGATGTAGCAGAAGCTGGCATACTGATTTTTAGTCTCTAGTATGGGTCAAACTATAAAAACTCTTTCCTACAATGCAGATCAAAAACACTTTGGTTAGATACAGCACTTCAGTGTACTGTATACAGAAATAAATAAATGAGATGTTGCAAGGTAAAATGCACACTTTCCTCAATGAATGGAAGTCGATACAAATGAGCAAAATAAAGCAGAAAAAGGTGAGCCTCTATCTTGGTTGCTTCCCTAATGAATAAACAGAACACTGCAGATGGAGAAGGATTTGGTTTAGCAGTGGTGGAAGAGAAGGAACACAAAGAAAGGTGGAGCACAGGGAAGAGAGGCTGAATCTGAAACAACGTGCCTGTCAGTGAGGAAGAAGGCCTACAAGAATAAAATGAAGTTAATGAAACATGTATGAAGAAGAGGAGAAAAACACTGGTGGAGAAGACATGAGGGCAAATCTACTTCTGTACAAGCACTGTTTACGTGTTTTAGAATGATGACTTTTAGAATTTGCCAAATTCACCTAGTCAAGGCTCCATGCTGCACATTTTCTTCAACAGAGCAAATAAAAACAAATACTGAACAGCAGACTGATTATATTTTCATAAATCTTGGCTTTACAATTAAAATATACATCAAAATATTTTCTTAAAATGTCAAATATTGGACCTATCCAATACTGAGCCAAGCTGAGCCAATGGTCCTGTTTTCAAGCTTTTCCTACTGATGCTCCACATTTGAATGAACTAACACATATGTGCAAATTAGGTTTTAAATATGTGTAGCAGGATTTCACTTGCCCACATCACTAGCTATGTAGAGCTTTAATAGCAGGGAAGGTGAACTATTGGAAAGTGCTGCATTTACAGAACAATACCTGCTGTAAATTACAGAAATTTTATATCAGTAATTTAGGCAGCACAGAAGAAGTCAAAGCAAGTTAGTTTACAGGTTTAAAGAGCAATGTAGGTGGATCTTTGTTTTCGTTTTCATTTACATATACATTTCCACATATTCCTACCTGAAAGCTGACTTTACTCTTCTCCTCTGGGCCATAGAGCAGCTCCACTGCAGCAGGTTTGGTTGTGGTACCTTGGACGATGGTGCCTTTATGTCAGATGTTTTCTCAGCAACATTTTCCAGCTCAGCCACAGACCTGCCTCTCCAAACTAAAGGCTGGTAAGTTACGTAAAGGGTTTGCTGACTGGCTTCGCTCAGAGGCAGAAGAATGAGCACGGCTGCTCTTCATGGAGCTGACATTACAGGCCAGATTGTTGCTGTCCACTTTACTTGGATCTGAATCAGTGCTCACACGGCATACATGGAGAGCATGCTATTTGGGAGAACACAATGATGCACTGTGGGAAATAGAAACTCAGCACCCCCTAGTGTCAGGATGGAAACCCATAATCCCTGTGTTATCTGTCCCAGTTCATGTTTTACACCAATGCAAAGACCCAAAACACAGGACATTGGAAATACATGTATGGGAGAAGAGCAAAAGTAACCTACAAGAACTAGGAGTTAAGTATACATATTATTGTATACATATTACATATTCATGAAATAATAATGGTAATAATATGAAAGTCGTTGTTGAGACTTAAATGAGTGTTTTATCCAAAAGACAATACACTCACACACTTCTATCATTTATTATTGTATAATATTTTATATTTTTTTAAAAACCCAATTATAAAGGTGCATACAACACTAGGTGGAAAACACATTTTAGTGGCTTTCTAACTGGTTTTAACAGAGATCTAATAAGATTTATTAGATAAACAAAAATCAAGCTTAACATAAGATAAATTAAAGTTAACACAAATAAATCTTCATACAGTTCTCTATGGTTATGGTTATTACCGGTAAAACTCAAGTCTAAAAAACATCCGGTATTGCTACCCTTTCAAAATAAAAACACAAAGCTTTAACAGATATGGCTATAGTGATATGGTATATGGCTATAGATAAAATATGTTATTAAGATAAACTGTTTTATTTTAAGTTATAACCGAGTAGCTTTTCGTATAGTTTTTGTTTCTATTAAAATGTACATTATGACCGGCGATTTATACCGTTTGGAGTGAAAGTTGTTGAGCGGAAGTCGGTCTAGTTAAGCGACGTCAATTCTGGTGACTTGACAGTGTAGTCTGGGGACAGAGCTCCACTGTGTGTGTGTGTGTGTGTCACCTTGTGGTGGTAATTACCTTTACAAGTCATCACACTGTCATAGGTGATCAAGTCAGTCATCATGTTATGACGATCGTTGTACGCTAACGTTAGCTGTCAGGCTGCTGGTTTTTGCAGATCTTTCCGTCCTTGTCGCCACGGTAACGTTAGCTTAACATTAAAGTCGTATCATGTGGGTTTTCGGTTACGGGTCCCTGATATGGAAAGTGGATTTTCCATATGAGGAAAAGCGAATTGGTTACATTAAAGGCTTCAGCCGTCGGTTTTGGCAAGGCAGCACTGACCACCGGGGTGTACCGGGTAAGGTGAGTGTAATTTACAGCCAAGTTACTGGCTTTGGGACCCGTTTAGCTAAACTAGCTAGCTAATTCCTGGAAACAGTCAAAGCTACTCAAACCATGTTATCAGTCTATCTGTACTACCATTATTTTCATAACCTTCCTTAATTCCCCACTGTTTCTTTTCTTACTTTGTACAGTATCACTTTTTTTTTTTTAAAGACTTAACATAGCCTATTTTGTGCCATTTCAAAGCGTCTGTTCCTCTGTCTGTGTCCCTTACAGCCTGGCCGGGTTGTGACACTGGTGGAGGATCCTGAGGTGAGTTATAACCCTTCCAAAGTGTAATAGTACCAGATATTATTTTACGGTAGAGCTGCAACTAACACTGATTCACTAATACTGAAACACTGTAGTATTTTCATAATCAGAAATATTTTCTCAATAAAGTGATTGTTTAAAAGTGTTACGCATTACTGTTTGTTCATAGTATTTTTCGTCTCAGATGTCTTGTCTGACCAGCAGTCCAAAACCTAAATATTATTCATTTCACATACAGTAATGTTAAAACTGAGAAAGGCAACAAATCATCACACTGGAGAAGCTGGAACCATCAACTCAAAAGTGTCAACAATGGATTTCAGCAGAATGGTAGTTTTACGTCAAAAATTTATGGCTTCAAAAACAGAACTTTAGCATTTTAGGTTTCCATCAGCTAATGGATAAATTGATGCATCCTTTCAGCTCTAAACAATAGACTGTCAGTGAAAGCAGGAAACTATGGAAACACTATAATTGTACATCGGATTATATTACTGGTTACAGCTTCTCAAATGTGAATATTTTCCTTTCATGTCAATATAAAAGTTTTGGATCGCAGATATGAGATAAAATGAGCTTCCACACCTTTTTGTGTCAGAGTTGATCACTGCATTTTTCACCTCCACGTCATGCTGTGTACTTGATTTCTTCTTTCATCCTTCGTCAGGGGTGTGTCTGGGGCGTTGCCTACAAGCTGCCGACAGGCAAGGAGCAGGCAGTAAAGAGGTACCTTGACTACAGAGAAAAAGGTGGTTATCGTGTCATCACGGTGACCTTTCACCCCCGTCCACCACTCACTCCCCCACCTAGCCAGACGCTGCTCTACATTGGCTCAAAGGACAATCCAAACTACCTTGGTCCAGCCCCCCTGGAAGAAATAGCCAATCAGATCATAAATGCTACCGGTCCAAGTGGGAAAAATACAGAATATCTGTTTGAGTTGGCTGATGCTGTGAGAACAATTCTGCCTGAGGACTCAGACACTCACCTGTTTTCTCTAGAAACTCTGGTGAGGGAAATACTGCAAAATGGACAGGAACACTCTTGCATTCAAACAGGTTGAATGCATGAGAAATAAGGAATAAGTCTTGGTCAGTAATAAAATATGTACCATGCTGGATTTCTGACATATTCTCAGGGTTTAAGCTATACATGTGGCCAATCAAGATATTGGTAAGGTGTCGAAAAAAAGTTAACAATGATTTTATTTCTGCTAGTGTTGCATAAACAACATATTGTATGAATATGTATTTAAAGCTATGCCAAAACAAAAAAGACAAATAAATGACTGTAAATACTGGATCTGGAGCTCAAACTCGAAGTTGAGTGGAATGCTTGATTTTATTGTTCAACAGCACAAAGAATGTCTCAATTATACCTACACTTTAATTTGTAATAAAATTAATTAATTTAAAACATAAAAGTATTGCAGTACTTTAGAAAGAAAGAAAATTAATTTGTTAATTTGGCTTATACCTAATACCAGAAAAATTGACACTCAGCTGTAATTAGTATTTAGCCCTAATTAGCTAATGAAAGCATGCTAACATACACTGGAATAACTATTAAACTAATGGCACATCCAAATCCGACCTCCTTGATTTTTGGGGGATTAAATTAGATTAGAATTATTATAAAAATAGTATACTTAAAATGCATGATTTATTTTGAATCCCCAAAACAAAACTTGAATATTGGGTTCTTAGAAGTGATTTCCAAAGTTCCTCGTATAACCGGCTGAGAAAGTTTGAGGTCAGGCCGCATCAAATACTTATGCACACCATGTTTATTCCAGACTGTACTTACCTTATTCAGAAATATCTGTACCTATTGGTGTAGCAGTATCAGGTACTTCTCATTCTGCCAGCACATGTCAGCGCACTGAGCATACTAAAGTCAACAGCACAGCTCCAGGAAATGCCAACATGCAGAATAAAAAATTAAAATTATGACAGCTCTATCTGTGATCCTGTCTTAAAAACACACGCATTCTCACATATACAGTGTTTATTTCCTGTGGCATGTAGCAGAATCAGTTCAAAGTTTTTACACATTATTTAAAATCATATCAACAATAAAATATTCAACTGAAAAAATTAAACAGGTTTCTGGCAGATGTGATCAAACCAGTACCAGCATCTTTGAAATATCTAAATCTGTGAAGTTAAGTGGCCACCTTTCATGCTGTTGAGCTGCTTGGTGAGACAAAATAATCACACCATGTCTGTTAAATTTTTTAAACTGTAGAGGACCGCTTTCCTGATGGGTTTACTAAAGGCCAACAATGGCACGTGAGGTTGCAGAGGCAGTGCACTCAGCCACTGCAGCATGTCAGACAGCACAGAAGACCAGAGTTACCAACAGTGTTAAAAGGTGTAATAATTTTTCAATGACAGTGGTCAGTCAGTCTGTAGCAGACCTGGCCAAGCAGATGGTTGTCTAGGCATAGTAACACGGTGATAGCAGCAGGTCTGTGAGCACAAGCAGGTGGTCATTAGTGAAGCTCCGCTGGTGCTCCTGCCAGTTATTATGATGAGTATCCCTGAACTCAGAAAGCGTCTTTTGGGACAAATTCCAAAATTACTGTTAATACCTTGGAAACATTTCACTTTAGTTGCTAGTAACTTTCTGGATTATTAAGATTTTACATGCAAAGAGTACCTTGATATCTCAGTTTTGTCTACAACAAAACTCATAAATAACAGAAACAACTACTATATAATACTAGTAGTCCGTCTTGTTTTTTACAGGATTTTATGACAAATTTTACATAAAGTTCTCAGTTCTTGATTATAAATGTAATTTTGAGAAGTCAGTCACACAGTTCACAACAAAGTATTTTCCTCCTGAATATTTTTTTCTCTGCCAACCTCAGTACACAGAGGAATAATACCAGCTTTCAACTGCAACTACAGGCTTTGGGCTTTTACGTAAACAAGATACACATACATCTTAATTTTGGTTTCGACAAGATATTTTCCCATCATTTTGGCCTGAATAAAAGCAAAAATGTAAAAATGTGAATTTTAAAGTGGTGTGCTTATCAAAATTAGGACATTCCAATATATTCTCCAGTAAACTCCTGCAACCAAGATGATGCTGATAGTTCTTTATCTTGCTTCATTTGTCTTGAGGAGCGAAAAAGTTAGGAGCAGATAACAGCTCATGATAACAGCCACTATCTATTCTTACAATGAGAGCAACCCTTAAGTTTACTAGTGAAACTAAAACAGGAAATATTTAGTGTTTTGAGCAATAAAACAGAGCCACTGCCACTTGCTGATCAGGAGACACATAATGTAAAACACAGTGTAGAATCCAACACTAGCTGACAATTTTCACAGTAATGGCCTAATTTGTTTACATGAGTTAAAAACCAATGAGGTAATAATACTTTATTTAGTTTAAAATACCACATATAACAATTTAAATGCAAAACCAAGAAATGATTTGAAGTGAAACAAGTCTGGAATGAAAGGGTAGGGTGGTACAACAAGCACAGAAAAACAGGGAATCATTACAACCCAGGATGTATTCATGGTTTAATCATTGAGTATATTAATTTTACATTATGGCCATGAAAACAATCAAATTAGATTTTAAGGAACAAAAAACTGCTTTATACTACAGATTAGCTTCCATACCTTATTATTCTGTACAAATCTGCTATTTCTATTTGTATAGAAAATGTGCACAGCCCTTCTTTCCAGCAGCTTTTGTAATACAATGGGTAATGCTGTTTTCTGATGTATTTTCTTTCTAATCTCCTTCTACTTTGCAATAGGAGAAGTGCCATCATCATTGGCACCCCATCACTGTAATGTATTATTTAAAATCTGCACTACGGCTTACATTGTATGTCTTCTTCATGCCTGAAATAAGGCCAAAGACAATTTTCTCCTCAATTGGACAATGAAATTGTATTCTTTCAGCTCACATTGTGTTGAGCTAGATGTTTGTATATGAGTGTATGCGTGTACTAATGTGTGTGTGTACCTCTATAGGTTGTGGGTTGTTGAGATGGTCGCTCAGGTCCATCAGTATCTGAGGCATCCAGTCTGGAACATCATAGGAGCTCGATAAGACGCACGCACTGAGGCTAAGCACTCCAGCATGGCGCCACACTAAGTCTGCACACACACACACACCGACACACACATAAATGGCAAGTTAAAATGGGCCACAGGATTTCAAGGCCCACAATTCCCCTGGGATAAAAAGGGGTAATAGGGCAAGTATTACTGTGATTGCCTTACTGTGTGACCGTGACATGTGCGTAAACGTGTGTATGTGTACCTGTGGGGGCCAGCTCTCCTCTGGCCTTGGGGAGGCAGGTCTGACTCAGCGTCTGGAGCTGTGTCTGCAGACTAGAGTCCAGAGGGGAGAACCGGCACTGCAGTAAACCACTGAGGGTGGTGCCTGCCATGTCCCTCACCTACAAAGAGGAGCTGGAGGAGGAGGAGGAGGGAAAGACAGCAAGGAGAGAGAAATAGTCAGAATGAAAAAAGAGACTTGGGAAGATGAGATCTAACAAATAAAGGACGCAATGGAGAGGCAGTTTTTGGGCAACAGACATATACACAATTTATAATAACATGCAAACGCAAGGAGATCGAGGAAAAGCGAGGAACATGGGACAGAGATGTGCTGGGGTAGCTGTTAAAGTGCGCAGAGGTGAAATTCACTTGCACAACATCACTGCCTTCCTGCATCACTTTGCATAAATTATGAATAAGCACTGAGTGATCGTTGATGCATTGAAAGGGACAATAATACAAAGACAACACATTCACCAGCTGTGCACTTGCACAAAATATTAAGAGCAACTGTTTTTGCTATTTCTACACCATGCTTGAAGCATAATGCACAGTGATACATTGATTTTCACCAAATCAAAAGGAGAGAGAGGTTAAAGAGAGAGAGAGGAAAAAGCACAAAGACAACTGAGACATGGATTGTACAAAAGATGACGTGATTCAATATTAGATCAGTGCAAGAGCTGATTTTAGTGCATTCAATAAGTAGACAACTGTTAGACAAGATTAACAGTCAAAACAAATATGCTTTACCAATTTATGTTTCGGGAATTAATTTATCATTTATAATTTATATTTAGATCATTTGAATTAGTGCCAGTTACACAGCCATAGTGCCCTATCAACATCCCCTGTAACCACTAAAGATAAGAAAGGCAATAAAATAGGAAAATAAATTAAGAGCTGAGCAGTAAGGAAGAGGGTTATTTTTAAGCAATAACTGAACAGAAAAGAGGGATTAAGATTTAGTGGGGAGAGACTAGGGGACAATAAGTGGCCATTTATAATCCTGTGACAATTATACCTTACAGAGGGGCGATGGCTGAATTAAACCAGCATTTGCTGCCTTTTTGTGCATACATTACATCGAGCCGTTCATCAAGCAGCAGCTGCATCACCAGCTTTTGGATTTGGAGCACCTTGGTAGGTACACTGAGCAGAGAAAACAAGTTGTAGAAAACCATGATCTGGTAGGTCAATACAAAGTAGTGTGTGTTCCATGACCTGCCATTTATAGAAGGAGTGTGATAGAGAGATGGAAAGGCGTTTGTGCAGAGTCCTCATGCAAGCTATCTGGCTTATGAGACTAATCAAAAAACCCCAAACTGCCATTGCAGTGTTTTCTCATCCCTGATACCATCAAAATGAAGCTGTAGACACAATGGTTGGATATTCCAAAAGCATTTGAGAGCAGACATTTCTCAGGGGTGCCACTCACATACAAAACTCACAGCAGAAGTACTGTAGGCATCACAAAGTAAGCAAATTAAAATAGCATAGGTTGTTTTTAGACTAACAACACCTTGGGCAGCATTAGGCTCGGGACACTGACGGCAGGGAGTTATGTGTTTGTGTGCACATATTACCTCTTCCAGTATTACCAGAACCAGAGGGATGTGTTCGGGATACAGCAGGCCCTGGGACATGAGAGAAAGACACGTGCGCGCATCCTGCTTCATCATAGCTCTCATCAATCTCCACTGGGGCAATCTGCAGGGAGAGAGATACAGTGAGAGAGATGGAGAGAGGTAGGAAGACACAGAGCTACGCACCATTTTGAGTAAATGAAGAGAGAAATTGAGTTTAATGGGCAAGTAAGATTGAGTGGGTAATAATGCTGTGGTGGGACCTGTGTGTGTGTGTGTGTGTGTGTGTTACCTTGAAGAGTAGCGGCAGGAGCTGTAGTTGCTGCTGAACAGGAGTGGTAAAAGTTTGCCCTGCACTCACCATCACATCACTTCACATAACACATACACAGAAGCAGACACGCACAGGGGAGATTTTGAGTTTCTGCCAAATAATAACAACAGGCCCAGTACTGTGACCTTACGGCATTGTTCTGGTAATAAAACACAATCGATCACAATTTAGTATCTAATGATTTGGATAATTTCATGACCAGAGATTTATCTGTATAATGGAAATTAGAGTAATGACAGAAACTAAAAGAACAACAATGCATAAATGTTAGAAAATGAGATCTAAATTCAGTCTTTGGGAAACAGGTATCTCACCATATAAAGATGTGTGAATAAATCTAAACAGAAGCTTAAATCTGGATCTAAAATGAAATATTTACTCGCAAATAATTCTGTCTTTTACACACCAACTGCTTGGCCTTGAGAAAAAAAGCTTTCAAACTAAATAAATAAAGTCTAGTAAAGAGTTATGATTATTGCACTTTCTTTGTATTTTACTTTTTAGTCCATTTTCAGTTACATTTTTTTTGTAAATTTTATTAGCCCACACACAAGCCTAAACACTTTCAATACTTACTCCCCATTGCATGTAATAAAGGTCTGGTGAATATTGTTTTATTAAGCTAAAACTAGTCTTTCTTTTTATTTTACTATGGTAATAAATTTGATAATGATCTGTTTATGAGTCCCAGGATGTTAGTAAAACCACAAACTTCCCATAATTGTGTCAACAATAGTAGCTACAGCTGTGCTTTCAGTGCATTCCTCTAGTGATATGTTTCCATGCAGATAGTTTTGGTTTGATTTATCCAGGTTTTGAGATATCTGAGATTTCTTCCACTGCTTTTGAAAAGAAAGCACACTACCAGTTAAAATCCACCTCCAACTGGTCAAATAAAAGAAAAAAAAATTGTGTGATGCTACCTGAGGTAATTGATATAAAAAAAAAATATTTTTGCAATCTGGAGGAACTGACCCCTTAACTGAATATATATAAAACAAAATGAACACAATTTATTTAAAGTGCTACTGGAGACAAGCCTGCAACAGAGAAAAATGAAATCAATAGTAAAATCTAGTATAAATTACTGTACTATGTGACCTGTGCAAATATTAATATTAGACTACCTTCCAAATATTGACTGTGACTCCTTTCATTAACTTCTCTTTGAAAGGTTTGAACACAAACCTGTGAAACTCCCCTGCATGTACCTTTGAAAGTAATTTAAAAGGTGAAATCAATAAGGATTCCCAGGTTTTGGTTCGTTTCATCTGGCTTCAGTTGGTCTATTTCATCAAGAAAATAAGCTGCTGATATAATATATATATATTATAATATATTATCTCCATAGTCATTGTCTATACCTGGCCTGCACCATGTCCATCCACCACACTGTTTACATGCTCTCGTGCACATTCTGTCTGACAGTCTGGGTGTGTTCATCTGTCTCCTGGGTGTTCTCATTGTGGACGTGGTTGTGGATCTCCAGCTCCGATGTGAGGGACTTGAGCAGCTCTAGGACCCGAGTGACGAACTCTGCCAGATGGGTGGGAGATGGGCTGGGTGTGAGGCAGGGCCACGTCCATCACAGAGATGTAGGTCAGGACGCTGGAGAGAGAGGGGCTAATCAAGGACAGGCAGGGGAAGAGGAGAGGAAGCAACAGAAAAGAAACAAAGAAAGTAAGAAATCAAAAATGGAATAGGAGCAGTTGAGGTATACATGGAGATAAATAAAGAGGAGTAGAAATGAACAGCTCAGACAGCTCACTAAATTAACCTATTTAAGTACATTTATATAAGCCAGGTGAGCTAATGGTTAGTTTGGTACCTGCCAATACACTCCCTGATATTTTTACACAGATATGTGGTTGTTGTGTTACTGCGGGAGTTTCATGATACAAATACACATGTGGTGTGTTATTCATGCACATACCTGGCATCCCTGTATGGGCCACGGTCTCCACAGAGCTGACTCTCCATCAGCAGTTCAAACAGCCAGAGGAGTTTCCTTTGGTCCTAGTTCTCCTGTTGCAGCCAATACAAAAGTGGCTCTGGAAATACTAATTCCAGTGGGTAACATGAATTTAGTCAGCTGAGGTAGTATATACACAGATTCCCAGATACTTCTACTTGGAGTTGAAATACAATAGAGAATGTAGTTTCTGGTTCAAAACCATACATAATAAAGTCAACAGGATTCAGTGTTTGGGAACAATAAGCAATCAGTTCTATAGCTGGCAGTAACAGGAGTGGACAGGATAACTGACAGACTAACAAAAAAAAAAAAAAAAAAAAAATCACTGTGCTGCAAAAAATTTTCCCTGAAATGGTTGTTATAATTATTTCTTCAAATTTGCCTTGTTTAATAAGCAAAAACAGATAAATTGCCAGATTTCCTTAATGAACCCTGAGCTACGTTGCACATGGTGTTTTGTATGTGTGCAACTCAGTCAGGCAGTAACTGCAGGTGCCCCAGTCTTTTTAGGTTTCATCTGTGATGGTGGTTAATGCTGTTCTTATCAAAGGGCACAACAGCTGCCATACCCTCTCCACCTCAGCATACACACACACACAAAGTTGTTATTAATATTGACTTTTCTTATCAAAAAGCAATGCAGTGTGTATATTGTCACTGTGTGTATGTGTCTTGCTGAAACTCCACAGTTTGCTGCCTCTGATTAGTCCTGCAGTAATCTCACATATACAGCACTGGGACCTCTCGTGGGGGTCACTGGCGAACTGCTCTAAATGAGGCCATAGTAACGGGAGGAACACGTCACCATAGTTACGAAACGGCCCCTGCCAATCAAATGTGAGGATGAGGGTTTATTCAGTGTGGAGAAACCAACACACTTTTTTTTAAACCAAAGAAATAAAGATTACAGTCATTCATTTGACGCAAGTGAATTGCCAGCCATGTGATGGACAACAATGAATCACGACAGCTGATGACACCAATTCCAGCTCTGCGTACTTCAATTTAGCCTTGGTTAGCAGTGGTATGCTGTGTCAATTGTTTGCAAAAGGTTTGCCAATTGAGTGGAGAAGAGAGTTTAAATTGCACCTTGAAGAGACACAAGTGCCGGGGGTTGAAGCTGTCTTTTACTTTCCGATCCTCCAGGGAGAGAGAAACGCTAAAAAACTGGTCAATAAACTCTGGATCTGAGAAATATTCAAAGATGATCTTTGCACCATGTGACACACAAACACAAATCTGATGTAATACAGAGGCATCACAGAGATATGTGATGTGGCAGGTCATCTTTTGCCTTTTCAGAAGCTGCATAGATCATCATTTCTCTGAAAGGAGCAGGAGACAAAGAAGAGGCTATGGTGATTTATAGATAACAACACAGAGAAAAAATGTGGATAGACACATACTGTCTTCAAATAAGCAGCAAGGATAAATGAATGATTAAAAAGTCAGTTAGTCAGCAAGCCATCCAGATAGCAATACACTCAGCCAGCTCTCCACCTATACATCAATTCTTCTATCTGGGCCAGGCAGTAAGTCATTCAGTCAGGCTTATCTAGGCCAGACCCTGACAGGAAGTCAGTTCAACACCCTGCTAGTTATTCAGCCACCCAAATCGGTCATCCAGCAGCTAGTCAGACATAAAGTTAGCCACAAAGCCACAAAGACAAGCATCAAATCAACCAGACAGTTAAATCAATCAGCTATTTAGCTCCATCCAACCAAGCAGTTAATCAGCCTTCCACTTTCTAAATCCAAAGCCTAAACACTCAGTCATTGCCTTTACTTCGGCCATGAGTAGTAGCCCCAGTGTGTTTTCTCCACATAGTGGTGAGTGTGCCACTGTTCCTGACTAAGAGGTAGGTTGTGGCTGTCGTACTGCAGCCAGAGTGTCCCATCGCGATCCCCAAAAGACACACCCTTGGATCTATTATCCCACCTATGTACGAGGCTCTGTGTGAAGTAAAGGACAGCGTCAGGGGGCAGTGGGTGATCTCAGAAGCAGAGACAGCAGGTCTTTGACCAAGACTAAAACACAAGCTGGTACACACACGAACACACCTGCACATTAGGAGCATCTGGATAATGCTAGTAATAATAATAATAATAAACAAACAAGTGACTGAAACATCTTATTACTTTGGTAATATTACATTATAGTACATTTATCTTTTCAATAAACATTTGTCCTGAGCCGCTGCTTCGACACACTGTTTTTCAGTATACTGTTATAGTGGTTTTTTATTTATAGGCCAACATCACTGGTTAGATGTCGTAGGAGGAGAAGTGTGTTTTTGCAACTGTTACTGGTGGTTGTAATGCTTTTTTTCAGTACATAACACCCACTGTATTAATTAACAAAACTCACATATGTATAATAACATACTATTGCACTGTATACCACTAAAAACTTTTAATTTAAATTGACTGATAACTAAGTACCAAGTTTATAATTATAATTTCATTTATTCTGTTTCTGATTCACTGATGCTAAATCCCCTCTTGCAGCTATTCCGTGGACAGTGCCTCTAAACATGACACATGGATCATGTGATTTCATTGACTTTCTCTACACATCTGTCAGATACCTAAAGGTGGAAGTGGACAATGGGAAGAAATAAGCAATTAAAAAACATCAGGTGAGAGTAGTGTATTGACTAATGGACATTTTGCTCACAGTGAAGTAGATCCCAATCATGCTGACGATTGATCCTGTCAGAGATGCCATCCAGCAGTTGACTGATGAAAGACTTCTCCAGGGTCATGGAGGGTGAAAGGCCAGACTGGATCCGAGCGCGCCAAACCTCCCCAACACAGTCCCAGTCCCTCACACTGCGCAGAAAAAATATGACTATACATACCCAGCAGGCAAGTAGAGAGCACCTGGACTGACAGAAACACATAAAATAAAGACATATGGAAGTCTATATTAATATAATAAGGTTAGACAACAATTGTGGTGGTATAACATTTAAAGAACTTCTAAATCAACATTTACAAGAAAGTTCACAATTTGGGGCTGGATCCTTCCCAGTCTGCATTTCCAGGCCAAATAGATCATCAGAGAAAATCTGACACAACGATGGCTAAATAGTGAGCACTCACCGATTCCTCTACCTCGCTAAATCTTTATTTTTATTAAATGACTGAACAGTGCCTGCCTAATGAGGAATTTTATAAACTTCGCACCAGTTCCTACCTTTGTAAAACAAGACCCCTGCTGCCCATTTAAAGATTAAATCAAATTTAAATAAATGTTAGGCCTCAAATTACATAAAAGGCAATTAGTAGAAGAAGTAAGACGAAGTAAGTATTAAAAGCGGTGCTGATATTGCCGGCCTGATTTCCAACAGAAAATTTTCCCAGAGTTTTGGTGCCCTGACAGTGAATGCCCCATCACCCCATGTCTCCAGTCTAGCCTTAGGGAAATTCAAAGAAGCAGCTAGTCTGTAGACCTCAGGCTATGAGCAAAGAATGTAAGAAGAGAAAAGGGCAAAAATATAAGATGGGGCAAGGCCTTCCTCTGATTTAAAACAAGCAGTAAAACTTTAAAAATCAATGCTGAAGGCCACAGGTAACCAGTGCTGCAAGGACAGAACCAAATATGTAATGAAAATAAGTTTTGGAAATGTCTATGTAGCAGAAGCTATAGGTTTCCAATATGTCTGCCAGCACATTTAGGGCCCTGCTATATACGTGCAAGGACACGCACATACAAATATACAGGTACACAAATGTACCTACAATATATACATTCCCAATTAATTTTTAATACATAGACATTTTTATGGTAATGCAATCAGAAAAAGGTGAATGGATTGAGAATAGATGTGTATTAAAATGGATGTGTGGGCTGTGTAAGTTTTACCTGGCTGATGGAAAGAAAAGCAGCAGCAGATCACAGAGCAGCTTCTGATGAGCCACTTTGTATTCACTGCCCTCAACCACCAGCTTCCTTAAGATTCACACAGAAACACATCCCTCATATATTATAAAAACACAAACATCTGACTGTGAATTATGGAACATATTTTATATACCTGTACATTATTTTATATACCTGTAATAAGTTACAGCTACAGTACATCAGCACAAACTAACCTCATGCTGGAGTTAAATCTGGTCAATGAGCAGTGCCCAAATGTGTTTTCCTATAAAGCTGCAGAAAGAAAGGCAACATACTTTAAATCCCCCTGTAACTGTCTCACTGGAACTAACGACAATCAGCAGCCTTCTGGCTTTTCCAACTCACCTTATTTTCCACTGCCTTCTTGACAAGAGTGTTGCTTCTCCAGCACGAGTCAAACTCCTTCTTGTGAGAGTGCCTCTGAAAAACATGAGGTCACTGATGATCTGTAGACAGACGGAAAGAGACAGGGGGCTGTGAGACCTTTGCTGGCCTACAATAGGATAGAATAATAACATACATAAATAATAGAAAAATCACAAGGGCCAGGGACCTTAATGATGACAAAGAGTGACCCTGTGTCATCCTCCAAGTGCTCAAAGACATGATATGGATTGGTAAAAAATGGATAGAGCTTAATTGCATATTTCGATCACATTTCGAACAGAGTAAGGAGATGGAGTCTAGTGGACTTAAATTCTTCACTCACGTAGTAGCAGTCTCATGGTTTGGCAGATGGACTCTCTGTAGTTTTCTAGTGAATCATCTGGAAGGGAGGAGATGCAGAGACGTCCAGTATGGACACAGAATACAGGATGAGCGTCTTATTATAGTCAACACCTATATGAGACCTGAACTCCCCCAGATTCACCATGGAGAGAGAGCATGCTGAAAAGAAGCAAAATGAGTAAAACAAGCCTGTATGAGAATGTGCATTTTTCTGTATATCAGCATGTGTGTAACTGCAGGACTCACAGGTCAGACACGTGTGATCCATGTAGAGGGGGGAACATGCTTCCAGCTCCAAGAAGGCATTGATGCACAATAACAAGACTCTGCAACAGCTCCTCCCTGTGAATCAGGCCAAACATTGCAGTCTTTTCTTAGCAGTGTGTGTGTTTGTGTGTATATTATGAATTAATTTGGTAAGTCAGGTAAATGATACTAGAAGCTAAATTCAACTTTTGTGCACTTGATTAGGCTTAATCAAAAGCATAAAGGCTAAAAACAGATGTTAAACTTCAGGTTTCATTTTTTGGACACGGAAAAACCTCATTTATCACTACAGAAAAGCTGTGGTTTGTTTTGTATCTGTGCCTGATTGCATCTAAAGATAGAAAATGGAAAAAAAGGACAGCACACCTGCTTATTGGCTGATCACCAGGGACGTGGCCCTTGATTCACTCCAGCTCAGGGTGCAGGAGGCGGGACAACAGCTGGAAAACAAAGTTCCCATCCTCCACACTAGGAACGTGCCAGTGCTCACCCAAGGCTGCCAGATCTCCAGCTCTGCCCCAGTCCTGGAGAAAAAGTGAGAAATGTTTTCTCAGAAAGATGTTCAGGGAGAAAGTTACTGCCAGTTTTTCCATCAGAACAACTGGGAACCAAACCAGCACAACTAATCCACCTCACAACCACAGAGCTGTGTCATCATCTGACATTTAACTATTTGAAACATGTGTAAAAGGCAAGGACAATGGAGAGAAAAATTTATTATACAACCAACTGATCTAGTAGCAGATGACAGACTAGCAGATCAATCCAATGAGAGCAGAGTACCACGAAAGGAAAGAAATTTGAAGAAATCTAAACAAAATACACAATCTGTGTCCATGAACTGCTGATGAAAGGAGGTTGGCATTCAAACTGTGAAAGCAGCAGAAGAACTTAGGTATAATTACCACCACCTAGACATCAAAACAGAAACACATGTCTCCTGCATTCATGTGCAAAAACCTGACAAAATACTACCAGAGTTTTGAAAAAAAAAAAAAAACCAGTTCCAGACAATCCGTTCTCTTGGGGGATAACAGAAGAACCGTAGGACAAACACTTTGGACAAAAGAATTTTGAACTTGCTTTTAGCAGCTTTAACAGAAGATAATGCAACATTTAAACAAAAGAACTTAGCACAATAGTTGTATTAAAAATTAAAAGTGAAACTTGCTCTTTAAGCCAAAAATGCAACCTTTCAAAATTCAGCACTTTATTTATACTCCATTTAAGCTTTAGCATTTATCATCATCCTGCCAACCAATCAGAGCTCAAGCTGTGTTCACGTCTTTTAACAAGTATTAAATAGTCAAGTGGAATAAATGTTCCTGTCATATATCAGAAATTTCTAACAACAACAATATTTTCCACTTGGAGAAAAAAAAAAACTACAGATATGTCAACAGACTGTTGGCAGAATGGAAATGTACCACAGCAGGCAGCTGCATCAAAATTCACTTGGTAACAATCTCCTACAAATACATAATACAAATGTGCAGTACTCAGTATTTTATAAGAATAAAACCTAAAATTAAAGCCTAACGTAAAAAGAAAAAAACTATATATTTTTGTGAAAGATATTCTTTGTTTAATTAATGAATTCATCTTGTGATCAGATTTATCCTTTGGACCTTTCTATGATCTCACCTTGTTTCAGTTTATGTTCACAGTCTGTTCATTTCCTTTGAAAGGGCAGTGAAATTTAGTCTTCCCCATTTTCCTTCTGTTCTCTATAATTGTCATTCCTGTTTTCTCTTTTTCTCTTTAGCAACACAAATATGTTGTCAGGCAACAAAAGCAACCTGGAATCAAATACCAGTTTATGGTCCAGCAGTGTAGCCATTTCACTTCAGTTTGATAAATGCTTTCAAATTGTATTCAGTGAAATGGGAACTGCATTGCAATTACAAAACCTGCAACAATCCCATTTAATTAAACTGCAAGAAAGAGCCATTTAAAGGTTCTGCCATGGCATTTTGTGATTCCAAGAAAACCTCATTGTCTCCTGTCACAGAGTAGATACTGTACTATAATAGCTGTGGTAACAGCTAATTTGCACTTGAGAGGGTTAGCAAATAAGCCATAGTCAAAGTGCGCAGTTAGAGTAGAGCAACTGGATTTAACTTTAGTATTAGTTTGTGAGTTTAAAAAATAGCTGTTGTTTTCTCTCTTAAAGGAAACCTCTTTTGTGCTGTAAAGTGCCACAGCAGTTTAAATATATATGTGTGTGTGTGTGTGTGTTTGCCCATATAGGGAGGTCAGTATGAGAGTCTTCAGAGGTGCTGCGGTAGATGAGGGACAGCGATTGGAGCGTGTACTCCAGCAGACTGCAGGCGAGTGTGTACGTCCGTTTACAGTGCGGACGCACACACATACACACAGAGGGTCCTCTCCAGGTTCCCGTGGTATTTTAACAGCTGTTCACCATCCACGTAGGCTACCTAAAAACACGCACATGAGCACATGCGCACACACAGACAAGCAATTCACTGGAGCGTTGTCTCTTAAACACTGAGGTTGTCCAGTAAATCACAGCATCTTGCTTGCTCACACTTGCATTAAGTTTAAAGGAGTAATAAAATACAACAGAAAGGATATCGATATGTTCTGCTTAATAAAGCTCTTTAATATTTAGGACCCTGTGTGGTGCATGCTGCACACTGCCAAAAATGTCTTTTGGTCATAATTGTGTAGAAACACGTGGAGTAAGACTCTACAGTTGTAGTAAGGAAAATGACATCGGACTTGAAATTTTCTTAATACAATTTGATCTGTAGTACGTACTAAGCACGTACGCCAAGCCCAGACACAGACTTTTCAATTCTTTTGAGGTTTAATAAAATTTTAAGACACAGACCAGATGAAATAAGTTAGTAGGATTAATATTTAGTAGAGTGTTGAAGTGCTTGGGATGTGATAGATGCTTGTCTCACCTCAGAGAGCAGCTGGAGATTTCACAACAGCTCTTTATCCAGCTCATTTTCACTCTGCAGCTCCTCATACATATATACACACACGCGCACACACACACACACACACACACACGCGCGCGCGCACACACACACACGCACACACACACACACAGAAACACACAGACACACACAATAAAGAAGCTGAGTAATGTGATGTATTGCTCCCCTGACAGGCCGAGTTCCTTTTGTTGAATTTTGAGGTCATTTCAATTTTTAGTTACACCAGCAGCATGACTCTCTGCATGGCAATAGCACTGTTGGTCGGTAAACCCATCAAGACTAAATTATCTGAACAATGAGGAGATTGAAAATTTTCTGCAGATATACATGGTCCCAAGAGGATGAATCCTACTGACTCTGGTGATCCCCAGACTTTTCCCCTGGTTCTGTCATAATGTTCATATAGTGTATATGGTCAAGATTGAAATGGAAGGACTTATTATGAAATTTGATACAGACATTTATATGGATTTATATTTAACATAGCATATACCTGTATGGCTATATCGTCCCATAGTCCACACATGAAAACATAGTGTTCTTAAAAGTGTTCTCATTGTTGTTTCATACAGTGTAGCCATCACTTTGTTCACTCCAAACTCCTGTTATTGCTATGGCAGAAAATTGTTTAATCTACAAATAATTTTCACTGATTAACAAACAGTTTAGTTTTAATAAGGCCTCCTAATTGCTCTGAGATCACTGTGACCTGATAATGTGTTACTGCAGGTTTCATTTAGCAGCGAATGGCCTCATGAATGAAGTCATTCAAAGCTCATTAGATTCTAGTGGCCTTGAACAGTCTTCACTAACAACTGTACCTACTTCACAGACAACTGTTCTACACACACACACACACCCTCACACACACACAAACAGTGTGATACTGACTGTTAGTAATGCGGAAAATGACGCTGCAGCAGTGAGGGACGAACAGACGGAGAGACTCAGCAGGATGAGACTGCAAATACAGACACAAAAGGTTCTCACACACACACACACACACACACACACACACACACGCGCAAATAAACAGTAAAACAGTAAATGAGGGTGAAACTAGGCTTTGATATGTACTGTAAGTGAAAAACAAACAAAATAATATGCCATGAGTTGGTGTCATGGCCCCATAAAGTTAGATTTTCCTGCAGCCATATAGGCAACATATGAAATATGACAGTTTTTCTTCTGTGGTACATTTTTTCAAAAACTTGAGATGTCAAATTCACAAATCTACACTACACAGAGACAGACAGAAAAAGCACTACCTGACAAACATACAGACATGCCTTTGCTGCAGCTCCATGTGTCAGCCACCATCCTGCCTGACACACGTCTCAAAGATGTTGGAAGTGACAAACTCAGACACGCACTGCAATGCCACCTAACACGAAGGCAAAGTTTACGTTCTAGTTCATGTGTTGAGATTTGAGTTTATCCACACTCAGGACAGTTTTCAAAGCAGTGTCACAGAAACAGCTGCCACCATACTGCCTTTATAACACAATCCCTGCTCTATATATTATTCTACAGCAACCATCATTGCATTAGGTTTATCCAGTCTGTGTGGTTCAGACATAAGGGACCTTCCTGTCTGATATCTTGTTCAGTAATAACTATTCAATTATGTGTGTGTGTGTCTGTTTTAACCACACAGCCTACTAATTTCTAGTCATTGAAGTAGACTTTATAATAGCAGACATTTTGAATTGCCTTAGGAGAAGCTACATTAATGATGGTTCGGTTCTATTCAAGTGTCTTTATGAGCCAGCATGCACAAAAACAACACCCTTATGGGTTTTATGATTCACACCTTTGCTTCTTCAGTGAAGAAGGCTTATACTGCCACTTTCCACTACATATGTTTTATGTGGGAATTGCTTTAGTACTTTCTAAACTAAAGTGTCCTATAACATCAATTTTAATCGGTTATTGCTATTCAGTTTCGAGTCATTATTAGAGACAAGTCAGTAATTACACAAATGAAGGTCAGTTTGCCTGTCAGAAGACATACTGTACTACTCCACCTGTGAAACTGGAAATCTCTAATGTTAAATAAAACTGCTGCAGTAAGTGTTGTGCCCATGTTGGACCTCAGTTCACAGAGTAAGAAGCTACTGTGAAAATTAGCATTAAGGTCCTTTAATGTTAATGGTCCGTCCTTGAAATTAATTCACAAGAAGCGTTCAACTGAGGTCAGAGTACAGCGAGGGTCAAAGTTAGACTTTTGGATTAGAGAATTAATGGACTTAAGTAAAAAAATGTGTCATTACCTTTAAGGCAAAATTGTGTCTGAGTGTTAGTGTGTGTGTGTACTGGTGCTAACAGTAAGAGACAGCCAGGGTATCCATCATCTTGTCTCGTCTGTTTCAGAGTACTGCTGTCTATCAGGGCAAAAACACCTGCACAAGCACAGATACTCAGACAAACTTGATCATAGACTTATAGTCATGTCAGCAATGAAAATGGGAGACAAAGGGTGAAAAAACTTAAAGGCTGTTTTATACAGCCACAAACTGAAACAGAAAGAGACACATTCATACTCAGGGTGATCAATTATGTGACACTGACTGTTGATTTGTCTCTACCTGTTCAGGAACTGAGGAACAAAGTCTCCAAACTCAGCAGCATGGATATGGTTAGCTTAGCTTAGCACAAGAAGGGGAACCAGCCTGTCTCTGGCAACCTCACAGGGATGACAACACTCCAGGAAAAACCACATCATGTTGTTGTGATATTTTGTTTTTTTTGTATAAACCAAACAAATGGAACATTATAACATGTTTGTTGATTTGTCGATTTTAGAGATGATGGTTGATACGAGTTTGTTCCCTATAAACAGAGCCAGGTTAACTGTTTTTATGTTTCCAGTTTTGTTGCTCAGCTTATCTAACTGGCAGCATAAAGAGAAAAAAACAAGGGCTTTAAATTATTATTGCCAAGTACTGCAAGGCTTTTTCCTTTTGTAGATATTATGATTCTTTAGTCACTTTTGTGATTAAATTGTTAATGTGTGTTCAGCGTGTACCTTTGTGAGATCACTGTGCCGAGACCGAGCAGATGAACAATCCACTAAAGGCACCAGAGTGGTAAAGGTGGCGATGAACTGGAACGTTATCTGGACAGAGCGACACAGCAGGAAGCAGATCAGTTTACATCATCTCATGCAATCTGAGCCTAAGTTAAATAACCTACCAGATGTCAGCGGTATAACTTTTTCAAAGGGATTCATTTATTCTGGTGTGATTATTATAGCCTGGAGACAGAGAACACACCAAAAGAGAAAACCAATCCATTTTACTAACCAAGCAGAAACTGGAGACAGAGCCACATTAATTGCAAGTTTTTCAAACAGAGATATTCATTCTATTTTGAGGAATTAATAGCACAAACCAGTGTGACAGAAGGGAATTTAATCAGGAAGAGCTGTATTGTCTACTCCAGAGGTTCCCAATCCTGGTCCTCAAGGAACACTGCCCTGCTTGATTTCGAGCTATTCCTGCCATAACCACAGCTGATTACCTGGATCAGGTGTGTTCAGCCAATCAGAAGCAGGAAGGGCAGGGGGAGTTGGAAAACAAGCAGGGCAGTATTCCTTGAGGACAATGGTTGGGAACCACTGGTCTACTACAACAATTCTTACTCATTCAACATTTCCTTTCCCCATCATGCACTTACTGAAGTCATTGGGTCCACCCGTGGTAGAGGGCCCATGAGCAGTGGGAGCACATGCACGCAGCCCACTGGGTAATGGCTGGCAGGGGAAACCAAGCTGCAAGTCATGTCCGTCATACAGCTGAAAGTGGTGATGAGGGTGTGCGGCCCCGTCAGTGTCTCCATGGCTGCATAGGTCCTGTTACACATGGCAAAATGTGGGATAGACGTGAGATAATTATATATTGTGAAGTGAAAGGAGCAGGTAGGTACATGGGTCTGCAACAAGTGGAACTCCAGGAGTTTGTTTGCTGATCAATTAATATTAATTCATATTATTTTGACAGTGTAACGGTGCAAAATGTCCCGGTGACAAGGTTCACAGCAGATTTCACACAGGTGGCATGGCGAGTTCTGGTGTAAGACGAGCCAGGTTCTGTAGAGTACGGGCTGCATCTGTACGCTCAGTTTCACTGCACATCACCAGAAATGGGCATATGAACAAGGAGCAACACACAGCCCAGTGTCAACAACAAAGCACTATATAGACACCATATAGACTGGTAGATAATTACAGATGACCTCTGCTTTGTTCAGATGAGATTTGTTGTGTGCCTGCTAGTGAGACACAGAATGGTTTGGACTTGTTAGGTAACTGACTGACACTGATGTAAAGGCTGTTTACATGCTAACAACCTAGTACACACTGATTTGTAGGTCAGAATAGCTGAAATCTGAGCTAAATGTGGCTACATTGAAGGTATATGAGATGTATAAGTTACACACAGAAAAACTTGTTTTACATTTCAGAGTCGGTATTTTAATACCTAAGTACCGTACATACAAAATTGAGCATTTAAAATCCTAACAGTTATATTTAACTTGGGGGCTCTAAAACCAATTTAGTCCTGCTGAGGACCACCTCACCAGGACGATTTTGGTAAATGTGATATTTGGTGGAAAAGAGACATTACTGATGAGATAAAACTGAAAACTTGGAGGTAGAAAAACAAAGTCATAGTCTAATAATAATAATCATCATCATAATCCGTCTCAAAAAATAAAAAAAAATTATGGTCTATAGTCATTTTAGTCATTAAACGTGGGTTCATAAGACCACTGTTTGGCTCTGATTACAAGAGAATGCTCACACCTACTCCCACAATGACACCTATGGTTTCTATTTCTGCCTGAATAGAAACAGTTCTGCCTTCCCAGTTAGTCTAGGGATTATTTTCACTGTTCTTTAAAATGTTGTCATAAAACCTATTTTTACGGATTCACTTTAATAACTAATAATTATACATTTAGTTTCATTGCTCGTTTTATTTGCTGTTTTGTCTGATCCTATTGTAATTGTATGCATGCACATGTTATATTCTTTATTGTAGTAACAGATTTCATTTTTTCCAGATGTCTAATGTTTAAACAGAGGTAACTATGCAAAATTTCATAAAGCCAGAAAGATTGTGGTACCAGCAAAGTTCAGTACTTGAACATGGCCAAAAGGGCGGCGCCAATGAGGCTGCAGGTAAACTCCTGTAAGTCTTGACACTCAAGAACCAGTGTGACCCAGCTGGGGCGTTCACACACACACACACGCACACGCACACACACACACACAGAAACTTGCTGTTATCATCCAGACACACATTCACACCGTCTGCTTTGAACAGATCTGTGATATTGCTCTTTCTCCGGTTGTTGTGCATTTCATTATGGTGCTGTTGGTGCACAGAGAGCTGGCCAAGTCCTGAATGACAGCTGAAAACATATTCACAACTTGCTCAGTGTTTGTGATTGTGTATGAGCGTAAGATTTACCTGCCAGAGACAATGATTGGAGGGGTGACAGAAGGAGGCTATGCTGCTGATGAGGCAGGTCAGGTCTTTCTGTTCTGGGGTTTTTGGCGCACCCTGCAGAGATATCAATTAACTTAGTGATTAAACATCTGCAATAATATTCCAATAATTTTTACATATTTTATGAGAAAAAATTGTAATGTGTGTACCAGAAGTGCTGTGCTCCACAAAACCAAGTGTTGGTAAGATACCACAGTGCCAGCATCTGACTGACTCCAATTGGAAGGTTCAGACTGAGCAGGATCCTGGTGAAAATCCACACGCACACACGCAGAGATTCACCCCATGTACATGGCCCAGCAGCCCCCAACAAAAATACATAAACAGACACTTGTATTTCTCACTGTGGGAATATAAGGGGCCCAGTGCACATAGCCAATGTTATCATCAGTGATTCGAGCAAACCGGTTCACCAGGTGCTACGAGACAAGAGACAAACAATAAGTGCAAGCACAGAGAACATCCCCGAAGGTGAAGGCTGTCATTGGAAGAATTAAATATAGTCACTTTGTAAATACAGAAGATGTTCAAGAAGAGAGGAAGTGTGCAAAGCCAGGCTGCATCATGCCAAAAGGCTGGATGAAAACAGAGCAGAGGCACAAATGGAAAAATGTGCACACTGAGTAGAAACTGCCAGTACTTTAACCCAACATTTCAACGTTTCAATCATCATCACCAGGAAATGTTAAAACATGTGCCATTCCAAATTCCTCTGGTCATATTGAGGAAAACTGAAAGCCACATTGAGCCACTGGCTAATAAATTAAAATATTTTTAAAAATCCAAATGACTGTATGTAACTTTGATCTGGCATCAAAGCGTCTACAAGGCACAGGGAGAGTATGTGTTTCTCTCACCGCTTCCCAGCTTGGCTGGTATTGCACTGACATCCAAATATTCATCAAATCACAACCTGAAATCTGAACACACAAATGCAAAATACCATTACATTCACACCCACTGACAGACACAGAGACACAGAGACACAGAGACACACACACACACACACACACACACACACACACACACACACACACACACACACACACACCTGAGGCTGAATTCCCTTCATCTATCTCCAGTTCCCCAAAATATAAACTCAGTCCCTCCCCAGTACATTCTGGAGGGGAGAGTGAAAACTGAAATGGAAAAACAGAGTATTAAAGATGATGTATTACGGAAACTGTGTGGAAACCGCTGATGAATCCAAGAATAAATCTAGACAAATAGCTTGTGTAAGTGCAAATACACTAAAGAATGCACTGAATGCTGTGAAGACGTTTCATAGCTGGAACACAACCATGAGCCGTGTGGAGAGAGAGGCAAAGATTTAACAAGAAGAAAAATTATTAGCAAAATAAACAAGAAAGGCTTTATTTACTGCAGCGCACAGGTGCAAAGGTGTAAACACAAGGCCTGAAAGCATGATTATACATGAAGCAATGCATTTAAAGCAACGTTACAATAGCAGGATCCTGCCAAATCACTTTAGAAACTGAGATTTAACAACTGATTTCCAGCACAAGTTTCCATGAGAAGACTAAAACTAGAAAAAACACAACACATTTTACACTTTTCTGTAGGTATAGATTGCACTACACATAAACAAAGGGTGTGTTTGGTAAAATTTTATGAATCCACTGTGTTAGCTCTGGCTCTGACAAGCTGCAAAACAGAGCCACTCAAGCTAGCTGACTTACTGGCGGCATGATAGTGGGCAGGAACAGCTCCATGCTGCTGATGGCCTTCTGCATGACCATGTCAAACACCCACAGCAGGGGGCGCCACTCATCCAGCCTCTCTTTGGTGGATGATGCAGTGAAATACCTGTGAAATTCATATAGCGAGGACAGACATTAGTACAAACAGATGCAGACGAGCACCAAGAGACGCAAGATACAAATACACAAACTGATCCTTAGTACAAAGCTCAACTGCTGATCAAAGCAATCCATTATTAGTTGCACAAATTACATGATCACAGAGGATGATCAGCATCTGATCAAAGCCTTCAAAACGTGGGGCCACTGAGCTGCAAAGAAGCAGAGAGATGTGTGAAGGTGTGTGTGGGAATTCTGCTTTAACTATCTGGTGAGAGCCACATGTTTTTCACCAAGTAAAAACTTTCAGGTTGCAACAGACATTTATTATTTTTTTTTATTTTTCAGTTAATCTGTGTATTATCTTTTCAATAAATATTTCAGACTTGCAACAGTGTTATACCATCAATAATTCACCAACTTCTCTACCAAGAATTAGATGTGAGAATTGAAACCATTCTCATGTCTGTACAGTGAAGCTCCAGTCAGGAAGTTATGGCTCCCACCCAAGAAATAGTCCAGTACAAACCACTCTATAATGGCAATTTATCATTTTACACTTTGATTTTTGAACAGATTAAGAAAAAAAGGTAGAAACTGTTGGATCTTGTAGCAGGCTAGCTGTTTCTTTATTTCCAGGCTTTGTGCTAACCTAAGTTGTCTACAGCTTCATATCTGGCATGCATACTATACATGACAGTTATATCAGCCTTATTATATAATGCTCAGTTAGAAGCCAATGATTCTCTTTTGTGCAGATAAATATTTGTCGAGTAGGAAGTTACTTACCTGAGGAACCAGATCAGTCCAAGATGCTCAGTTGTGGATCATACATTTGTCACCACAGGAACTGTAGGTCACCCCTTGACAGCAGTTCCTTTGCCCTATTTGAAGAAGTAATCCATTATCATCTTTGGGGTATTTAAGAATTGTTGTTGAGTTCTGTCATATTTAAACCTCTGAAAAAAAACCTTAGTTAAGACAAAATGACAGCAGCAATGTTAAACTGAAGTGAGGAACTACAGGGTGTCTAAAATAGCCTGTAATCGTGGGAAAATGAGTCACTAATTTGCAGGTTGCACTCAACCTGATGGCTGCCAACTTCCAGACATGTCTGCAAACATAATGCTGTGATTGTCTGTTTTCAGTGAAGCGTTACCAGACTGACAGCTGCAGACATTATTAATTTGCAGGTGTCAGAATTTACCTCTCCTATAAGGGCCCCCGTAGAGAAAAATAAAATAGATTTGAGATTTGTCACAAGTGGCTTCCTGCATGCTAACCATGCAGTGAAGTTATCTTTTCCTATAAATCTTGATTTTTCCAGTCACCTTGTTAAGCTTTTAAATTGCACAGTAACTGGTGTGCCACTGAGGACCACTTTATAAGCTTTAAAGTGGAGCAGTTTTTAATCCTCACAAGAACTTGTACAATGCTTTCTCTGTACAATATTACTTAGTTCTCTCTAAAATTGCAACTTTTATGGGCTTAAACCCCACAGTCTGAAAGTCCCAATACTGAAGAATATGCACAATTTTCCACATTCTGTTTCTCCCCATTTCTTCTAACAGCTATTGAACAGATTCTCAGTGGGGAGATTTGGAAAAATGCAGGAAAGAAGAAACCGTATATTAAATCCTGGCATTTAATATAAAGTTATCAATGCAACCACAGGGCGGCACAATCCAGTGTCTTCATGTGCTGGTCCCAAGTCTGGTCCCAAGATTACATCTTGTGCAGACGTTCCAACCTGAAAGAGATCAGTGACTGCAAAGTAGTGGCTGGGGAGAGTGTAGCCAGACAGCATAGGATGGTGGTGTGTAGGATGACTCTGGTGGTGAGGAAGATGAAGAGGACAAGGGCAGAGCAGAGGACCAAGTGGTGGAAGTTGAAAAAGGAAGAGTGTTGTGTGGCTTTCAGGGAGGAGCTGAAACAGGCTCTGGGAGGTCAGGAGGTTCTTCCAGATGACTGGACAGCTACAGCTAAAGTGATCAGGGAGACAGGTAGGAGGGTACTTGGTGTGTCATCTGGAAAGAGGAAGACAGATAAGGAGACTTGGTGTTGGAATGAGGAAGTTCAGGAGTGTGTTAAGAGGAAAAGGTTAGCTAAGAAGAAGTGGGACACTGAGGACAGAAGAGGACAGACAGGAGTACAGGGAGGTGCAGTGTAAAGTGAAGGTAGAGGTGGCAAAGGCCAAACAAAGTGTGTATGAGGATTTGTATGATAGGTTGGACACTAAGGAGGGAGAGGTGGATTTGTACAGGTTGGCGAGGCAGAGAGACAGAGATGGGAAGGATGTGCAGCAGGTTAGGGTGATTAAGGACAGGGATGGAAATGTGTTGACAGGTGCCTCAAGTGTGATGGAAAGATGGAAGGAATACTTTGAAGAGTTGGTGAATGAGGAAAATGTCAGAGAGCACAGAGTAGAAGAGGTGACTGTTGTGGAGCAGGAAGTAGCAAAGATCAGTAAGGATGAAGTGAGGAAGACATTGAAGACGATGAAGAGTGGAAAGGCAGTTAGTCCTGATGACATACCTGTGGAGGTATGGAAGTGTTTAGGAGAGGTGGCAGTGGAGTTTTTGACTGGGCTACTTAACAAGATCTTGGAGAGTGAGAGGATGCCTGAGGAATGGAGGAGAAGTGTACTGGTGTGGCAGAGAAGTATGTTCGAGTGGTGCAGGACATGTATGAGAGCTGTAAGACAGTGAGGAATGAAGGTTAGCTGCAGTAAAACAGAGTACATGTGTGTAAATGAGAGGGACTCAAGCAGAACGGTGAGGTTACAGGGAGTAGATGTGAAGAAGGTGGAGGATTTTAAGTACCTAGGGTCAACAGTCCAGAGCAACGGAGAGTGTGGAAAAGAAGTGAAGAGACGTGTGCAAGCAGGTTGGAACGGGTGGAGGAAAGTGTCAGGTGTGATGTGTGACAAAAGAGTGTCAGCAAGAATGAAAGGAAAGGTGGACAAGACAGTGGTGAGACCAGCAATGTCGTCTGGTTTAGAGACAGTGGCACTGAGACAAAGACAGGAGGCAGAGCTGGAGGTAGCAGAGCTGAAGATGTTGAGGTTCTCTCTGGGAGTGACGAGGATGGATAGGATCAGGAATGAGGACATCAGAGGGACAGCTCATGTTAGATGTTTTGGAGAAACAGCCAGGGAAGCCAGATTGAGATGGTTTGGACATGTTCAGAGGAGGGACAGTGAATACATTGGTAAAAGGATGCTGAGGTTAGAGCTGCCAGGAAGGAGGCCTAGAGGAAGACCAAAGAGGAGGTTCTTGGATGTAGTGAATGAGGACATGAGGATAGTTGGTGTGGGTGAGGAGGATACAGAGGATAGGGTTAAATGGAGGCAGATGATTCGCTGTGGCGACCCCTGAAGGGAGCAGCCGAAAAGAAAAGAAGATTTAATATGAAGTTATCCCAGACCTTTCTCTTCTGATTTAGTAGAAATCATTCAGATGAACGACATCTCCATGAAGATGTTATTTTGTGATGGATGTTAAAAATCACGGAAACATCTGGAGACAAATGAGAAGTGATGAATGTGACCCTCTTGGAGAATATCCCAAAGTCGCTGCAGAAGTGACAGATCTGATTTCAGAGACAAAAGCAGAAAATTCAGCTTAAAACGTAATAAATGTTAGGCTGACATACTGCACCATCCTTCTCTTTACTTACAATGAGTGTCTATGCTTGAGTGCAAGTGTGTGGAAAGACATTTACTCAAGTACTGTACTTTTTTTACAAGTATTCCTATTTTCTGCTGCTACATTTAGGAGAGGCACTTTTCACTCCTCTGCATTCATTTAACATACAGGTGCAACATTTTCTATAATAAAAATCTGTTTTTGAGGATTGTGTGTCCTTGGTGGAGATACCAGCTCTCCAAATGTTTTCGTTTATAACCCTGCAGGTTGTTTAAAGCTCCACAAGGCAGTGATCCAAAAGGCAGAGAGGTAAGTGATAAATCCACTTTAACACAACATGTGGTCTGACACTGGTACACCATCAGCAGCACAGTGACGTTAACCACCAGGGTTTCTCATTAAACTAAAGGAAGTTAAAGAGATTCAAGTTTTCCAAGGTCAAGAGCTGTCATGGCTATAAAAAAAATCCCTGTCACTGCTTAAAGATTAGTATTTCTGTCATACTTAGTTGGTTAAACTGTTATTTACTCTGCTATACTACATAATGTAACTCATCCATCTAACAGACCCAGACATCATCCCCCCAGTCATGTCCTACAGCTCTTCCTGGGGGATCCTGAGGTTTTCCCAGGCTAGATGGGACATCTAATCCCTCCAGCACATTTTGAGTCTGCCTCAGGGCCCACAGGGACAGAAGGCGTGTCTGAAGACCCTCAAGTGGCTTCTTTTCATTAATGTGAAGGATCTGTGGTTCTCCAAGCTCCTTCCTGGTGTCTGAGCTCTGTCCCCTATCAGTTAGTGTGTGATAGTGTGTGTTCGTATCACACCCACTTGAGAAGCAGAGAAAGCTATCTGCTGTAGCTCTGCATCATGTGAGGTTTCAGATTCTGCAGTATGACCAACTCATAGAGCAGCATGATGAAGAGAACAGTGCCCTCTTTACTGAACTCTGGCCTAACAGCTTCAAAAACCTGAGGTTCAGAGGTGAGCGGCAGTGAGCAGCTGAACGTGACTCATATTCTCAAAACACAGCAAATTATGTCGAGGTCCACTGTCTCAAATAACTCTACTACTACTCAGTTCACCAATATGAGCTGCTGCCAAGTGGACAGTGTTTATTTCAAGTTAGAGTGCAGAACACAATGATATTTTATTTAAAAGCAGACTAGAGCCTGGGGAAAACACCGGGTATTTAAATACAACTCAAATACACTATGGTCCCCATTTTGTGGAAAGTGAAACCGGATTATAGATCTAGTACTTTATACTTGGCTTTTTAACGTCTATGGGCATTTGTGATTTCGTTGGGCTGGTTGCATTGTGGTGAAAAACTCCAAAACATACCTCAGAGTAAATTTATCTAAATGAACTTCAGTACAGATTATTACTATAAATCCCAAACGACTATTGGTTTAACTTGGTGTTAGACCCCCTTTATCCAAAGGACAACCTGCAACACTTACCACAAAACAACCCCAGGCCACAGCTCTGGACAGGCTCGCTTTGAATCTGGTCCAACTGGTGGGATTAAGGTATCAGGACGCCTTATACGATCTCCATCTGAGGGACAAACGCAGCCTTTTCCCATCCACAGCCATATCCTACTGACAGTCAGCTCACTTTTAAAAAATGTTCTTCCGGACCTCATTTTTAAAATTGTGCCATGTGGAAAGTGCCGAAGTTCGTGCGTATAATCCGCTGTGTCCAGGCAGGTAGGCCACCACAGGAGCTCAGCCTAACTGAGCTCTACAAAGCCCTGAGCGCAGAGGGTCAGCTGTGTGTTGACCCGCAGTGTCAGGCGCTGCGTCACCTCTCACTTCCCACCCCACAGATCCTCCAGTTTCATGCGCGCACCAGGCGGGTCGGGTTTGTGCACCGGCCATGATGAACGACAGGAAGTCGATGAAAGTTTCACCCAGATGTAGTTTCTTTTAGTCATGAATATACGGCTATAGTGGACTGTAAGGAATGTATCTGTCTTCAATAACAAACGATTTGCATGCGTGCTGCGTGCTATTAAAATGTCTGGTCCATTGACTCAATCCTCTATCTTGTCTATCTATTTTAATGTTTACTATGAATGTTTATTATGAATGTTTATTATGAATGTTTGTTTATTATGAATGTTTATTATGAATGTTTGTTTATTATGAATGTTTATTATGAATGTTTGTTTATTATGAATGTTTGTTTATTATGAATGTTTATTATGAATGCCACAGAGACGTTTATTTGTTTATTTGTTCACTGAAATAATATTCCTAATATGCCTAATAATTCCTGCTCATGTTATCCATGCCTACTCTAGATGCCTGCATACATCCGTCCCTGAGGGTCTTCAGTCTTACACTGTAAAAGTGTACAATTCCATGTAAATCCTTTTTTAGCCCATGTAATTCTCTGACCACTACAGGCTTAAAGGAGTACAGCAATTGCATGATATTGTCTGGGCTGCCTGGCTGTGTGTGCGGCTCATAATGAGGGTTTTGAGCATAATGTAAAACCCCCATGAATTCTCTGATCTGGATACTTTTAGAGAAATGGGGCAAATGCTGTGACTCCACCTCAACTTTTCCTTAAGCTGCCTGATTGCATAAAGTGCTCTGTTTCTCAAACCTGCCTCAATCTCACTAGAGGTTTTCTGGTTGCTTTTTCAGGTCTCACTACAGCCCATGATAGCCCTGCAGCCTTTAATCAGTTTCACCTTTCTAAGGCAGCGAGCCTAAGACTATTTTCTCCCTATAAACATAGGGCAAAAAGGCAGACTTTAGAAAGAGATCTCAGAACAGAATGTGCTTTCCACAACTCAAATCAGCCCAAAAGTATCATGCTGGACTCTGGCAGGTAATCTCTACCAGTCTTTACCCCTTATATCCCCCTGATATTATTAGTTTTGAGCTTTTTCTGACTCTAAGAGTATTGACAGCAACAGCAAACTGCATTCACAGTCTCCACATCCAAAACAAAACATGGTGTCTGTTCACATTTGGTCTTTGTTTTGATATATCTGGAACTTGAGAATTTGTTGGAATTTTGTGCTGATGTGAGTGTGTTTGTATGGGCACAGGAGCTTGCATGCGTGTGCATGTACTGTATGTGTGCACACATCTGTGAGATTCATTATTCCACAAGTGGAGTGTACAGATGGAAAATATGATACAGGATGATGATGCCTCTTTGACTCAGCAGGGACAAGCCCAAACAGAGAGAGAGAGAGAGAGAGAGAGAGAGAAGTGATAGAGGAAAAACAGAGAGAGAGAGATGAGATGACGATCCCGATGGAAGTAGATGCTTTTTGTATTCCATCAGCTTGCTCATCTTTAGCTTGTCTTCTGCAGATATCAAGAAATTTGGTCCCAAGGACACACAAAATCAAACACATCAAGCACCTCATTTTCATCAGGTATCTGTTTATGGTAATGCCAGTTTTTTTGCTCCTAAAATATTAGAAAACATGAGCAGCCAATAAGTGTGTGTGTTTCAGCATGTAAGTGCATGTTTTTGTGTGTCCCTGTTTGGAGGTCGAAGAGTGTAAATGATGTGTCTGAAAAACCGAGATGTCAACACACACACACAAACAGTTCCTTCCATCCAGCTGGGTTTCTCACTGGGAGATATGCAGCCCAGTTCATAGCCAGACAGATGGCTAATATATGGCCCCTGCTCCTGCCTCTCTCTTTCTCTCTCTCTCTCTCTCACACACACACACACACACACACATATATAGACACACACACTCAAAAAAAACCAAAAACTAACCACATTACAACTTTCTACAGAACTGACAGAGCCGACACATGTTCTTAACTCAGATTTCTCTCTCACCAACTTCTTCCCTGTTTCTTTTGGATGCTTCAAAGTACTGAGGAAGCTGTGTGGGTAAGCCTCGCTCTGAAAGAATGTGAGAAGGAAACAAGGACATAAGGAAATAAGGACATTGAAAAGAAGACAGACATTCCATCACAGCCCCTGTGGAGCTGCAGCAAGGACAAGGCTACCAGCTGTGATTTCTTATCATAGAGAAAGGCAGCTCAGTGAGGAGTACGCAGGTATGAAAGGTTAATTCCCTCTTTAACTTCTTCCTTTATCTCCTCGGCAACAGTTCTGTTTGTGTTGTGTGCTAGTGTAGCTGTATAGCTGCTATATTTCATGATGACTGCTAACGTGATTTATGTGTGAACAGCAATGAGTCCGCTGCCGAGACGCTTCCCGTGGCTTTTGATATTCCTGTGTGCAGCAGCTGTGTGTGCAGGTACCACACATGGCTCTCACATGTGCATTTGTTCAGAGACACACATTATCTACCTACATTGAATTATACACACAAATACAGTTTTTCTATCTCTTTCTAGATGATTAATGCAGTGTCGACTATGAATATCTAGCACATTTCTAACTCCTCTACAGGTGTGGGTGCAAAGGTCAACAATGTGTCGTTGGAAATCTGCCGTCATCCGTGTGAGGACCTGGTGGGTCTGATTACTGAGATCCAGGGCCTGCATATTGTGACCTCCAACCTGCTTGAAGACCTGGAGAGAGTAGTAAGACACACAAATACACGTGTCATCATCTGCACATTGAAATTAGTTTTTTGTCTTTACTTTTCTGATGTGATCTGATTTTGATGTGCATGGGCACAAAATTTTATTCTAAAAGAAAAGTGACAATTCTAGTAAATAAGTTTAATTTTATTTTAAAAGGGAATTTCATAATTGAAAATGTCCAGTGTAACTTCTTTTTACTGTTTTTCTGAGACAGTTGTTGAGAACACTAAGTATACCAGTCTTACATTGTGTGACTGGGTTAAATTGTGAGGACAATTTGTGTGACAACCAACAGAGAGTAAGTCTTTTTCCAGTGCAAATGGAAGTAGTGACATCCTTTTTCTGGCTGGAAGCAGTGTGGTTTATGGTAAATGTCCTGGTGATTTTTGGGCAAAAAAACAAGCAGAGACAATACCAGTAGTGTTGAAATGTTGGCTGTTGCTACCTACTAACTACCTCACCACAGGTCTAACCTAATGCAGCAGATTTAGAAGTACCAATCCAAATATAGTTTCTAACAATCATTTAATGTTGTGCTGTTGTGTTCTCAGTCTAAAGAAAATGAAGAGTTGCGAATAACTTTGGGTGAGCTGACCAACAGTAGCCGTAACAACAGCAGCAGCAACAACAACGTCAGCAATATGAGCAGGAGCAGGAGCAGCAGTAACAGCAACAGCAACGGCAGCAACAGCAATGGCAGCAACAGCAATGGCAGCAACAGCAATGGCAGCAACAGCAATGGCAGCAACAGCAATGGCAGCAACAGCAATGACAGCAACAGCAATGGCAGCAACAGCAATGGCAGCAACAGCAATGACAGCAACAGCAATGGCAGCAACAGCAATGGCAGCAACAGCAATGGCAGCAACAGCAATGGCAGCAACAGAAATGGAAGCAAAAGCAATGGCAGCAACAGCAGTGGCAGCAACAGCAACAGCAATGGCAGCAACAGCAACGGCAGCAACAGCAATGGCAGCAACAGAAATGGAAGCAACAGCAACAGTAATGGCAGCAACGGTAGCAACAGCAATGGCAGTAACAGCAACAGCAACAGAAGCAACAGAAATGGCAACAACAGCAATGGCAGCAACAGCAGCAACAGCAACAGCAATGGCAGCAACAGCAGCAACAGCAACAGCAATGGCAGCAACAGCAACAGCAATGGCAGCAACAGAAATGGCAGCAACAGCAATGGCAGCAACAGCAGCAACAGCAACAGCAACAGCAGCAACGGCAACAGCAATGGCAGCAACGGCAACAGCAATGGCAGCAACGGCAGCAATGGCAACAGCAACGGCAGCAACGGCAACAGCAACGGCAGCAACGGCAATGGCAACGGCAGCAACGGCAACAGCAATGGCAGCAACGGCAGCAACAGCAACAGCAGCAACGGCAACAGCAATGGCAGCAACAGCAGCAACGGCAACAGCAATGGCAGCAACAGCAGCAACGGCAACAGCAATGGCAGCAACGGCAGCAACGGCAACAGCAATGGCAGCAACGGCAGAAACGGCAACAGCAACGGCAGCAACGGCAGCAACGGCAACGGCAACGGCAGCAACGGCAATGGCAACGGCAGCAACGGCAGCAACAGCAACAGCAGCAACAGCAGAGGTGGTGGTGAAGTTGGAGGTGACAGTCACAGTGATCTTGACAGAGACGAGGAGCTCTGGTGTTTGCAAGATGGACGACTGTATGAGCGTGGGGAGGACTGGGAGGTTGACAGCTGCACCTCCTGTAAGTGCCAGGTCAGTGTGGAATAAATCTAAATTAGCTGTAGTCTAACACATTTGCAGTCAGATGGTTCTATGAAGACCATGCAAGATTCAGTGGAACATCTGTTCCAGACAAACAACAGACTAACATCAAAGTCAAGTGTTAGGTCATTCTTCGTAATCCAAATCTCACACCAGTCAAAATAAAGTTCAGTCTGTCAGTCTGACTCATAATTTTTATATTTTAAATACATTAAGTCCTTGCACTTTGACTTGATAGCTTGAGTAACTTGATATTTGACGCTCATTTAAGTTTTGTTCCTGGAAAAACCGAATAGTCCAATGCATCCTAGTACCTTAATGAAAACATTTGAGATGTTGGGATGCAAGGTTACTTGCTTTCTTTTTCAGAATTAGATAAGAAGGTTAACACCAGTGTCACATCTGTTAGTTAAATATGAAGCTAGAGCCAGGAGACCCTTCAGCTTAACTTAGCATAAACACCAGGGTATGTCCAAAGGTCTAAAAAACTCCATCAACTCCAGGAAATCACTGCTCCCAGCCAAGAAATTGTCTGGCACATTATCTGCAAAAACCACAGCTTGTTATTTTTACCCTTCAGTTTTTTAAACAAACAAGAAAAAGCTCAGGTAACTTAGCATAAAGACTAAACCAGGAAGAAACAGGTCATCTGGTTCTGTTTAAAGGTAAAAAAAAAAAGCCCGCCTACCATCTTAAGTTCACATTATGTCTATTTTTTTTAATTTATACCAAAAAAAAAAGAGATATTTTGTGGTTGTGTCTGACTATTTGTTGTCTGACCAGGAGTGACTTTTTTAGGACAGAGTCAGACTGGCTGTTTTCCCGTGCTATTAGACTTAAGCTGATAATTGTTCGCTTGTAGCTTTATATTTTTCAGGCATCAGAGTGGTAACAATCTTTCATCTATTTCTCGACAAAAAAGCAAATAATTTCCACAATGTCAAACTATTTCTTAAAATGTGTTTACAGGTTTGGTAGGTTTTACATATATCCAATATGGTTTTACTTTATTTTCAGAGTTGCCTTTTTATTTAATACTTGTTTCATCCTCCTTTATGAGTCTGTTTTTCTTTATAAAATATGATCAGTTTTGCCAAAGATGGGTCCAGGGAATAACCAAAGTTGTTATGAGTCATGACAGCAGACCATTTCTCTGCAAGGAATGGCATTTAGCAAAACATCTGGCTCAGATAAAATGGTTTGATTGATATTCTTACAAAATGTACGAACACTGGTCTGCCTCTCTTTTACCTTTTTTAGGATGGAAAAGTGGTGTGTCAGCAGGTGTCTTGCCCTCCTGTAGCCTGCATCAATCCATCCTTTATTGAGGGGAAGTGCTGCCCTGTCTGTCTCCGTAAGTTTGATTTGAGTGTTAAACGTGCTAAGATCACAAAATTTGATAAAAGGTATACCAGGACTATATGTGTGTGTATGTTTCTAAAGATGATGACAATGGCTGGTCCCCGTGGTCGGAGTGGACTCAGTGTTCTGTCACATGTGGACGTGGGGGGCAGCAAAGAGGCAGATCCTGCAATGGCATCATGCCGTCCTGTGGTGGCCCATCAATTCAGACCCGCAGCTGCATGCTGGTGAAGTGTGACCGCAAGGGTAGGCTGTTACTCTGCATGTCTCATCTGTCACACACAACGTGTCTTGATTTAATTTGTTTTAAGAGGTTGATTCAGCACGGCCTGGTCCAAGGGTAAGAGCAGAATATTCCACAAAGAGCAGAAATATGACAAATAGATTTCAGAGATTGTAATCATAATTAGAAACATGTTGTCTTAGCTCTGCAAATGTATACACAGTGTCGAGCTGTAGCGTTGGCCTGTGTGGAATGCTGCTTGGAGATTTCTCCAGACTAGATAAAGTTACTGGGATGTTTTACAATCTGCATGTCCTTGTTTCATGTCTAGTTCGTGCTGATGGGAACTGGGGCCTTTGGTCTCCTTGGTCTGCATGTACAACCACATGTGGAGAAGGCACCATCACACGGGTTCGTCTGTGCAACAACCCTCCACCACAAAAGGGGGGCAAAGGGTGTACAGGCAGTGCCAGGGAAACACGGCCTTGCAACAATACACTCTGCCCTAGTGAGTATACAGAGGGCACAAAATTACAGTACATACAAACTGCACTATAGTACTTAACTGGCTTACATAACATTGTGTTTGTGTGTAGTTGCTGGAGGCTGGACAACTTGGACTGAATGGTCACTGTGCTCACAGTCGTGTGGGGGAGGTCTTATAAGTCGGCAACGGGAGTGTTTGAACCCTGCTCCTCAGAACGGCGGGAAGCCTTGTGCAGGAGATGCTGTGGACTATGAAGCTTGTAACAAACAACCTTGTCCTATAGGTAAACCTGAACCTCGTCAGCAAACCTCAGGCTATAGGTACATCTTAACTGTTTCAGCAGACACTAAGAGTAGGCTAAGCTGCACATTCATTGATAAGCCTTAATCCTCTTTATTGGGGGAAACATGTTTTCAAACAATAGAGGATTAAACAATTGTATTGTGTTTATCCTGCTTTTACCCAATTATTGAGGCTTAGGACAGACAATCCAAATGTAAATTTTCATAGACTCAGTTTTGACTTGTTTGTTTTGTGACACAGCATAAAGACTAATTGCCTTTAGAGTATATGTATGACATGAAAATATATGATATACACGTGTGTATCTTTTCAGACATGTGTTTGCAGTCTAATCCGTGTTTTCCTGGGGTGAAGTGCACATCATACAGCAATGGATCATGGGAATGTGGACACTGTCCATTGGGTTTACATGGCAATGGCACTTACTGTGAAGATGAGAATGAGGTAATAACTGCACAGCTGCAGTGCAGCAGTAGGACTGTAGAACAGGACACCTTGCAAGGCCTTGACATGAAGACTAGCATTTCAAGTATTTGTAAGCATGCTGGCAGCATGGCTCTAGGGAGCTCTAGGCTTTTTTTGTTTGTTATTCAGGTGGTTTAATCAGACAAACATAGTCCCAAGATAATGAATCCCAATCCCTCTAGTCCTTCCTCATCACCATGACATGTGATGCAAGTTATGTAAAGCTGTAAATAATTTTAACCTCCAGTGTGTAACTGAAGGCACCACAATCACCCAGTCTGACAGAGACCATATTGAAAGTCAGAAACATCACTGTTGACATTCATCAGATCCTAATGGAGAGTTCCTTGTGTACATAACACATGTAACAAATTTGTATTCACACTTTATCTTTAATGTTGTGAATATGACTGATCCCTTCATCTCTGCAGTGTGAAGTGGAAGGTGTGTGTGTTACAGAGTGTGTGAACACAGATCCTGGGTTCTACTGTCTGCCCTGTCCCCCTCGCTATAAAGGCACACAGCCATATGGCCTTGGACTGCAGGAAGCCCAGCAAACCAGGCAGGCAAGTGTTTACCTTTGTCTACCTTATTTTTTATATGAATAACTTTCTTTGCTTTGAGCTGGTCATAAATTCCTTTTGCATTCTCAAAGAGCTGCTTTGGTTGTAGGTGTGTGAACCATACAATCCTTGCAAAGACAACACACACAGCTGCCACAAGTATGCCAAGTGTGTGTACCTGGGCCTGGCATCTGAGGTCTTGTACAAGTGTGTGTGCCATGTAGGGTTTGCGGGTGATGGCTTCTTGTGTGATGAAGACTTTGATCTGGATGGCTGGCCCAACAATGGACTGACCTGCAAAGAGAATGCAACCTATCACTGTCAAAAGGTAAAAATACACAAGTACAAAAAACATTACAGATTCAAACGTAAAGACTGAATGTTAATCTGATCAGATGGGCCTGTATTCTCATTGGTTCTGATTCCACTAAACCGACGTGCGATTGGCTGCAGGATAATTGCCCCATGCTACCAAACTCTGGACAGGAGGACCTGGACAAGGACGGACAGGGAGATGCCTGTGATCCTGATGACGACAATGATGATATCATAGATGAGAGGGTGAGCCTGGCTGAGCGTAACTTTGTAGATACCATGACTGGAACTGGGTTTATATTCACAACCCCCTGCATGTGTGTAAATAAATGTGTGTTCCTGGCATAGGACAACTGCCCACTGGTGTACAACCCTCGGCAGTTTGATTCCGACAGAGATGGCGTCGGTGACCAATGTGACAACTGTCCGTTTGATAGCAACCCACTGCAGACAGACACTGATAACAACAGAGAGGGAGACGCCTGTAGCATTGATATTGACGGAGATGGTAGGAGCCTCACAGTAATACTTGGCCTTGAATACATAGTCAAATATCCAATTATTGCTTTCTTGTTAGACTGGTGCCTCAACCACTCTTATCACTTTTCGATCTCCATACGATGCACTTCATTTCTCTCTATGTATCACTAAGCTAAAACAGATTCAACTTTAAGAGCACTTAACACTCTATTTAAGCTTGAACATGCAAATTTAAATAATGCATTTATAATAATATGTACTAAAGAGTAAAATCCAAACAAGATGCAATATACCTGCTGCTCTGTGTGTTTTCTCCAGAGGTTCTGAATGATCGTGACAACTGTCCGTTGGTCTACAACACTGACCAGAGGGACACAGACCTGGACGGTGTTGGAGACCAGTGTGATAACTGTCCCCTTCTACACAACCCACAGCAGGTTCCTGAAAAACACAGAAATTAAAACATTATATATACTGGCACTGTACACACACACACACACACACACACACACATGTATATATATATATAATATATTTCATCTGTGTCTCTCCAGCTTGACTCTGACAATGACTTGGTGGGGGACATGTGTGATGACAATGATGACATTGATGAGGACGGACACCAAAACTCTCTAGACAACTGTCCCTACATCGCCAACAGCAACCAGGCGGACCATGATAATGATGGAAAGGGAGACGTCTGTGACCATGATGATGACAACGATGGCATCCCTGATGACCGGGACAACTGCAGACTGGTGCCCAACAGGGACCAGCTGGACTCTGATGGTCAGTTGTTACTGTTTTTAAACTTTAGGCAGTAGATGGTAAAACAAACAAAGGTGTCACCCACTGTAGTGTATATCAACTTAAAAAAAAGGCCATCTGCTGCTCTCTGATTTCATGATACAAATGTGAACAAATGCAAATGAATGCAGTCACAAGAGGAAAATATTTTTGTACAATTTATGATAAATGGATAAATGGATTTTGCAGGCATGCAGTAAAATCATGTGACAGTCCAGTGTTTTCAGGTTATGTTAATGTTGGACATCAACATAAACAGTTTATGGCTCTCTGCAGTGTGATTAATCATGCTTAAAATTTGCTTAAACTATTCACCATCATACAAGATTTTCTCATTACATCTGCACTCTCTCTCATCGAGCCCATTTTTACTTCCCTTTAGGCAATCACGTTTTTGCTTTTGCTGGACTTTTTCCTCCCTCTTGCAGGTGATGGCAGTGGAGATGTTTGCTTTGATGACTTTGACAATGACAGTATTCCAGATGCGATAGATCCCTGTCCACTGAACCAGGATATTGGGTCTACAGACTTCAGGAAGTTTCAGGTTGTTTTGTTGGACCCTAAAGGCACCACGCAGTCTGACCCTCTCTGGGTGATCCGTAGCCAGGGTAGAGAGCTGCTGCAGACGGCCAACTCTGATCCTGGGATCGCTTTAGGTGTGGTTCTCCATGACTCAAAAAATAAAAACACATTCCAGGTATAATGAAATTTGGGGTCTAAAAAACAAATTCTCCATTGGTGTAAACAGGATACGACAAATTCAACGCAGTAGACTTCAGTGTGACATTTTATGTGAACACCAACCGAGATGATGACTTTGCAGGCTTTGTGTTTGCCTACCAGTCCAGTCAGCGCTTCTACGTTGTCATGTGGAAACAGGTGAGATATGATTTTTAATGGCTCATGGAGACTGCTACTGATAGAAAATTCACCTAAATTGCCCTTCATGACCATGTATTTGACCCTAGCTTTCTTCGTATTTATTTTTTACATTCAAACAATCTATATTACAGTTCTCATTAGCAAAATGGAAATGTGCACAAACCTAAAGACCTGTCTTTTTGTATGTGGTGATAATGATCCTGTGCCATCTATTATTGCACCTGTGTCAACTTTACCTTCACTCTTTTATCCAATCTGATCACATGTTTCCTTTCTCTGTGTGAGAGCAGGTGTCTCAAGCCTACTGGGAGAAAAAGCCATCCAAAGCTTTTGGCATAGCAGGAGTCTCCATCAAACTGGTTAACTCCTCCACAGGACCAGGGGAATATCTACGCAACGCCCTGTGGCACACCGGGAACACCAGACACCAGGCATGAATGGATGATCTTAAATGTCTCTTACACCTTTCATTCTCTTTTTAATATCATAAATCACACAAAATGTCTGTTTCAAACAGATACTTTCCTAAAATTGTCTTAAACAGACCATCCTTTGGTAGATTGGCACACTAACAATCAAATACTTTCTTGTCCAACTTGACGTCTGTGTGTCTGCTCCAGGTCAAAACATTATGGCATGACCCCAATAAAATTGGGTGGAAGGACTACACTGCCTACCGCATGCACCTTATCCACAGACCCAAGACTGGGTTCATCAGGTACAAAGACTGTCTTCATGTAACTAACCAGAACTTGAAACATATTACATACACATAACTATATTCAATATATTAATATTAAATATAGTTTTAGCCATGTTCCTATTGAGCTCTGTACATAATAACAGTCAACTTGCACGGACGTCTACTTTTTACCATGTTGTATGTGAATGCAAGTGGACTTTTACGGTAAAATTTAATGACCTGCATGGAAAAATATACTGAATTAAAAGGTAAAGAATAGAAAATTCACAGGAGATACCAGGAGCAATGCTATAAAAAATGTGATTTGAACAAATTGGGCAAAAAGAAGGTGACAAGTTCCTTTAAATCACACATGGGGGTTCAGTTAATACCAGTTTGTGTGGAGCAATCATCTGCAATGAATAAACATCCTAAATTTGTAAAAATCACATTCAGTGCCAACCTTGGAGGAATAATTAACCCTCAGATGTTCGGATACGCGAGGATATCATCAATCTTAGCATATTCACTTCTTTGTTCTTTCCAGTCCTCCTAAACCTGCCACTTCTACTTCTGCTTAGTTGTACTTCTCACTAATGGAACTTAAAAAAAAAAACAAAAACAAAACACCCCAGGCAATGGGTTGAGAAAAAGTGAGAGGAAGGATTTATGTGCCAGGCCCAGATGAAGATGTACGCATTGTGTTCTAGTTCCTGTAGGATGACTGCACAAATGTACACTTTGATTGTGAAGAACAGACGCACATTATTATTTTGGATAGTTGCCACAAATCTCAATAGTAGCTGCTTTAAATGTGCCTCCATTTTTCACCATGTCTTCACTGTCATCCACAGGAATAAACAGTAAAATAGGACAGGAAGGAAAGTATACAAACAAAAAACAAACATGTCCCAGAAATTCTGTGCACATTGCCAGGTGTGGAGGAAGTATTCATATCTTTTACTTAGGAGTAGGTCCTGCATTCAAACATTTACTTTGTACTACTTTGTGTTTTGCCAAGAATCAATCCATTACCATGAATGAAAACTTGTAACATAGATAAAATGTGTTTTTCATTTTCTATCAGGGGCCCACAGTTACAGTACACAGGTAATCTTCAATATGGTCAAATGTAGTATAAGTTGTTTAGTCTAATGTGAGCTGTGTTGTGTGTCCATCGCAGGGTGGTTGTGTATGAGGGCAGGGAGATTTTGTCTGACTCGGGGGCGGTGTACGACCACACACTGGCTGGAGGCAGACTGGGGCTGTTTGTCTTCTCTCAGGAGCATGTCCTCTTCTCAGACCTCAGATACGAGTGCAGAGGTGAGACATCCTGTCCACGCATTAGTCCTGAGTATTATCCTGACAGTGGTGGAAGAATTACGCAGATATTTTAAAAGTAAAAAGTGCAGCATTTCCAACCTTACTGAAGTAAAAGTACAGTATTATAAGTAGTATTATGTAGTAAGTATTATAGAAAAAATATTCTTGTGGTGAAAATTGACTTATGTATTATTGTGACATTATCATATTTTTAATCTTAATCGGTGTGTAAAAAGCCTTTTACTGTTTAGGAGTTGGAGTTAGCTTTAACTGTTCTCTATTCCAGGTTTGGTTGTTTAGAGAAGTGATTCTTAATCTGGGGGTTGGACCCCTCCTTGGGGGTACAAGGTCTTGCTATTATTTATGGGGTAGGAAATAGAAAGAAAAAAAAATCTCTGTTGAGGAAATTTGTTTTCTATAATCTCTGTTTTTTGTGAAATATTACTTGATTTTACCCGTTTTAGCCTCAAACAGCTATCTGAGATGTTTAGAGGAGAAACTAACAGCTCACATGTTGTACAAAGTTGTAATTCATCAAATGTAATTTCCACCACTGCTGCTGAAATGGTTCCTATCTTAAGAGATGTGTCCCTGATGATCATATCTGTGATCTCTTCTTCTACATTTTTCCCTCAGATAACTGAACTATTTTTCTGGGGAAACTCTACCAAGACCCACCAGAGATGCACATGAATTTCAGAAAACCTTAATATAACTGAGAGAGAAAGAGAGCGAGACGGAGGATGAGCCACAGCCATCCAGCCAAGACTATTAATTAGTGACCATCATCTATCTATCAGCTTTTTATGCAGCACTATTGATTTCAGGCTGTCTCTTTTGCTGAATATTACGGTAGCATCTCTAATGACAGTAACTTCTTGTTGCTTTTCATTTGTGCTTTCCTAATGGTTGTAAATAATTATTTATTGCTAGATGCCAGATGTGAAAGGGAGGATGAGCCGGTGATGGAGTACGTAGATCCCTGTGCAGATGTTTGGTGGTAACTTATCAATAAAAAACGTTTTTCCCAATTGTTTCTCTTTTTTTCCCCCTTTGCATTTTCTGATGACGCCAGTACTGTAGACACGTTGATACATGGTCTCTGGCGCCTTCTAGTGGTTAAATCAATAAGTACAAATGACGAAATGGTTACAGGTTACTGGTTACTGTAAATTGAGGTTGGTGACGTCAGTGGTGGAAGAAGAATTGAAGACGTGAATGAAAGTAATAATAAGTAGTTCTCTTAATGTAACTGAGTAGAGATACAAAGTACACAATGGAAATGGAGCCTCAGGTGAAGTAGTCTACCTCAGAATTGTACACAAGTAGGCCTAATAGTACTTCAGTAACTGCGTCTAGTTACTTTACAGCACTGGGAAAAGTTAATGGAACTATCCATAAACATAACATTAGATTAATGGTTAGAAATCCTGGAAGAAATAAACTAGTGTAGAGGCTTTAAGTTGTAAACATTGAATAACTAAAACCAGGCTCGGGGGTTTGGTGTACACTAATACATACGAGTCTTTTTGTGGCAAAACCCGTTCAACCTGTTGGGGAGGGCACTGCTGTAAAGCAGAAAAAGAGCAGTGCACATACCTGGGTGGGTTACACACCTTAACACGCAGCCCGTCTGGCGAATGAGCGACGTCACTGCCCGCTCCCAGTGAGGAGTGAAGAATAAGGAAGACGAGTCTGAAAGTAGAAAAGAGAGACGTCTTAACCAAAATCAGGCTTTCTCTCTGTTCAGGTGAGAATATCTGGGTGTAGTTTACTGAGAGGTCAAGCACCATTACTCTGTGGAACCTGCAGGGATGGTGCGCAGCTGTGCAGACACTTGGTGCGCTCGATTCGCAGACCGACATCGGTCAGCGTTGAATTTGACGCTGTTGATTGTCGGGTACATCGTTTACCTCCTGGCCGGTGCCTGGATCTTCTCTGTAATAGAGCGACCCTACGACCACGAACTTCGGCAGGAGCTGAAAGTGGCCCGGCAGGAATTCCTGAGCAACAACACCTGCGTCTCCGACGCGCGTCTGGAGGAGCTTCTGGTCCGTGTGCTGGAGGCGAGTAACTATGGAGTGTCCGTGCTGGGCAACGACACTGACCGCAACTGGGACTTTGTGTCCTCTCTGTTCTTCACCAGCACCGTACTAACCACAACAGGTCAGGCTTTAACTGCTAGACCAGCTCTTAGTCAGTACATAGAAGCAGGTTTGGAACAGTTGGCAGAGAATTATTGTGGGTTTTAAAAAGATTGTTGTACTACTTGTTTTGCTAAAAGGAACAAATCAATTAAAAAATCTTAGTTCTGTATTGTCAACATGCAGAGGGTGTTTTAAAAACACATTTCAACATTAAATTGTAATTAATAAATAAATTACTCATGCAGCCTTTGATTTATTTAGTTGGTTTGGGAGAGAACTTGACTTTCACAAGAAGACATGCCACAGCTAAATTACTATGTGCCAATCTTTCCTTCCTTTTAATTATTGTTATGTGTGTAAAGCTTCACAGGGGCGAAGTGGCTCTTGCAGGAAAACCCCCTCAGGTGAATTATTCAGCTGTAATTGATGTTGTGCTGCATGTTTGGTTGTGTTTTCAGGTTATGGTCACACTGTTCCACTCTCAGATGAAGGGAAGGCCTTTTGTATCTTCTACATCCTCTTTGGCATCCCTATTACCCTCTTCTTCCTCTCTGTCACCGTGCAGAGGATCATGGCCCTGGTGACTCGACGTCCAGTGTCCTATTTCCACTATCGATGGGCCATGTCTAAATCCAAGGTAGCCACCATCCATGCCACCTGCCTCTCCATCTTCACAGCCCTGCTCGTCCTCATCATCCCTGCGTGTATCTTTTTAAGCCTGGAAAAGGAGTGGAACTTTTTGGATTCTCTGTATTTCTGTTTCATCTCTCTGTCAACGATTGGCCTCGGGGATTATGTCCCTGGACAGGACCAGGTGAAAGAAAACAACCCACATCCACAGCTGTACAGGCTGGCCATTACAGGTGAGTAAGTGTCACGTGGAAGCTTCTTAGCTCCATAAAGTGAAAAATGCAAATACTCAAGGACAAAGAAAGGTCAGAGAAAAAAATCGCAGCTAAAGCCTTAAAGATTCATCATGAATTTAAATATTAAAACAGAAATCTCAAAAATCAGAATACCAGGTTCGTTGAACAATGATGAGTAATTCATTACTGGTTCATCACCATTTATCTTTTTAAGTTTTGATTGACAATAAAGCAATGATTGTTAATCACTAAGCCCTTTGTTTATGGACCAAACCTTAGTTTAATCTTATTAGTCATTCTGTATTGTCTTTGTTTTCATGCTGTCACTGTGTGTGTTTGCTTTCCCAGTCTATTTACTGCTGGGCTTGGTGTGTGTCCTGGTTGTACTGGAAACGTGCTGGGAGCTTCCCAGTTCGAGACGCCTCAGACAGAGATTCTACCAAGAAAAGGTTCAGGAACTGGACTCTGAGACCACCAACATCATTGACCAGGATCACATGAGCAACCAGATGACCAACCCCTTGGCTAACATGCCAGATCACACGACAGTGATTCCATCTGTGTCAGAACAGGCTGCGTCTCTACGGCAGAACAGTAAATCAAGACCTTAGCATCAGGATCAGCTGTTAACTGATTGGCTCTCTGCTGTGCATCATTTCCAAGTGGCTGGTCAGGACATACTGACACTGAAAGTAGCCTAAATTGCACATGAGTATAAGGCTTAATAGAGATTGCTTCAACCATTGCCAACATCAACACACATATTTGTGTAAAAGCAGGAACCACCCACAGATTATCAGCATGGTATTGTTTTCTTGTTCTCCCTTGTGGCTCCATTCTTTGCAGATAAAAGCTAGATTAGTGATATAGAGGAAAGGCTGGGCCCTCGAACGGAGGCAAACCCCACAAATTCCACTTCCTGGAAAGGTCTTGATGCAATTATTTCAAGGCAGAGTTTGAAATAGAGGAGTTCACACAGCGTTTTAACATGTTATATCAGCTATGATGGTATTTGCATAGGAAATTTCTCTTCTTGGAAGTCATACAGTAGCAGAAGACAGACACATTATCATTTGGCGTATTGTGTGGTATGTTGAAGCCCAAGCGGAACATCAGCTGAGGCAAGGGAAAAAGTCTGTTTTCTGCCTGGTTGCTTACCTTGTAATGAATGACCTTCAGGTTGTCGATGGCATGTTAAAATATTAAAATATTTCCTTTTATTAATCATACTGCAATATTGGTCTGCCACCACTAGAGGGCAGCATGTTCATTTGATACACAAACGTTTATATGTTACTATGCAAGAATAGGTGTTACATGTACCAGCAAGAGCATTAATTAAGGGCAACTTTGCAATTTTTTTGTTTTCTTTCATCATGATCACACGTCATCTGTTTTTGCAAAGGTACAAATAATAAGCAAATAAAATATTTTGTATAAATGGGTTATTTTATTTATACAGTATCATATTCACATAAGTCAAGACACAGTACATGCAGACTAACATGGGTGCATACACACATTCAAATGCACATTCCGATTTGCACATTTAAACCCACACACACACACACACACACACACAAACACACATAAACAGAAACTGTCCTTCAACCAGAAAAGCTGGATTCACTTCCCAGTGAGATAAAGTATTTGTCCTTCTGAAATGCCCCTGTGAGTCCACATAAGCTGTTGCGCAGCAGGCGTTGACCTTTGACCTCCTCACAAGCCCTGGAAAATGTAAAGTTAATTATTAACAAACAGGTAAAGTAGCCCACATCAATACATCTCTAACACCATCATTCATACATACACTATGTGTTTATATGATTTGTGGCTCCTTGGAGCACTGGGGCCAGAAAGGGCGCATGCTGAGGATAAAGAGGACGAAGAGCAATACTGCAATGACAGTGACTATGGAGATGTAGCCAGCGTGGGGCAGAGGGGGAGAGTCAGGAGCCTCAGCTGGAATCATGTTGGTCAGATTCAACATGTAGCCCAAAGTCCAGCCTGCATCACTGCCTTTTATCTAGACACAAAACAGGAAGAGGGAAAACCATAATTCACTGATGTACTACAGGTCCGAAGTATTCATACTGTACTTCAACACAAACCTCTGGCAAAATGAATAGAAAAAAATGAACAAATGGAGAAATGGAAATGCTGATGCTTCTGCTGTGCTCATCAGATCGACCTTTTAGGGCTTTTTAAATACCATACAGTAACACCTACAAGAACAAGTGCTTCCCAGCTATATAACAATTCTCAGTAATTAATTGTATTATAATAATGAATCAATTAATACAATGAATCAATTAATGCAACCTAGAATCAGAGAAGTGGCAGAGAATCGATTACCCAATTAAAAAACATTCTGAATTGAAGTCAGGCTTTTGCTACAGTGAACCAAGCCTGTTGATATGCATTAAATATAAATGAAATGCTTAGCCATGTATTGCATTTATTTATGGATTAATTATTTGTAACTTCTTCTTTTCCTTTCGGCTGCTCCCTTCATCCGCCTCCATTTAACCCTGTCCTCTATCTCTGTATCCTCTTCACCCACACCAATATCCTTTAATAATTCAACTCGTCCAATAATAGCCAGTAACAGTCACTAATGGAATACATAGGTATTTACCTATAATTTAAATGGTAACCTCCGAAGTGTCGCCAACACAGGCTCGTTTTTGTCGCCTGATTGGGGATCATATGACCAGTAACATCCAATCATATTCATGCAGGTGAAGAGTCTGTTACCATCAGGTTGACGCGTGGACGCTGTGCTGGTTGTTCAGGTTTGTTTCAGCTTCTTTTGTTTTTGTTTTTTTTTGACGGCTTCACCACATTGTTGTTTATTTCACAGGACTCCGCGGCCGCTTGGCTGCACTAAGTGCTCGGAGGAAACAGCAGCAAGAGTTTGACCATGTTTGCTCCACACCTGTGAAGGGTCTGCACACCTGATCTCCATTGTGCCTGCTCTACGGTAAGAACATGTGCTTTCATTCATTGCTGATGTTTTGCCTCAGCATGCTGTTTCTATGGATAATGCTTGTGAACTAGTTGTGATGGTGCAGTTTTAACCTCACTGTTGTTGTTTGTTGTTATTTGTTGCTGTTTACGTGAAATATTTGGATCCTTGGTGATGATGTTGCGTTTGTTATGCTGCTAAGTCACACCTATTTGCACTGGTGGTGAAAATGTGACATAGTACTGCAGAATATATACCGTTTGGTTGATGTTGTGACATGTAGAGTACATAGTGTTAATGGATGGATTATGGCTCAGACTGGGAGAGGTGGAGTGTTTTTCCTGACTCCTAGGAGCAGGACTCAAATTTAGCAACCATTCAGTTTGTGTCTCTTGTGGTTTTTTTAGGGAATGTTTTTAGCCATATGTTAATTTGTATCTTTTTTTTTGGATCTGTTGTATTAGTTGTTGTGTATTTCTTTGTAGTTTTTATTTCAGTTGCTTTACTGTGTTTAGGGTCATTTTGTGTCTCTGTATAATGGTTTTCTATCTCCTTGTAGTAATTTGGTATCAGTATTTTGTGTTTTTGTTGAGTGTCTTTCTAATGGAAAGGTTAAACCAGGGGTCTGAAACTCCAGTCCTCCAGGGCCACTGTCCTGTTTCTTTTCCACTATCCCTCCTCTTGCAGCTTCTGATTGGCTGAACACACCTGGTCCAGGTAATCAGCAGTGGATAGGGCAGGAATAGTTGCAAAACAAGCAGGATAGTGGCCCTGGAGGACTGGAGTTTCACACCCCTGGATTAAACAGTACCTTCAGGGTTCTCTGTTCTTGGGGCCCCCAGCCCCCTGGACCTGTGCCCAATAGGCTTGTTCAGTAATCCATCTATAATTCTGGTTCCTTGCGTTAATAATCAAGTAGATTCTGCTCCTGTTATGGGACTGACTGGTTTTGACCAGATTTTTCATCATGGTTTCTTGCTGTACTGACTCACTGCAGTTCAGACTAGATTTCTTTTCTCCAGAGTAGAAACTTCACATTTTGAGCTAAATTTGGATTTTTTAAATTTTTTCTTTTTGTTCTTCTGAGCTTCTTTAAAATTCAGATCTGTGTTCAGAGCAACAATTCCTCAAGACCAAACCTGCAGAACTGCAGGCGGCTTATTGAGGGCTGACCTATTAGATTAGTAAATGTTAGCTCATGTTTTAAAACACAGTATACATTAGGATGTTAAGTTATATTTAAGATAAGGGGAAGATCAGTCAAAATCACAAAGTGACGCACCCTCACCGTCAAACTCTAAAACCCCAAACCTGAAATATGTACTTGCACTAAAGGTGAATAGAATATGGCTAAAATCAGATGGGCTCTGGGATGTGAGAGACAGGAAAGGAGTGGACTGACCTCCTTGATGAATTTTATGTTGGGGTAGCTCTCTGAGGTGAAGTTGTATCCTTCTGTTAACAGGGTGAGGATGTATGTGCCAGAGAAACAATACTCAGCCAGGTACTTATGCTTCACATTAGGATACTGCTTCTGTATCTGTTTGAGCAGTTCAAATACAGTGAATATCATTAGTGTTTAATGTAAGCAGGGTAGACAACATAGATAAGACATGAAAGGAGATACATACTGTATGCAAGGATTTTTATTATTTGGTTAACTGATGTATAAATATGCCCTGACCTGTGTCCAAGGAGTAGCACAGTAGTGTGCTAGCTTTTCCTTGACCTGTTCCAGAGGGATGGATGTATTGGTCAGCTTGAGGAAGTTCATCACAAAGTAGTAGGCAGAGAAAGCCTGCAGTGAGACAGGAGAGAGGATGATGAGATGACCTTCAGTTCTCATTATTTGTCAGATAAAGCTTATTTGTGTATGAAAGTAGGTCCAAACAAAATTGTTCACTTTTGTAAGTTTTTGAGTGTGAGGTGTTACCCACATTATATTGGGGTGATGGTCAAAGTCAAGTCAGATAAAATAAAACCAATACGTTTTGTCATTTTGATCAGTTGACAGATCACATTGCCTGTGGTTTCATATATTCTGATGTAGATGTTCAGGGTGGCCCAATTTGTGTCCAAATGACAGTGTTTCAAACAGTATATGCTGACAAACTAACACTGACTGTGTTAAATTACCCCAAAAGGCCCCTGCAAATGTGGCTGGAAGATCCCATTAAAGGAGCATTGGCTGTATTGGCAGTGAGTAAAATTGAAGACACTTTTGACAATTTCCTGGCATTGATGGAAGTTTCCTTTCCCTGTGTGAATGTAGGTTGAAGGAGCTTCCTGGGGTTTCCTGTCTGACACACAGGGGCTGTCATAAAGTTTTGAGTACTCCTTTGTTTCACTGTAGCCATCATGGAAACAGGGGTCTAATATGCTTGTTGGACCTGACTAGGAGAGAGAGAGAGAGAGTGAGAGGTGTAATAGAAAGATATAGGAAGCTAATTCAATTTAAATTCAGTATTGTTGCATATTTGCACCTTGTCTATAAGTGTTGAATAATCTCAGATCTGATCAAACTTAAACAGTTCCTTAATGTAAAGAGAAAAACTTAGAAGTTTACCCGAGTCTGCTGTGCCAGTGTCATTCGCAGCGCTTGGTCTTTTCCATAACACAGGAAGCTGTGAGTGTACAGGTTGTAGTCATTTCCGTAGAGTCGGAAGTTCACTGAGTTGCTTGGTGACTCCGAGCCATCATAATTACTGGACACAAAGCTAATTTGAGTGGAGGCCCCACCAAGGTCAAGGGCACCATTGGTTTCCAAACCCTATGGCCATGACATACAGGTGTGGAAGTCAGTGCACTATAATATAATTATGACACACAAAGCACATCTCTAAGTGAATGTGTGTGCAGGCAGACCTGCCTGAGGCGATCGTCCAAGTAGTTAACCGTGACCCAGCCAAAGGCACCCTCCTCCTGGCCACTTAGGATTCTTGCTCCCTGAAAGGCGAATGGGAACTCTCGCAGGGCCTCGTCCACAGCCTGAAAGACTTTATTTGATGCCGAACTGTTCTGCACACTGCATGGACATACAACATGAATTTATTAGATCAATTCACATCCATAATTCAGAGCAGTACAGCAGGACATAAATAATAAATAGACCGTGTTGTACATAATGGCTTTGACAGCCATTTGCTGCTCAGGCTGTAAAGTTCATGTGGAGATAAATCGCAGTAGGTGAATGGATAAAGCTACAGATAGTTGCACTTGCACCACAAACACATGTACAGAGTTAGGGCTTAGGATATGGTCACACCTGGGTCAGCATAAAAGGATCATCTGGATTATATATTTTTGTGAGTGCATGTTTTAGATTTCATTATGGGACGTGTGTGTAGACGTTTGTGCCATACTTCAGTAGTCTCATTCCCGCAGTAGCGCCCAGATATAGAGGGGTCTCGTGGTGTCTTTTTTTGGGGACACGATGCACAGCCTCCTGCATGCACTCTGTCAGAGACTCCCCTGCCTTCTGCGGAGCCGACGCATAGCTGGAGATTCCTGGACCTGCAAGTAAAACAAAATGTCAAGTGGAGTCATTCAGCCAAATGTTAGTGACCATAAAATCTAACAGAAGCCTTGAGTTCAGACTTGCTAGCCTGCTTGTGAATTGAATGCCATGAAACTGATGAACTACCATGGGAAGCTGTAGAGAGAGCTTGGTGAAACATGCCAGATTTACCCTCCCTAAAGCAACTCTTTAATTCTTGGAATTGCTCTGTTGAAATTTTCCAGTGGACAAAAATACAGCCAACAGTAAATCAGATTACGTTTCCAGCATTAATCTGCACTTCCTTGTTGAGAGTAGGCCCAGGTGTTAGCCTTTCAGTTAATACAGCTGTGTTCTAAATAATATATGAGGTGTTATTTCATGTGTTTATTACATTTCACAAATTTGGAAAAGACCAAATTCAGTGTACATTGATTAGAATAACACATATTTACTGCTGACAGTCTAAGAACTCAAAGTAAATGGCAATGGCTCTGCTTAGGGTAATGTCAGCCAGGACAACAGTGTGTCTCACTGATGTTAATAGTCTTAATAGTTTTAATAATAATCTTGGGATAAAAAGATGCAAAACATCTGGACTGGACATCTGGACAGACTTGATGCCTTATTGGAAAAGCTAAACTTGATACTTTTATTTAGGTGATCACATTGAGTCATTGGTGTGTTGTACGTTTATGAGCCATCCCATCTGCAGCCATCAATGTGAGTAAATCATTAAAGAGGTCTTCCAATGCAATAATCCATCAAGTCTGAGCTGTACGTGTTAATGAGGTTTTATTAAATGGCCTAGATGCAGATACCCTGAAACGTTTTTTACAGAAGGTAGGCATTTTAGAGTGGAAATGATTAGTTGACTAATTGATTGATAGAATCATTAGCTACTATTTTTATAATTATATATTTGTCATTCTTTAAGCTGAAATGCTAACCATTTTCTAATTACAGTACCTTGTGAGGATTACTCATCTGTGTCATATTGGACTTTAAGGAATTGTGATAGCATTTTTCATTTTTTTTCTTCCATTTTATTGACTAGACATTTTTTCAATTAATTCAGAAAATAAATTTAACTGTTCATTAGATTGGAACTCAAACCAAGCAATGGCGGATGCACATAAAAACCAACAAAAGATATTTTTCTCAACACATGCCAAAAAAGTGCTTCATATCAGTGGTTTATTATAGATCTATGAAGCATGAATGATTGAATGGGTTATTGAGTATCAGGGAATAAATTACTTACAACTAATTTGCCATTAAATGAGTCCTTATGACATGTGCCTTAATTAGAAAGCAGTGTATTGGCACACACATACATAACTAAGCCATAACATCATGACCACTGACCCATTACAATGGCAACTACAGTGTGCGGGGTAAACAAGGCAGCAGACATTCACTTGTCAAAGCTGATGAGTGACTTTGAAAAGAGCCAAACGGCGATGGCTAGATGACCTGGGTGACCAGTTAGGTTTTCCTTGTCTGCAATGTTTAGTACTGACCAAAAGTTATCAGTGAACCAACAGGGTCGTGGGCACCCAAGACTCATTGATGATGAGGGTGAACTACTACAGATTAAACTTTTAAATTCATTCATCATCAAATTCCATTCAGTGGTCTCTATGAAGAGAAACGTCCAGCAGATATAGGAGACAAACGTGCTCTTCCTGACAGTCTAACTATGGAAGCAAATGGATTCACAGAATACGCACAGAGCTGCAGAGTGACACGACTGCTGCACACACATTAGGCAGGTAGTCGTAATGTTATGACTGATTGGTATATATGAATTAAGAGCTATTTATATGTATAGTGTCTTCCAAAATAACATTATTAATGCAGAAATACCATATTTGATAAAACTTCACTGAACTATATAAACACATATGCATGTTTATATTAGTGTGTGACTGTGTTCACTTAAATATTTGCAGTAGAGGTTGTACACTTAAATGAAAACGCCAAGTGTGTCACACTGTACAGTCTACTGTACCTTTGACTGTGCAGGAATGTGTCTGTTCAACTCTTCCAGTGTTGTTATCCTTCTCTGCTGGCCACTCATAGATATACAGAGCTGTGTGAGAGGATCCGGCATCCAGTACAATCCCATACTAGAGGACACACGGGCATGATGTCAGTTCAGCGCTCAGTGACATTAACTCTGGATAACCTTCATCTAGGCATACAGTTTAAGTACTTTAATAATTATATAACCCACAGATACACTTCCCAGAGCTGGCGGAGAGATCACTATCTGTGCAAACAGAAAAATAGTGCAGAACCTGTAGTACCGGTTGAGGTCATATTGACAAGAGACCAAATTTGGCTTGTGGACACTGGACTCAGATCCCAGTGTTATACAGTTGACTCCCACACAAAGAACAGGCTTCAACATTTTAACCTTTTACTCCACCATACCTTGTACTTTTGACTGAGGGGCCAGTTCTGCAAAACTGCTACAGTCACCAAGGCAACAATCGCTATGACACCAATCACAGTGATGATGATGGTCACAGGCCTGTGCCAGGGGTTCTTCTCTTTCATCTCTGAGAGTGGGCAGACAGACAGAGAGGAGAGGTGAGACGGTAGAAATGAGAAGATAGGGGGCATGTTGGACAAAGAAAGGGGGTGTGTGTGTGTTAGCCAGTCTTGTATCCAGATGTCAGTAAAGTCACAGCATGTGCGTATGTATGTGAAAGTCTCTCTTCCGGGGTTGTGGAGAATGTTTAATTATGTTGTTTTGTAACCAAGGGCTACAGATGGATTCCTGATTGGGTGTGTTTGAACTCATGCCGAGCTATTCATTGATTCTGGGGGGGATGTTATTTCAGCCACAGCATGTTTGAAAGGGTATTTTAACAGCACCAAAGTACTGAGCAAAGGCTGAAAGATCAACAAGACTAGACTTTAAAAAGAAGTCAAAGGAAACCAGATTCCTGCTCATTATTATGGAAATAGCTGAACAGAACAAGAGAACATTTGGCTGTAGTGAAACGGATACTTATATGTTGTGGAACTGATAATTCATTATGATTAAAACTATAGCAATGAGCTAATGTAGTTAGCAGTAGTTTTTTTTCAACGTCCTTTTAAAGGGATTATTTAATCCTAAATGTATTTGGTCGCTATGTTTGCTGCTACTTTGTTTGGTTGCCATTCCTTTCTAAGTACTCTTTAACTTTCCACTGTTTACTAAAGGGATTTGAACCACACACACTCTCACACACACACACATGCATGTGCAGATGCTGTCTCTGATAATATCCTCATATATATTCACAGTTTATAAACTAATAAAAAAGTGTGTATCTGAGTATTCACAAGGCATCTGGGGTGAAAAACAACTGATGAGGAAGATACTAGGCTGAATTGTAAAGTGCATACTCTCTCTCTCATATAAACATGCACATATGGATTATTACCAGGGTTAGTAAACCGGCAGACACTATCTAGGTGTAGCTATCAAAGTACACATAGACACATAGAAACTGAGCCGACTGTAGAGAGTACAGTAAACATTTCACAAGGACACAGACACATACAGCTGTGTTTTTGCAGGAAAAGGGGCCTGCAGCTGTAACAGTAAACCCAACCTTTGTCTACTCTGGGAAAACACAGCCTGAAACTGTAAATTAAAGCAGTGAACCAGTGGTGAAGTGAGAGCGGAAAGGAGCACTTACCTCTGTTGAATACTTCAATGAATGCTGACAGGAGAGAGAGAGTGAGAGAGATGGGGAGAGAAACAGGAAGGGAAGGAGAGAGGGGGAAGAGAGTGAGTGGAGGTGAGAAGAGGGAAAATATAGGAGGCATAGACAGGAAGGAGAGAATGGACAGAGGGAGGTAGCAGGCTGATAAGAAGAGGGGAGGTTTTTCCTTTGAGGCCGAACAGAGGATTAGAACAGAGCTGTGTGTGTGTGTGTGTGTGTTTCTGGTGAAGTGGCTCTGAAGCCCTGAGGTTGGCATTTCCTCCCCAAGCTGGGGCAGCAAAGCTAGTCACTATGGAGACAAAGTTAAAAGTGTGTTTGCGTGCACGTGTGTGCACACTCGTGTGTATGTGAACCCCTTGAAAGGGACTCTCTCACTCGCTCAGCATTACACTCTGTTCATTCTGTGTATGCGTAAGAGGGAGGGGAAGTGGGGACTCCATGTTTTGCTGTTTGTTGTTACTCGAAGGCTGTGATGTCATCTCAGTGACGGACTGGGATCCCCTGCTCGTCTGAGTGCTGTGTGTATGCAGTACACTGTGTGTTAGAAGAACAGGAGTCACCTGACAGCTAGTGTGTGTGTGTGTGTGTGTGTGTGCAGACTTAAAACATGACTTGCGTCTAAATTTGTTGATCCATTCACAGGTTCATTCTGCTGTTTTTCCCTCTTGCTACACACATTGAGATACAGATATTTAATCATGCACTCGAATGTTGATGTCAGCAGAGTTCAACATTTATAGGTTCCTTACTCTTTCACACCGGAAAGAGCTGTAACTTTAAAAAAAACTTCCCACATTACACACACAAACGCAGTCTGTACAGAATATCCTGTAATTGTTTGACTGATTGATTTCAAGGAAACGTGTCATGTCAGTTAACATTAGCCTTGGTCCGTCTAAACCAGATACAGCCTGGTTCCTTATATATCCAGAAGTGTTCTTTTACTGAGCACAGTTCTGTCTTTACTTCTATTATCTTTTAAAATAACCAGTGTAACCATTCTGCATGTCACATATGGAAATTATATTCGGATATAGCTCTGTGCTGCTTTATTCAGTTCAATTGCCTGAAATAAATGAGACAAAATACAACACTACTTCAGTAAACTTAACAGTAAGTATTTAATAACACCACCTGAACTAAACTATACAGGGGAAGGCAGTCTAGATTTTCTTTGTTTGGTTGCTCTGTAGGTGCAAATGGGTGTGACCAAAATGATATTTCAGAAACATTTCTACATATCTTACATGAAAAAAATAACTAATAATCAGAATAACACTTACGGTGTTTGAAACACTGGGAATTTAATAGAATAAAAGTGTAAAAATCCCAACACACTAGAAGTCACAGCCATCTTGCGTACAAAAGAAACCACATCAGTGTTACCTGTAGAGAAAACCCTAGCACCAACCCAGACTTTGACACACAGTATTTGCTTATGAGATTCATCAAACCTTTCCTCAGATGCCTGCAACCATAGTGAAGCAAGAATGAAACCACATGTGATTTCTACATCTGCTTACTTGTTTTACAAGGTCTTCACATGCCTTGATTTATGTTGTCATTACTATAGCTGCTCGTCTGACACATATATTAAAACCTGTGTGAACGATGGTGGAAATAAAGAACCAGCCTTGAATGATTTTATTAATGTCAGCTGGCTTCAGTTACTGAACCTCTGCTTTATTATCTTACAAATCAAAGTCTGTGAAGGAAATAGTAGCACTAGACCTGTGAAGATCCACTTGACTGACCGGGACCTCACCCTCCCTTTGTCTTACTCAAGTCTGAGAAGTGTTTAGTAACAGATGGAAAATTTATTTTCCAGTCAAAGTTCTCCTCCTTTAATTTGCTTAGAGATAACTCTGTCACATTATGTGTAATCACTTAGTGATGACGATGTTGTTGGCAGCCAACTAAACAGATACAGACACAAAAACACACATGTTGAGGCAGAAAACAGGGCTTACCTGAGCAGCAAATTAAATGCATGAAATCATCAGTACAGACTTCAATACAGACTTTTCTGTCACACAAACAAAGGTTTGTATGTTTGTACTTGTGAGGAATAATTGACATTATGTATTCCTTAATGATCACAAGTGCATTCCTAACCTTTAACCCTTAGCCTCTCCCAAACCTAGTCTAATCTTAACCATAAAACCTAACCTTCACACAGCCATGTGGAGTAGGGTAGACCAACACTTGGCTTAGCGCACACAAATAGGGTTAAACATACTCACACAGATACAACCTCTTGTTCAATGGCACAGATTTGCAGATGCACAAATACGCAGACACCATTTCTCACACATGCCTCAGTGTTTCCATTTCTCACCCATTTGTAAGCACAAATGTATTAAGGTGAGGCCAGGATGGTTTAGACTACGGCATGATGAGTGGTGGGGGAAGGGGAGTGTAGAGAAACAGGCATGCAAAACAGTAAGTACTTTTTATGCTTTACTGCAAATATCTAAAATTTAACAAGAAACGTAAATATAAAATCATGAGTAGATGCTTCGACTGACTTATGTATCTGGATGTAGGAAGTTAAAAATAATAAAAAAAAAAAAAAGCCTTGTAGTGGGGTGCCGTCAGATTAAAGCTAAACATCTGGTGCCTGGATTAGAACTCAGGGTTGTTTAGATGAAAAGCATCCAGATCATTTGCACACAATAACAATGTTAACAACTTTGACAGATGAAATAGCTTTAATAGCAAAAAGCTATTTTACTGCCTAACACACACATTCCTGCCTCTTGATGACCATAAACAGGATTCATTTCCTAATCCGTAAACTTGAATCCTATCTGATTGCACCATTTACCTAAACCTAGAGATTTTGCTAAAACAAGGTTTAAGTTTAAAATGTTTTTTCTCTGTGAAGGGCTTACTGCAGGACTGTTGTATTAAAGTGCATTGGTTTTAGCTATGTGTACTTTTCGTGAGGTCTGGCTTTAACATAAGACATAACTGGTCCCCACCCCTGTTGATCTAAAATGTGGCAGTCATAAATCTCAAATCTCTGGAGATAAAGAGGTATAAAAGAATAAGGTCACAAGAGAGAGGTAGAAAGAGGTTGTTTTGAATCTGTAGATTCAGCGATGACTCAAGAGGTGACACAAGTGGAGATCAATTTTGTGGTTTCATAATGATGAGAAGGTGAGACAACTACATCCCTGTAGGGCAGGTCTTTCATTTGTTGTGCTGCTCTGGTGGTTGTGCTCTGACAAATCATAAGCCTGTGTGTGGACATGTATATGAATGCTTAAGATATGATGCTTGCGTTGTATAGGTGTAGTCACCACAGCTCGCATAGCACCATGATGAAACAAGTTTAGAAGTCCTTCATTTGAGTAAAGTTAGACTATGGCAGGAATAATCTACAGCTGCAAGTGATCCTGTATTCATTTTGTGAAAGTACATGCAAATGAGTGTGAGCTGTATAAATGCACTCAATTATCAAACATAGAGATAAAAGATGAAAGGACAGAGGCAAGAAAGAAAAGTTGGAACGAGGAAAATCTGGCAGACAAAATTAAAGATAGAATATCAGAAATGTAAGTAACATTTTCCAAATTACAGCTGACAGACAAACACAGAGGAGTAAATAATAGGACACAACATCAAAACATACACGTCAGGCATAATGTGATTGTTTAAGACCTAGACATAATAATTTGAATAATAAGCACTTGACACTAGTGGATTTGAAGTGTAGACTATTTGTTACAATAAATTATTGTATAAAATAATGTACTTGTGATTCAATGGGCTTTGCTATTTTCCTCCTTAATACACTTGAACATATTGTACAACCACGACTGCACCTCAGAACACAGTGTCCTCGACCTGTCACTGGGCTTCTTTCAGATTAAGAAGGCAAACATTTGTTTGTCCTACATGTTGAAAGAGATGGCAGTGCTCACTTAGCCTCTATTAATACTCTTGTTCTGGCTATTGTGAAACTGCATGGTCTCCCTAAAAAAAAGGGAACTTCTGGCAGCATCACATGATGACAAATGAGGGAAGTGTCTGTCTGCCACAAGGAAGTAGTCTGTCTCCAGAGGACAGAGAAGACCCTGGGCTGGTCTACCCTGACCTTGAGCAGAGAAAAAAATGGAAAAAATAGCTGACAGTAGAAAATACTTTGAACTCAAACACTGACAGCTATTTTTTCATTACCATTGAATCACAGATTTAATCATGTTTCCGTGACCTGTTTCCATGGTGACTTGGTGTGCTTGCTTACATTTTCATGGAGAACAGGTTGCCTTATTGGGATATTTGAGATAAAGTATCAGTCACTTTGCATAAACAAATTTGGCTCATGTACGCATTTTAGTATTATCCAAACATTCACTGATACCTAGATCATATCTATGAGATTTCCTCATCAGCCTCCTCACCAATTAGTGGGTGTGAAACAAATTTAAATTGGCAAGCTCAAATAATAGGTCAAGTCATCCATATACCAAATATATCACTGTATCACTGTAGTGGAGCTCACATGCAGCTTTTGTCCTGTTATAAAACTTCAGGTATCACTGACCAAACATAAGCAAATGTGATGTTTGCACAGTTTTGACTTCTTCTCAGGATACTTAAATTCATTGAAACCTGGGTGCTGAAAGCTCTGCTCTGTATGCAGCACCCATTCTCATTAATACTGAGCATGAAATATGATTGAAATATATTTAGGCAATTGCTTGGTGGCGCCATCAATGCAAATGTTGGCTCTGTCACATGCACTTTGCCTGATGATAAACTATCATAAACTGCACGTGATCTTAATAGTGCTTCTGTGCCACTGTCTTTATCTCACTGGCACAATTACACAGACCCTAAACTCCCTGTTAAATACCACATGTACAACGGGCACCTGCTTGTCCCGCTCACACACACACACACACGCTGACGCACACACCTGCCCAGTGCACCTACACAGCTGCTACATGCACGAAAGCAATTCGCACAGTTGGAAGAGGAAACACTGACCTGATAGTCAGCATTTGCGATACAGACAGACGCCTGGTACATCCTACTGCTGAATACACTGACTGATTTCCTACTAGTTGCGCGTGTGTGTGTGTGTGTGTGTGTGTGTGCGCGTGTGCGTGCACGCCAGTCATAGCGGTTCACCTACCTCTTTGTGTGGACATGGGTTCTTTCTCAGAAGCAGCACAATGGTCTTTCTATTCTTTGCCTCTCTCTCTCTCTCCCTCTCCTCTCAGTCTCCCCCTCTTTCTCTTTGTTTCTCTCCCTTCTCTATCTTTCTCTCTGGTAACAGCTCTCTGCCCAGTCTGTTTTTCAGCACCTCCTTTCACATGCTCTCTTTATTAGGAGAGGAGAGCTTCTCTCCTCCCTCCTGTTCAGCCCACTCCCCTCCTTCACAAGTGCCTTTTAGCCTTGCCTTCTGTTTACCCCATTCTTGTCCTCTCTCTCTACACCTTTATTGTTCACTCTGTTGCTATTATTCATTCACTTTTTTCCATGTTTGCTCTCTTCCTCACTTTTTGCATCTAGCTCTGAATCTCTCTCTGCCTCTCCTTTACTGGTGTCTTTTTTTATCGTTTCCCTTCTGCCACTCTTTCTATTTGTCATTGTCTCTGTCTTGTAAAGTGGGTCAGACATGAAAGCAGTGTTAAATCAGGATGGATTTCTGAGTTGAAGCTGGGGGGATATTAGAGAAAAAGCCACATAGGAACTCTCCTGCTTAAACTCTTGATATCCAGTGTCCTCATTTTTGTAGATGTAATCTTACCTCTGTGGGAAAAAATGCTCCTTTAATAGCTCTGCAGAAATATGCCTATAAAGTTCTGCCTATACTGCCTATAAAGTTAACTCTAAGAAACAGTATGTAAGATGCCTACATGTTGGGCAGCACAGAGCTTTCAGCTCAGTGTGATAAAGAAGCCTTGAGGTCAGGGTCATGGCATCAACACTGCTAGCTGTATAATGGTGTGTGTGCTTGTTACACACTTTTATCTAGGCTGTACAACAAAACCCTGTTTGTTTTTGTTTAGTTATGGTCAAAGGGCCCAGTTCAACTTCCCACACCAGGATACACTTTAACCACAACAGTAGACCTTAATCTAATTTAAAGAGTGTAGTCACTGCAAGTGGTACTGGAAAAATGCTTCGTTTTTGTTTGTTGTTGTTTTGTTTTTGTGGTAGGAATGCAGACAGATGTATTATTTTGCTTGGAGCTCTCCCAGTAGTTTTGTGTGGTGGTAAAAGAAAAACCCACATTATTTCGACAGAAATAATCCTGACTTAATGATATTCTCAATGTTTTGCGTAATATTTCCTTCAAGATGGAAGTAATGCCCTATTGTTCAGTAAGAACCTGCAAACGCTTCATCAGTCTGTCACTAAATATGAAAATCATCATTAGTCTGTGTAGTTGTCTGTCTATCCTGTGGTGCAAATAGAGGGTTGCTGCCTCTGCTACTTATGGTCTGACTGTTCCACGTACCCCAGTGGAGTCGGTCCTGTTTCCCCTCCCCTTGGTACTGTTTACTCAAGTGAGTCCTCCTGGTCTGCACAAATGCTGCACTCCAGTCTGAGGAATTATTCTTTACTTACACCATGTAGTTTCTAAGTGCCCAACTGGTCAGCTAAAAGAGAAGATTGATGTTTTGATAATATGCTTGTTGGCTTTTTTGCTGCCTATACCTGCATGGTAAATACAAGGTCACACTATCACAGCATGTATTTTGGCCTACCTTAAAGTTACTTACAGATTTAATTAGTAATGGCTGATATGACTTACCGCTGGAGACACTTGCCAGTTTAACTAGTGAAAGTGGTGGGAAGCACTGCAAAAGTTGAAGTTGCTGACGCTTCTGTACTCTGCTTTTTTTTGCCTAAGGAGGAGAAATCAGTTTATTTAAATAGTGCTTTGATAACAACACAAATTGACCGAATTGCTTCACAAACCAATGAGGGAAAAACACATAAAAAAAAAAGAAAAAGCAGGAGTGTCAAAATCATGTAGAATCCAAATCAAGACTCAAAAGGTGATTTCAAAGATTTCAAAGTAGTTCAAACTGAAACAGAGCAACTCTCTAAAGGGAATAGTATATCCTAAGTACGTCTGAATACACCATTACAGCAATATGATGCTTTGAGTGCCTCTAAAGTTCACCTCATCAGGATGTATTGTCATGACATTCAGGAACTCAGGAATCTATTAATCTTATAAATGTTGACACGTGTTTATTTTTGGCCCATTCAGAAAACCACACCCTCTCAACCTTTTAAACAAGCAAAAAGATCCCAGAGAAAAATCTTATTGCTCATTCATCTTCAGTTTGAGAGATAAAATTATGATTCTTATTTGTCTTATTGTAGTTTCTGCTTTGTCTGATATGAATCTTATATGTTTCTCTATATAGACCAACTTGTATCTGAGTCCAGATGGTTTGTGTAAGTTTATATGTACAAGCTCTGCCACCCAGTTTAAGCTAACTTAAAGCAGCAATAAAACACAGCTGGTTTAAGATATTTGCCTTTGGGACTCTTGCTCTTTATCTTGCTAATGCAAATACCAAATGTTTTCTTAGCGTTTGTGTACTGCCTGTTCTTCTGTTAGTGCCATGGAAAGTAAAAGTTCAAAAATGGAAGTCTGAAATGGTTTGAAAATTCTTGAACAAGTGTTGCACACAAAGTTTAAACAGAGTGACACTTTTTCAAGGTCTTTTACAGTTGTCATTGTTTCCTCATTTTACAAATCGCTTGCTGATGCAACATGTAACAGTTCCTCAGAAGAGGAAAGTTGATAAACAAGGAGGAGGCAAATGAGAAGGAAACCAGACGAGGCACACGATGTTTGTTGGACAGAGTTCAGAGTTCAAATTCAGCATTTACACAAACAACACAGTCGGTAAATCAAAGTTTTAATTCCATGGCCTCTCTCCTCTGCTGGTGACTAGAAGGCTTTTAGTTAAGAGAGAAGTCATTTAATGAAATGCAACCCCGTAAACAATATTTCATGTTTAATGCCCTTCATTCATCTGGGCTGAATTCTTACAAAGGAACCTTGTATATTATTCAGTTCATTTATATTCTCGCTCTAATGACAGATGTCAACAAGCTGCACAGTCAGGAAATGTTCTACTGTATTTTCTGCAGTTTGTTATTACACTAACTGAATAGACTAAAACTCTTCGTTGGAAATATGACGGTGCACATCAAGGAAATGTTATCTCATTTTAACACAAAATGGTGGTAGATTTTCATAAACTGAAAGAGGCCAGTTAGTGGAGAGGCATGACCATGTCTGCTTCTTAAAGGGGAAGGAAACCCTTACATGCACTTAGGGGGAGAAAGCCCATGAAAGGTTATTTTCTGTGGTGTTTTAAAAGGTTGCGTGTGGTTGAGGGAGTATTGATTCACTTTTACCTGCGGCTGGAGAGAGGTGTTTGTAGAACACTCTGGCTATGATCCTCTTTTGACTTCATCCCTTAATGATGCAGCCAGGGTCTTCCCTCTGGGAGCCCTCCGACCCGGTGGTGGTGGTGTCAGAGTCAGAGGTTGCAGGTTGCATCATGATGCTATTTGACTGTAAACCCAGATCCACAAGACACCCAGTGGACTGCCAGTAAGCAGGCTAATAATGTCTAACAACTGGAGGTAGAACTGTGGAGACCACTCAGTGAGTTTGGTTCTCTGACTTTGAATAACTCACAGAAGTGACATGGCATAATCTAATAAGGCTAATGACCTCGCATGTGGTCATTGTAACTACAAATAGAAGCATCCTATGGAAATACAAAAAATACAAAACAGTTTTTGTTAAAACAAACTGACTTGGCAGTGCATTTAACCCCAACAGGTTGTTGCTCTGTCCTAAATGTTTATGTCGACTCCTGCTGCTCACTGTGGAAACACATTAAGAGCAGTTACACCATTTGTTGAAAGCAAGTGTCTTTCTCACTGAAGTGAGAAATAATTTGAGACATATTGGAGCTATAATTTCTTTGATGTGCTGTGATGCTGTTGTCTCAGGTTTAAATGTTTTGTCTCCCTGTCAGCGGTGTTAGTACGGCAAATATATTGTGGTTAACTCAGCTGCAATTGGATGATATCCAGTCAGGGTTTCATTTAAACCTTAGCATAATCTGCTTGTTAAAGTCATTAGTGTGGCCAATTTAGTTTCTGCTGAGGTTTAGTTGATAATATAAACTGTGGTTTATGCTTTGGTTTATTATAATTTCAAAAGTCGAGACATTTACATCTCCCTTTGTTTTACAGTTTGAAGTTACTATGTGACATTCCACATGGGTCAGTTTAAGAACCTGTCACAACTTATTTTGCTTCTTACTTCCATGAGCTGTAGGAAATATAATATCACTATAATATACAGTAATGATATACTGACAACTTGTTCCTTTGCTTTGTAATCAGCAGATTTAACCCTACTAACAAGTTGTCTAACAGTTGTATTGATTTTTGTTTCTAGGACATTTTTGCAAAGTTAAGTTTCTATATGTAACATACCAAAAACCAGTGTCATCTACACAGACATGTTAACATGCTAAACTACACATATGGTGACCACATGTTTACATTGTATACAATTCCATGAATAGACAAATTAACCGCCTGTGCAGCCTAAACATCACTGAGCGACACCATTAACACATGATAAAATAGATAATCAGACAGACAGTCCTGCTGGCCTAAACGCTTAATAGTGCACCAGATCTACAGCTGAAAATAATTCCTGTCAAATGCTGTTTACTCCTGTTAGAGTAAAAAGCTGAAAGACCCACTGTGGTTGGAAATTACATTATTTTAAAAATATTTTGAGACATCTTCAGTGGGCTTGTAACTTAGAGCCACAGACAGGTCAAGGAAGATGAAAAGCAGTGGAGGAGGAAATAACGCATTTTTGGTTTGGTCCTTTTCATTAAATTTGTTGACAATAACAAAAATAGAAGATATCACCAGGCTTATCCTGTGAGCAGCATAAAAGGAAGCACTCTGAAATCATATTACACAAATTATGTGCATCCCATTTATTATTTGATTGTATTGTTGTTTAACTGTTCTATGTCCATTAGTGGTTTATTTTTAAACATTTCTGTGCAAACTCTTTCATCAGAGTGTTGGCTAGGTTTCCTGAAAAAGAAGCTTGAAAAGTATAGTAGCCTAATGGAACAAGGGAGGAGTAGGAGAGTACTTGTAATGCATTTTAGGGGGCATTATGTCGCATTAACATCCCAGTAAGAGCTGTCTGATTGAATTACCAGGCGTCTTAAAGTGAGAACATTTTTAGTGAAGTGAGATACTGTGTGAGAGGGAGAGAACAAATCTAACGTCAATCATTACCAACCCAGTGAGACAACATCCAGACAGAGAGGATCTCCAGTTCATTCTAAGGTTAATAATGATGCAGTCTTCATGTTCTGTAATGTGTCTCTCTTTTCATCAGCTGTGGCGTCAGGAGAGTCATGTACTAACATGGTCTGTTGTAGTTTTTGTTTGAGCTTTGCAGCCACAGGGATTCTTTCAGATATGATCAAACATAATCTTTATGGAGGGTATCATCCATAAGGATCTATTAATATTATTATTATTACAGTTATAGTAGCATGGCTGTTGGCTCTTGTCTGATCTTCTTAGATAGCACATGTGGTTTGAAGTGACAATTCACTTAAATAATGTATTACAGAATTGTTTGGTTTATTATGGAACTCATTAAACATGAGGAATTTTAAATAAAAGGTCTAAATAATTGGCTACAGTGTATTAGGTATATTTTTCAGTATTTCACAGTACTTCAATATCTGAAAAAAAATGGATACATGATATTACAGCATTTTTGTTGTTCCAAATTCCCACATATTTGTAGTTTTGAATTCTTATTTCATACTAGAAACAGTGAAAGGAATGTAAATCACAAGACTTTGCCTTTTTTCAGCCTGTCACTTTATCCCAGTGTAATCAGAAAGTAGTTTTCCAAGCCTAAATGCATAAAAGCATTTCATCCGAGGGGGGCGTCAAAGCTCAGGCCACCCTGCCATCAAATGGTTCATGTTTCATTTTACATTAGAAAGAAAATGAGGAGCATTGTTAACGACAAAATAGAATTAGTTAGGGGTCACTCGGAATAAGAGAGTCGCTTAGGGTTAATAAATAATTCATACGACCTCTTTACTCTTGCTGACCTACTGCCCTTCCAGCTAAGGGGTGTTGCCATGGCAACGGGTCCCTGAGGAAGTGGAGATTGTCAACAAAGAGCTTTATTGTGACTTGAGTTTTTCTGACGGATAAAAAACATGATTGTTTGGCAAAAATAGCTCAGATACACTCCTTGTTATTCACTGGTGGCAAATGCATGGACAAAGGCTTTATATAAGCACACTTTTTTTTTTTTTTTTTTTTTGGAAATATCACATCAGTAGTTTTTGTCTGGCTCATATATCACATCAATCTGAAAGAGGAACTTTCTTGCCTGTCTTGTAATTATATGCTTCTGGTTCTTTTAAACCTTATCAGTTTATGTAGAAATGCTGCATTTACTGGAAAAGAGTTATTCATAGAGCAGACATAATTTGATTTAACTGGATGTGACAACATTCATTATTTATTGCTGGGGGAAAAAAAAAAGGACCTTTTTTGTGAGTTGGTCGAAAAGTGAAAAAATATGAACTCACTCTGTTTGATCTTAAAATGATCATTAGTTTGACTAATTTAAAACTTAGCAGATCCACTAAGTTTATAGAAGAGTTTTTGACATTAGTCAGAGAATTTTTATTTGAGCAATTAAAACTGGACCTAATTGTTCTGCTTCTAGGTGAGTTACTGTTTCGTCATGCTCACATATACGAGTATTTGTCTCTGGGTTACAGAATTTCTAACTAGATATTCTGTGCGTAAGAGCTAATGCAGATCCATTGGCTTAAAGGCAGCACTGGTAACAGAGTTTGTCACTGGAGCATTTCCTGGTTTACTTAATCTCCATAGTCTTGAGGAGAATATCTTTAGGTTTTGGACTGCAATAGATGTCAGCTTGGCCTCTGAGAAATTGTGATGGCCATTTTTCCTCACCGACCTATGCTCATAATGACGTTTTTAGAATTTAGTTTCACAAATTTGTTATTCTCAAAAGACAGAAAAGAAACATTGGGAAAATTGTTGCATTGTTTTAAATCACAAACTGAAATCTTTCATTTTCTAAAGTATTCAGCTTTAAGCCCCTCATGTACAGATGTAAAACCTGAAGCATGCAGCCAGGACAACACTGGAGTGGCTTAGACAAGGCTCTGACTTTCCTTGTCTGGCCCTGCTAAAGCTCAGACTTAAACCCCACATAACATCTGTGGAGAGACTTAAAGATGGCAGTTCAGATGCTTCTCATCTAATGTGACAGAACTTGAGAAAGTCAGGAAGACTGGGATAAGCTTCACAAATCCAGGTGTGCAAAGCCTGTTAAAGCTTGCCCAGGGAAGCTTGAAGCTATGATAGCTGCCTAAGAGACTTTTTCCAAGTACTGAATTAAAGGTCTGAGCACTTTTGTAAATGAAAGAGTTCAGCTTCTGACTTTTCAATATTGTGCCAAAAAACACGTCACTTTGTCATTATGGATAACTGAAAGTAGATTGATGAGCAACAAAATCAATTTTATCCACTTGAAATTAAAGCAGCAATGCAAAAAGGGGAAGGGGTATTTTGTTTCTGCTAACAAAGACATCTGAAAAATAAACTTTCTCTGACTGCCAGTGCATTTTCAGATGAATTTAATATTGCAACTTGCATTTCAAAGACACTGAGAATCCAAAAAGGGACAGACCACCCACAGAAAGAGCAAAGGCAAAGAGCCGCAGTCTAAACAGACTGACGGTATTCTCAAAAGACAGAAAAGAAACATTGGGGAAAATAGTTGCGTTGTTTTAAGTCTCTTCTTGTGCTGCACCTAACAGACATATAGCACACAAAATATGACCAATCACTTGATGGCTCCTTGCTGCTTAGCGATTTTCACTATGTTAGCACTTTGTCATGTAATATTTACATACAGTGTTGAGGATTAAAGCAGAGCTGGGACAGATGTCAAATGTTTAGTTTAATGTTTGAGTACCAGATAGATAGGAGTCACTGCCTCTGCTAAAATGCACAGAAAAGTAGTGTCACATTCAGATACTTAACAAATGAAACTAACACTGGAGAATTGAATTTTAACAGTCTGGCTGCTCATTTTGACCTGAAGTAATTGAAAATTACTGAGAACATTGATATGGGATGTTTTTTTTTTTTTTTTTTTTGTTATTGTTGCTCTGGTGTTAAACAGGCACTGATTTACCACATTTGTGTACTGTGGTTGTTGTAGCTGTAGGACCCAGCTTGTATTACTTGTTGTATTGTAAGTGTGCATTAGACAGGTTGTCACAAAACTGTAGTAATGGTACTGCATTTAGCGACAACCTTTTCCTCACCTGGCAATGGTTGGCCTTTTAATTTATGGTTGTTCTAGTTTTCAATAACATAAAAAGTACTTATGGCACTGATTTGTTAAACAATCTATAATCACAAATAATGGAACAAACATACAGTATTGCAGGTTTTTGGCAAAAGGCTTAGTTATGTTATGTGCTTTTTAATGTATAGTTATTTTAGCAAAATACTTTTTGCTGTCCACAGACAAATGGCAGACCCTACTAATGTTACATCCATGTTAAATGCAGCTGCATACCACTTTCTCAGGTACAGAATCAGTTTAATGGCCGGTGACAGCTCTGTTATTCACCTGTAAAACTTTGCCAGATTATATTGGAAATCGACCCATCATTACCTCAGCCTTGGTTGCATAATTTTACGTTCTTTACTTTATGACTGATGGGAATTTCTGACAGTGTTTCTACTGTCTACTTTCATGATGGGCTTGTAGCTTTAGGACAAAGAAATTGTTTTGTCTAATTTCAGTTGTCTTCAGTAAATTAAAGTGAAACAAAAAAAAAAAAATCTCAACATTCCCGTCATGTTCTCAAAACTTAAGATTGGAATGTCATTGTCAGTACATAAATACATTTACAATAACTGCAACTTTTAAAAATATTACATGGTCAATCTAAAATAACACTTAGATAAACATTTAAAAGTACAATATTATACAATAAAACTGAAATAAGAGACAAAATGTGACAAGAAATTATACATAAAGTGAAATATACATTATTAATCTAACTTTTTTCATTTACAATTTTCATTCACTGACATACAGTATATTACAGCAAAGATGGGCGTTTGAGTTAATCGTAGGACAAGTGCATAGCAAAATAGAAGATCATTTGACCAAGGTAACCCATAAAACTGACAAACCAGCTTTAGAAAACAACATTAAAAAACATGTTTAAGGCAAATCTCATCATTTAAAGTTGGCATAGTCTGAGAAAGTGTCAACAAAGTCTTGTACCACCCTGTAGCAGAAGTCATATTGTTCCTATGGGGAAAAATAGAAAATATTAAATTTATTGGCTTGAAAGAAAACAATGTTTATAATGTAACTATTTAAATATTTGGCCAGTTCACGATCTGATTCAGATGTAGATGTATTAATTATGTGTTTCTGCCCTCCCTAAGTGCTGGTGGCTAGTTTGGTAGTTACTGAACTCAAAACTCCACCTGCTGGCGTAATGCAGGTACTGCCTTCTAGGAGCGGCAGCACACTCCATGCCTGGTACAACACATTATACCACTACACAGTATCTCCCTCAAAGAGTAAAAGTTCTTCTCAAACAGGCGTCATGTAAACTTTAGGAGTACCATGTTTAACTAACTTGATTTTTATGATTAGTAGCGATAGCACCAGGGACACAAGCAAAGCTGAGGTCATTGCAAGTCTTGGTTTCCCTGTTGACAAAGCTGACGAAAAATGAAAATGGAGGATAAAACTGTCTGTCTTGATCCTTGAGGCATCTGTTACCCATCTATCTTGAGGGTTGTATGGGAGCTTAGCCAATATATGACTGACTCCACATGCTGTGTCGAGATGGGAAAGGCCTGGAAGATAGCCGTTCAACTTTGCTGCTTTCAGGTCCAGCTGAAGATCGCCTGATTCTCTTAAGTGCTGGTTTTCTGTGTTTGATATCTTGGGAAAGTCTTCAGTCCTCTTCAGCAGTGTATGTTCAATGATTTCTGGTGCTCCACAGCAATCCTCTAGCCTCTGCCACACCATGTAGAGACCTGAACCAGGGTCGCCGATGCTTGCAGGAGAGTAGGTCTAACTCTTCTTGAGACGACACACATAGATCTTAAACTGTGCTCTGGAAAGAAGCTTTCCAAGCCCAGTAGTCCTCAGTTATTACGATTGGCAGGTCAGAGCGTTAATACCTTTGGCTGAAGATGGTGACATGTACTTGTTCAGCTGTCCTCCATAGCTCCAGCTGCAATGTTCTGTCTTTGGGCCCTAAGTATGGCTGTATTGCATTATGGGTGCCATGGTAATGAATGGCAGGGATGTGAAGTCCTGACTCCCATGCTCACTGGGTTGGTGAACACTTTGCTTCAGGCACCATCGTTAGCCATTGCTGGTTGTGGCAGCAGGGGGACAATGAAGGCTCAGGTGGATTTCTTTGGGTCTACAGATGAAAGTTGTTTTCTAACTGCTGTTGTACATACTCTTTTGTTCGATGAATCACATTGATGGGTGGCAGGTTGTTTAGCTGGGGCTGTTGGTGTCCAGTTTCTTGTGCGAATGATTCCCTCTGCTAGTGCTGATGCAGCCACTTTCTTTGATTTGAGTACATGCAGCTTTGTGTCTTAGTCAGCTTCTTTTTAAGCTGTTCAGCTTGTTGTTTTAGAATATGTGCTTGCTTTTGTGCAAAGGAGAGTGTGACGCGTGCAGCTTCTGCCTTTGCTCGTGCTCTGGTGGCAGCAGCAGATGATGATGTAAGCTGGCTGGAGCATGTAGAACCAGAAACTTGGGATCTTGTTTGGAGTCTGTCATCCATCCCTCCACTGCAGCATAATGTTGGTGTGCTTTCACATGTGGATCTTAAGCACAGACTGCTTCACTTTCATGGAGAGTGAGGGGAGAAGCATGCCTTTTTACTATTCTGCCCTCCCTAAACGTTGGTGCTTAGTTTGGCAGGTAAACCGTTCTTCAAATGACAGATTTCCATGTCGTCTGAACCTTTCCTCCAAAATGAAGGCACTGTAAATAGGTATATGGTTCCCTTGCTCTGAAAATGACTGAGAACTGCTGTCAGTCTTCTGTAACAGTAATGTGTGTCAGCACAAACTGAACTCAAAACTCCACCTGCTGGTATCATGAAGGTACTGCCCTGTAGGAGCTGCAGCACAATTATATTGTCTTGGTCATTCACTGTCCCTCAGGTTGTGGCATATTTATACATATTGTCCACTGAGATGTGTCCTGCGCACTGTTTTAGGGTATGTTTCATTTTGAGAGATATTTAAATTTCTGTTTCCATGTTACTAGTCAACAGTGAACTCATGTTCTGTTTTCTTTAGGTTGTAATGGTTTTTCATGTCATGTTAGTCTCAGTACTAACTGGCCAAATGTTTCAGTCTGCATAAAGAGGCAGGAGATGAATAGCATTTTTAGCACTTCATATTTGGGCTTTGCTTCAGCTGATACTTACAACAGTTTGGACCATATGAGGCCTCTGCATGCGTAAACTCTTCACAGTTTGGAACACATCCAGCAGCCCTTCTGCCTTGACTCGTTCCAAGATATTGCTCAGTGCAATGAACGTACCTGTTCGCCCTGCACCAGCACTGCAGCAGAAGCAAAACCAGATTCAGACTACTTAAATTTATCATGTGCTTAAGCATTAAGTACTATTTGAAGTTGTCAACGGCAAAACTATTTAGCTGACACTGACAACAGAAACAGAAAAAGTGGCCTAAACGTGTGGCTGAAAGTGATTGAGGTTACCTGCAGTGTACGACAATGGGATGGTTCCCAGACTGCTGTTGCTGTCTCTGCACTGAGGCGATGATGTCGATCATGCCTTTCCCTTCTGCTGGGATGCCGATCTCTGGCCAGCCATGAAAGTGGAAGTGCCTGATCACTCTTGTCAGCTTTTCCTTTTAGAGTAAATGCACAGACAGTGGAGAGATCATGATGTGTTTTAAATATGATTTATTAGCAGGATAGAAAAGCATAATGGCAGGTGCAATGTCAGTGTAGGTTAGGTGTGCAGTAGATGAGTGGTGGATTAATGGGTGCAAGAACCCTGAGCCTCAGGGGTAATCTGGGTCGAATTTAATGAAATATATAAAATGGGAGTCCCATCCTCCACATTTCCTCTGGCAGCAACAGGTTTTGTGTTCTCACTGGGGTTTTAGTTTTTGTCTGATGGTTAATATTTTTAGAATTAAAACACTTATATTAAAAAAAAAAAAAAAAAAAAAAAAAAAAAAAAGTTTCTTTATATTTTGCTATTTGTTCAGTTTGTTTCATTTTCAAATATTTGCACCAGGACTTGTTTTCCCTGGAATTAATTTCTGTAGCAGTGATGTTGAGTTGTTTGTTAATCTGCTGGGAACTTTTGATATTTGAAGGCCCAGATAGCTGTATTAATAATGGTCTCCTGTGTCAGAACCTGCTACTAGGCCCTTTCCTCTCCCTCTTCCTATTATCTAGGCAGCCTGTAAGAACCATCAGAGTAGCATTACTTTATACCTGTTTAAAGCTGGGCCCTAAGTGATGAGGATATTAAACCAATTTGATTTGTTTGTGCATTGTTTGTACAGGCAAAATAAAAGTGTACTCGCACCTTGTTGGAAAATTTAGACAACATTTTTAAGCAGCAACTGATTAATGCCCAAATTACTGCAAAGTGGTGGCTCATCTGTTTGCACATCATTTGTGCCAGCAAAACAAACATTTCTGCTTCATTAATTCTCAAATTATGAACATTACATGTCAGATAAACAGTTGAGAAATAATGATGCTCAGATGTTTGTTATGCTTGCTCAAGTATCCTCTAATGATGTACAAGTGAAACCACTGCAGAGCCATTTGGGCATTAATGGGGAGCTCTCATAATAGGCTTATTTATAAAATGTCAATATTTAGGTTTTCAAAAATGGTTAAAGCACAAATGTTTACTTTGTCTGCACAAATGAACTGAAATAGTTTAATTTGTATCCGAGCATATGAGGTGTAATGTTTTCACAGGGTTTAGTAGTATTCACTAGAGTCATCTGTTTAGATGCACAACCTGAATGATTAATGCAAAATCTGCCTGTATGATGAGAGTATGTATGCAATGGTTAACTCAGTTGTTAGATATGTTATATTTCTACTGTCTTTGCCAGATGTTGGCTAAGTAAAGGACCGTCTGTTTGTAAAGTTTGGTGGGTCTTGTCGCTGTGTGGATGTGCAGCAGTGTCTTTTGAATTTCGTGTATAGAAAGTGCAACTTGCGGTGGTTTTGATGTGAATATAAATGTACCATGTGTATTTTCATTGTGACTTTTGGAGGGGAGTCAAACCCTAGTATGGAAAACACTGAACCAAACTAACTGTGTGTAGAGTAGTTAATACTTGCTCCACCTTGACCAGCTACAGTAGTAAAATGTTAAGGTCAATCACTTTCTGTAGAATAAGTATATGTACTTTCCTGTAAGTGCATAAAGAATATAAAAGTCTGCACACCCAGATCAAAATATTTATTTGTGTATTTCTGGCATGTTACAGCACAGAAGGGGAAAAAACACAAATATTTCAGCTCTGCGTTCCTCAGAGTGCAACCATCCTTCAGCTTCACAGGTAAGTCCTTTTAAATTTTCAGTAATATTGGAAGTCATTGCTGACTGCTATAATCATGGATGTCCTCAGCTCTGCCCCTCTAAAGCAGGGGTGCCCAAACCATGTTCCTCAAGGGACAGTCTCCTTGCTTTTCCAGCTATGCCTGTCCTGCCCACTGCTGATTACCTGGATCACATGTTCAGCCAATCAGAAGCTAGAAGATATCATTTTGGATAAGATTGGGGGAAGACAAAGTGAACTGGTTATCTTCCAGCTTCTGATTGGCTGAACACACGTGATCCAGGTACACAGCAGTGGGCTGAGCAGGGATGATGGGAAGACAAGCAGGGCAGTTCCTTGAGGACCAGTACTGGGAACCACTGTCCTATAGGCTCCCCTCAAGATACAATCCCCCAGCCATTAGACACAAAACCTAATGTTGAGAGAACTGTGTACAAAACATAATTTGTAATACCCAACCAAGTAATGTTAGTCGGGGTCTTGACCCCTAATCTCTGTAAACTACAAAAATATACTTGTGGAACACTGCAGTGAAAAGATCAGGCTGAAACCAGTGCAAAGAGAGATGTTTTCTGAGTTGTTCCAAGAAAGGAGACATCAAATTACTCATTAGGAGACATGGGATTTAATGTGTTCAGCAGTAGTTTTTACAGATTACCACCTAATGTTACTTTATCTATACCAACACACTTAAGTTGGGAAATAAGAGTCAGAGAGGTTATAGCTACTGATTTATATTCTGATACCGATTTAGATTTTTTCCCCAACACACAGATTTTACAGCCTGAACACTGTAACATATTGCTACTAGCTTTAACTTTCTTCATGTGGAAGGTGATTTGATCTGAACATTTTTTGCCTAAATTAGGTCCAGGAGGTGCCTTGTTTTCATAATAGTCACAGGCAAAACAGTAAAACAGAGCTCATTACTGAAACCCAGAAGAAAGTGAGTGTTAATTATGTGCTAAGTACACTCATAATGACTCAAGCTTAAAAATGACATCTGTGGGTCAATAAATACCAGTTGGTTTCACATCGGACACATCCTTAAATCAAGCCTTTGTGTTTCCACCCTTATTCACTTACAAAAGAATCCACAATTGATCTGACACACTAGTTGGGGCAGATATATTGTTAGAAGAAATGCGACATTTATGAAAGGCTGATTTCCCTGTAGAAACTGTTTTGCCTGTGACTGCCATGAAAACAAAGCACCTCCTGGAGCTAATTTAGGCAAAAGGTTCAGATCATCGATTTACGTCACAAAACATCGAATCAGCCATATAAAAAACTCAAATATATTAGTGTTCAGGCTGTAAAATCTGTGTGAGGGGAAAAAAAAAAAACTAATAAGAACGTTAACTCAGAAATCAGCTACTAGAGAGCAGATATAACCTCTTGTTGCTTGCCACTTTATAGGAAACAAACACTATTTCCCAATTTAAGTGTGTTTGCATAGATAAAGTAACAGTGCACAGAGGTGGTAATCTGGAAAAACTACAGATGAATTAAATATATTAAATCCCACAACTTCGACTGAGGAGGAATTGGATGCGTCTCCTTTCTTATAACAACTCAAACATATTTCTCTTGCACTCTTAGAGGTTTGTCTTACACTGCCATAACTTATGATGGTTTCAGCCTGATGTTTTACACTGTGTTGTTTGAGGTTAGGGATCATGTGCCCAATTAACCAGGCACAGCTGAGGATCAATTAAAATGCTGGATAAGATTTTGAACGAGGAACTTTAACTTGTAATAAAGTATTTTTACAGCACTGTTATCTGTACTACTCCTTCAGAATATAATGCAACTACTGCAATAACTAAAGGTTATTACAGTTAACACTGAGAAAATTGTTCAAGGAACACTTACATTTAAATGTAAAACTAATGTCCCTTATCAGTTTTAGTGCTTGTAGTAAAGCAGTACAACTGAAACTAAAATGCTCAATAGAATTACATCAAGGAAGTAATAAATTCCTTTTTTTTTTTACCTTGGCAGGCAAATATAATGTGGTGTTATTGCCTCAGTGGTGCCTTAGCTGATAGGGTGATGGTGTTAATTTGCTTACCGGGGTAAAGGTGAGTACCAAGTCTCTTAGACTGAAGGTGTCGCACAATGTGTCTCCCTTCAGTTCCACTGTGTAATCTCCATAGGTAACCAAATCCTCTGTGGGCCAGTACTGGCAGCATTTGTCCTGCGAACACAGACAAAACAGACCATTACTTCTGTAAATAAGGTAAACAAAAACTGCAGCTTAATGTATATGAAATACTCTGCACTTGATTTAGGCTCAAAACATGAAACTGCAAAAACATTGATTCCTAACTTGCTTGCAGTCATCAGCTATTGTAGCTTACCTGCTCCCTCTCCTGGAGCTCAGTGAGCATGACAATAGAGTGACATTTCCATTCCCACACCATTCGCCAGAAATCCTCTACTGTGTGAGACAGAGGCCCCTGGGTGGCAATGTAGTAGTCTTTCTGTCTGTAACCCTGTTTCACAGCAAAAACAAACACTTCCAATTATCCTGTAGCAATACCTGTGAACTATTACAGACATATTTACAAGAAAGAAGATGGAGTAATAAAATTTGCTTACATCTATAAAAGATGCATTGATGTAATCAGTGAACTCCTGACCTCTTTTCATGGAGAGAATAACTCTGTTGAAGTCATCTGAAATGGGAGCAGAACAGGAAAAATCTCAGGACTATTTGGAAAGTAGTAGCTCAAAAACTCAAATAGCTCAAAAAGAGTATCAGTTGCAGATACAGCTCGAGTGGTTCTTAGAGGAAAATACTGTAAGTAATTGTTTCATAGTACAGGATAGGGAAACAGTAGTAGTATTCCTTACATGGAATAATTTGCAGGACTCTGTTCTTCTTCATGTTGGCAGGAAGGTTGCCTGTTCTCATGTTTTCCTTCATTATTCGCATGTTGGTCAGTTTCTGGACAGCAATCAAGCAGATTTAACATGTTACCATCAGGCAAATGTTCTCTTTTTGCTTAAAGGTTGAAAGAGTAAATGAAGGATGTTACAGTTTATTGTAGCACTCATGTAGTCTTCACAGATATATGAAAGTTGTATTGCTAACTATAACCCAGAACAGGAAACACATTTACATTAGCAGCTCTCGTGGTTCGAGTTGTCTTCTAACACAACGTGCTTGTACTAGTGATAAGTCATCTTTTTTTTCCATTTAACATTTGTTAATTTACTAACATCCACCTGGCACTTAAACAGCTACTTAAATCTAAGAAACAATGGCTCTGTACCAGTATGAGTTCAATGAAAATCTGAAATGTTCTTCAGAATAATCTAAGTAAAGTGTCAGCGTAGAAGCCTCAATGCTGCTGTGTGAAATAAGTTGTCTTACCTTAAACTCTTCTTCTAGCCCGACCCGGTCATTGTCTGTAAAGGTGTTGTGCAACTTGTCCAGATGTTTTTCCAGAGATGACACGTCGAGCTCAGTGTCTCCATAGAGGTAGTATTCGAGGAGGGCCTGGTAGATGAAGGAGTACTGCATCTGTGGTGAGAATACGCATAACAACAAATGGACACACACTTTGCATAAGCACATCTGAACATTCAAAGCTGATTGAAAGGATCTACTATACTTGAAAATGGAAAATTATCAGTATGTTTCAAGCAGGAACTTGTTCCATCTCAAACTCACATCTGTCTGGATGAGCTGTGAGCGCTGTTCACGTATCTTGGACACAAACCCAAACACATCAACTTTCTGCTCCGCGTACATCATGTCGATCATGGCATCTATTACGATGAAAGTTCCTGTCCTCCCAACACCAGCGCTGCAGAGACACAAAGCAAACCACAGATTAAATCAACTGCAATCCTCTAATGGACACCAGCAGGGAAACAAAGGGACATTTGTGCTTGTGAACAGATGTATTGCTATTAGTCATTCAAAATGTTTCCAGCCATAGACAGTTTGTTTGCCTGTGGACACACAAGGAGGACATATAAGCCTAAATGTCTCCATAGAAACAAACTGGATAATTAAACCCATTAAAAATAACAAAGGTTGGATTCAAGTAAACTGAATAATAAACATGTCCCACTGGTGTATTTCTATTACCTGCAATGAACCAAAATAGGCCCAGAGAAGGAAGGATTCACCAGCTTGACCTTTTTGAGGAACTTGAGCATCCCAATGGGGGAGAAGGGAACTCCAAAATCAGGCCAGCTGGTGAAGTGGAGCTGGGTCACCAGTCGGGGAGTCTTGGCAGCATCGCTGGCTTGCTACAAAGACACAAACACAGTTAACAGCATTAACACGCATGGTACAAGTTTGAGCAGAATTAGTCTGGTACTGGAGCAATTGATTTGTTCTCAGTTTTAACAGGAACCACTCTCAAGTTTAATTAAAGATCTGCATCTATTCTATGTACTCTAGAGCAGAACTTGTTTAAAGCCACTAACAGCATGATCATTTTCTAGTTCAGTCTCAAAAAGAGGAACTGAACTACACGTGATACAGCATGCAGTGTTTCATACACGCCAACTTCAACTTGCAATTTCTATGAAATGCATAAACTACATAACTACTGTTTGAAACTTACATATTGTACACAGAACTTGCGTATGGTGTAGTCCACCAGGACAGTGAAGTCTTCTACTGCCACTCTTACATTCCCATAGGTCCAACAGCCCTGATCTGGCCAGTACTGGCAACACTTGTCCTGGGGAGAGATGACAGCCATGATTTGAAAAATACTTAAAAATCTGTTTGAATGGAATGTACTCTGATTTGACATGCATGACTCAATGGTGAGCTTTACTAAAGACACACATGCTTCAATTTCACAGCCAGTCAGTTCAGATTAATATAAGTGAGAGGTGAAACCACTCAATGTAAGACATTGCTGGCTGGTTATGATACTCCCTTAGTGGACTTTATTACACATTATGTGGCTATTGATACAAACATAGCCACATACTGATTTAAATCTTTGGCAATTCTCTTTTAATTGATCTTTTTAGCCTTTGTCCCTCTCTGTTTTCAGTGAAGAAGCTCTGATTCATACAGTTAACGATAAATACTGTGCAATTACAGCTGAAAAACAGATGTCAGAGAGAAGATTACAGGTGTGAAATGATGAAATTGATTCAAAGCACATTTCTCATCAGATCTTTTTGTGATACTCCATTAATCCCTATAGAGAACTAAGACTTTTCATTTGCTTCCTTTGCAGGACAATCAGAAAAGACACTTGGCTGAAGAAAAAAAACTGTAGCTCATAGAAATGCATTATTGTGGTCATGACCACTTCAGCAGGAGAGTTGAAACATATTTAAGAAATAAAGCTGAAAGTCACTCACTTCTTTTCTTTCTTTCAGATTTGTCAGCATGACAACAGTTGCTACTTTCTGCTCCCAAATCATCCTCCAGAAATCTGCTAGAGTGTCTTCTTTTGGTCCTGAAAGACAAAATATTGAATGATTTATTTAAACATGAAATGAAAAATATGAGTATCATCACTATCATTTCTAAATGCAACGTAGCTTACCTTGTGCTGCTATAAATTTGTTCTTTTCTGTGTATCCCTGTTAGTAAAGAATATTGATTAGCTCAGGATAGTAATATAAACCTCCCTAACCTCGAATTATTTAAGCGCTCATAAACGTCATCAGAGTCATGACAAAACGAAGACAAAGCAATACTCACATCAATGTAAGAAGCATTCACATAGTCTGAACAGAGGTTTCCATCCAGCTGAGTCAACACCACTCGGGAATGATCATCTGTTGGAGCATGTACAGTCGGAAAGTTTAGAGGGTTCAACTGGAAAAACAATACATAACCTGTGCCACTATATAACTACATTGATTTTGTGCAGGGGGACTAGAAAGCATTGAAAGTTTGATCATTTGGAAAATATTTTGCTTTCTTGCAGAGAGTTATGAGTTAATGCCACTATGATGGCAACTGTATTTATGAAGTTATAACCCAGAGCTGGTTAACTTAGTTTAGCATAAAGACTGAGAACAGGAAACATGTAGTCTGGCTTGTAGAAAGGTGACAAAAAGACACACACGTAACTTCCTGGAGTCTCCACTTGTTGCATGCTTCAATTCAAGAAGAGAAATAAAATGTTCAGGTGTTTCATTATGAATGATTACATTATTATATCAGCTAGATCTTCTGTACCTGAACTACAAAAATAAGAGCTCAAAGGCACGTGGACACATACAGGAAACTGTGAGCTTTGTGTGTGAATCAGATGAAAACCTAGTTGCTACAGAACAGAAAGTAAACTCACAGGGAAGGATGTTGGGGTATCTGTTCTTCTCCTTGTTGTCGTCCTTGTTGGCCTCCTCGTACGTCCCCTGGGCATTACCCCCTGGCAAGGACTGCAAACGCACAGTGACAGTTTTTTAAAATAACCTCACATACTGAAATTAATTTTCAACTGCTTGTAACTGGTGCATTGTGCTGCTGCATGTAGAGTTTCATACACTTCCTCTGTTACTGACAATAAACAGTCCTCAATTAAAAGCAGAGAACTTCAACTTCCTGTCTGCTGACAAACTGAATAAAATTAACTTGAATAAGTTACATGCACCATGACTCAAACACTGACTCAGATGCACAATCACAGTCAGAAATAGACACGGGGTATTTTTCATGTGTGTGGGTGTGTATGTGTACAGTGTGTGTCATGGACAAAGTGAGATAATTATTAATAGTTTTTTTCCTTAATAAAAGGTACATGCATAAGTTAAACTTTTCTTAAGCCAAAAAATGTCAGCTTTTGTTTTAGAAATACAGAGTTAATGATAAGAGCATTTTATTTACAGTAAGTATTGAAGGTTTTAACACTATGAATGAATTTAGTGTTAAAAGTTAAATAAAATATTTTGACACACTCCCTTTAATATTTTGCACACTGTCTCAAATTAACACAGTGCTTCACAGCATTTCATAAACCTACTGCTGAACTCACATGAAAATCCCCATGAAATCATGGGGTATCTCTACACCACAGTGACCTAGATGCCTAGTAGCACATTCATTTTCAGCAGTTTAACAGAAGTCAGAAGACTTTGCCTTATGGATAATAAAGAGAGGTGCTTACATTGTACTCCTCCCTGAAGAGCTTGCCATCATCAGCTGAGCGGAGCCTGTACTCGTCCTCGAGCTGGTCCACTGGGATCGGCGAGTAGGACTTAGAAGCTGACTGGGATCTGGGCAGCAGGACAACCGTCTGTTGCTCTGTGTGTAGAGGAGTCAGTGGGTTTAACATCACTGCTGAACTAACTGAATTGTATTGATGTGGTGGTGAATTGTGTTGATTTAGCTTTTCAACTCATCTGTGTTTTAATGCTGTTCTAATAAATTGATGTTATCAAGATGATTTGCTGTGTTAAACTGATTGATGTTCTAAATATGTCTAAAAAACAGTTCTCTTGTAATTATACATAAGAGGATATTATTACAATTATGTTTTCACACAACTCTCAGTGAATTGGTTTGGTCAGGTTATCACTTTCCTATTAAGACTGGCAGAAGAGGGGTAATTTCAGAGGTTTAATTAATTTTAAATTTATTCAGCCATATTATCAATTTTTACTTTTAGCTTTTATGACAATTTCCACATTGGCTATTTATTATCGGCCTACCTGTGGTTGGGAATCACTGAATTAGACAATTGGCCTCTAAAATTACTCTGCAAAGATTTTGCAGCTCACAGTATCAAAGACAAAGACAATCAATTCACATACCATTATCAGTGTGTGTTTTCCAGTACCTCAGTGACAATTTAAAAAAATGAGGACAAGTTTTCAGTGATCATCAAAGATCAAGGGTTAAAGAGCCAAAGGACCCCAGGGAAAAGCCACTTACAGCACCCTGTACCCAAGTTTCTCCAAAGGAAACCCAATAGGCATTCTGTTAGCACAATTTGAAAAGTGTAGGTTGAAAAGAGTGTTAGTAAAATGACATCCTGACACCACCACCCTGTATACCTGACCTGATGGTACAGTGGTGTATAATGACTCAGTACTGTGTCCAAACTCTAAAACACAATAGCAAATCACATACAGCACATACAGGATTAATTTTGACACAGTGCAACCCCATGAACAGCACATCAATTTGAATAAAACTGTTATGTTATGATATGTTATAATAATAACGCAAATTGCTCTGCACATTCCTTACTAATGTCAACTAAGAAAGTCGTTCCAAAAGAGCATTTAAGACATGTTTCACATATAGCTCTCGAAATATAATGGCATTTACACTGTGACATCTGTTCTTGTACTCTGCAGCATCAAAAAGCCTTATAAAAGTTAACCACAGGAAGTCAAACACAACCACACAGCAATGGTGGGGCAGACTGCACATCATTAGAAAAATAAAGGTGATGCCTCCTTTTCCGCCTCCTACTGTCTGTCTTAACCTCATTCTATGCCTCATGTTTCTGTGTATCTTTTCTCAATATGTTTCTCTTACTGCCTGTCACTTTCAGAACCTACAATCCGTCTTGCTGCTTAGAAGAAAGTTCACGTTACAATGTTACCTTGTTCCTCCAAGATGCCATTTGGTATCTTCTTGTCAACTGTTGTGACAACTGGTTTTTTCTGGTTTTTTAACCTACATGGAAAAAATAGAATAAAATAAAATTAAAAAAAAAAACATAATTAAAAGATTAGGTGATGTCACAATATTACAATTACAATTATGTTTACTTTTTAATTGCAGCTAAACAATACTCAAGATCTCTCAAATGACCTAAGAAAAAAAAAAATCTATCCATCCTACCATCTGAAACTTGAGAAGTTATTTTTTCTCATTAGCTGACGTCTTGGGTTGACAGCACTTTAGTCCAAATGCAGTAAAAATATGTTCTTTGCTCTCTTCTGTTGCCTGCTTACGTCCACTGTCACAGCCTGTTCTCTTCTTACTAAGCATGAGAGGGAGTCAGCTAGCAGCACTTCCTGAATGGGCTCCGCCTCAGTGACTAAAGGAGGAAGTGTCACCCTGAGCTCTGCCCCTGATCTTGGCCTACAGCCAGTCAGTGAGGGCCAGGGAGGGGGTGAGGTGATGTGGAGGAGTCCTTCCAGGGTGGGAGTTTTTTACCTGAGGAAGTACCAGGCTAGCAGTACGATGATGAGCAGCAGCAGGGACAGGACCAACACGGTGGGGAGGATGTGATGGCTGGAGGATGTAACGTCTTCTGGGGAAGAAGGAGAGGCAGAGCCGGGGGTCAGGGAGCAACGTCAACAAAGAAGCAGGAAGAGGGGGAAAGCCAGTGATATATATGTGCATATGTTTGTGTGCCATGCGTATCGTACAAACTGATAAAACTAAATCAGCATTTGGCACAGCTATGTGCACCCCATGTTCTCTTCTGACCACAGGTCTGATGTAATAACTGGCTTCAGCAGTATTTTGTCTACAGAGATAAGTATCAGCCCATTTCATCCTGTCAGTATGTCTAACAGAAAATGAGAGGTTCTAAGAATGGAGACTGAGCTAAGAGTCACAGCCACACAGCCAACTATTAGCTGTGTTTATAAAGACACACAATAAGCCGTAAATTACTGTCCAGGGCAGCTGAAGTTCATTGTGATCCGGTAATAACAAGGCTGTGTAAAAGGCTATTATCAAGCAGATGCATGCACTGCAGAAGACACATAATAATCATATCTTAGGGAAAAGTGATGACTGTAGTGGATGGTAATGCGATTTTGTTGCTATCGCAATGTGTTCAGTGTGATTCAAACTCACATGTTGAGCCGCATTGCCCATGGTATTGTTCTTACCTTGTGTATGGTTGCCAGTGCTGGTGGAATAAGATGTTGTTGTGGATGCCACCAAAAACAGAAGTGGGACCATTGTGACTGCAGAAAAACAAAATGAAGGCGGATATTAAATTTAGTACCAGGCATTTCAGCAAAGTCAAGACTGATGAGAACATCGTTCTTGGATAGTGTCACCATTCAGGAAACACAAATGCTTTTCATAGATCTGAGGTATATTTCTACATTCGTGACTGTGGATTTCAGGAATGTGCACAGCGGTGCAAAGTTCATGGCGACACAATGGAACAACACACTCATATCCTGGTCATTCATTTAGTCCTGTCATCAGGCTTGTGGTGTAATGCCTGACATGTCCACAGGGAGGCACAACTCTCCTACATTTGACAGATAAGGCTGGCCATGGTTCCTCACCTATTCATTGAGAAAAAAAATGCAAAGATTCCACCCAGACCAGAAAAAAAAATTAAAATTAAATTTAAATGTATGACTTTATATGAAAAGAAAAGTGATACCCACAAATATAGTTACTGCAACCCTTTCAAATTAATACACATCTTATAGTCACCCCTGTAATGCATATTCTTATGATTTAATCTGTGTACAATCTAATTGGGAACGAGAACTTGAGTTAATGGCACTTGCTGAAAGTGTTTTTTCATGATACAGCAAACATCTTAATGTGCCGAATGTCAAACAATCACAACACTTGCACAGTCACATACAAAGAAAAAAAAGGCCTGGTCTTGTATCAATCTATAAATGAGTTCTTAGGTCAAACTGTATCACATCATGGGAAGTGAAACACAGAGTCAAGCAACAAGATGTTTAACACATACACCATCATGCTCTTCTCCAATCACTGATCATTTCCTTGTTTTCTCCTGACAGAAGAATGCAGAGGAGCAAGGAGAAAAGACTATCTCTGATCAGTTCTTGTATTTCAGCATTCAGAATCGTTCACATCACATTGATTTAAACACCTCTTTCCTTTTCAAAGCTACTAGTAAGATCTGAAAACCAACAGGCCTTCAGATGTGTGGTGTTTTAAAGGTGTTTTTTTTATTATTCTCTTTATCACTCGAAAAGTTGAAATCTTAGCAAAGCATGCCTGCACAGAGCAGCTCACACCCCATAATGAAGCAAAGCAGAGTGTGCTTTGTCTGCCCAAGGCTGCAGGTGTGTGTGTGTGTGTGTGTGTGTGTGTGTGTGTGTGTGTGTGAGGGTGTGTGTGTGTGTGTGGTGCTTTGCAGCTGCAGTGAAAAAGCATAGCCCAAGTGCATAGTCAATGAAGACACTGTGATGAAGCCTCCATACTGTGCCGCAGTGTCCTGTAATGTGTCCAGGCAGGACACTGGAGGAATGTGGAGGCAACAGTGCAGAGACATCGACTGCAGCAGGGACACAGGGATCAGAAGGTTCAGGTCAATAATATTCCCAGGAGCAATTAATAAACCCTGACATGTCAAACCCCCTCTCGGTTGGGAAGACCCATGAGAGAATTCTAATGAGAAAAGCACTCGCCCATTCTTAACCCCCCCCCATTTCCCTTTAAGGCTCTCTCTGCAAATGTCACAAACTTGCATGAGAGGGGAGGATATTGAGCTGGGTTTGTACAGTCTTTGAATCCTGGACTCTGTGCGTAAGACTTGAGGTTTTTGTGATGTGGAAATTTACTCATGGTACCAGTTGGGATTTTCCACTACACATGCTGCATTTAATTTATGTATGCCTTGCTTGTTTGTTTGTTGTGATGGCTCCACAGGGACACAGCAGAATGCTCACAGCTAGGCCTAAGGATGTGTAAAATGTTACTGCTTCCTGTAAGTGTCCTCAACTTCCTGGCCCCCTCTCCATCACCTCTGGAGAAGTCACTCTGTCATGTTTCAGAACCCAACCCCCAGGCTGTATCCCAGTACTCTCCAGCTTTTCCCAACTTGTCACTGCAGTGGTTTCCAAGCTGACTTCTTCAGCATCTCCAAAGAGATTGCCAACTTCCTTTCTCCTGCTTTTGTTGGGAAATATCCTTCACATAACTATAAATAACACCACTCCCTATTCCTCTGAGTATCTAATCTCTTCTTCTCTGCACTCAGCATAAACCAGCCAAAACCACAAGTCTCAAATTAGACTATTAGTGTTAGTCATCTTTTAGCTCCGGTCAGACTCTGGGCAAATGGCTATCATCACATTTTGTGTGCCATCATCTGTGTATTGTCCTTTTTCTATTTAGCACTCTGCAGCTAGTCACTAACCGTCAGCCATAATGAAAATAGGTCAGGAGAGATGTCAGCTCAAGGGCAGTTCTGAGGCATCCTTATTTTCCAATACAAGACATTTGCAAGTTGCCTTGGGGAAGGTTATTGTCCTGGCAAGCCAGTTATTTCAGTGGTATGTGTCCTGAGTTACCCAGACATAGAGCTAGCTCTGTCTCATGGTGGGTCAGAGTACTGGGCTGCAGAATTGGAGGCCTCAGCTGCAATGACTAATTGAATACAATGCGGAAAAAGAACAAGAATCAACTTGAAGCACTGCAGAGTGAAAGAAAAAGTATGCACACTACATCATGATATTGTAGGATATTTTCTCAAATTACTCTTAGTATATATAATCTACATATAAATATGTAAATATAAATATGATTTAATATTATTAGAAATCCTAATAATATTGATTTCAACTGATTTCAACAATACCTCTCAGTTCCATTACTGCCTACATACTGTAAATGACAACACCTCAGCTGCTGTGTTCATAGAAACCTCCAGCATCTGGTATGCACTGTATGACTTACAGCTCAGTCTCTACTGATTACTACCTGTCACCTCTGAATACCTGCATAACTCACAGCATGCAAACAAAAATGTAGACAAGCACGCACACACACACACACACACACACACACACACACACACACACACACACACACACACACACACACACACACACACACACACACACACACACACACACACACACACACACACACACACACACACACACACACACACGTCACCTGACACAGACACCAGAGGATACCATTAGGCCCACTCTGAGGGCCTCTCCATCCTTCTGTAGCCTCGTTCCAAACATGAAAAAGCAGCGTGGGAATTCTGACTCGTGGAATTATATTGTTTATATTCTCAAACCAAGGATCTGATAAATGTTTTTCCCTGACACTGTTTTGTTTTGGAAGATGAGCTATCCCTCTCTGTGGACTTGTGTTTTCCTTGTGGTGTGCTTCCCTGCTCTTCCTCATTCCTTTAGTATGAATAAAAAAAACCCTGAAGTGACATAATGATATCTCTGCAGCTCTCCTCTACTGTCTGATTAATTAGTCCCAGAAACCTCACCATCATATAAACAACAAACTTGTTACAATTAGAAGATGAGACAGAGTAAATGGCCCTCTCTGCCTTTGACAGGAGACACAGTCTTTCCTGGCATCATGTTTTCCCATAGACAGAGCGCTGTCAGTTTCACTGAATGTGGTTTCTTTGGGCACAGAGTCTCTCTGTCTCTTCAAATACATCAGCTGGGGAATTTGGAAAATGGGTGGTGGGTGTAGGGGCGATGTCACAGGGTGAGTGTGCAGTAGGTACATTGTGTCCTCTGAGCAAAAAGCTGCCAGACTGTTTACCCTTGCAGCCACAAGGTTTTTAATAACAGAAACCTGCAAGACAGTTTATTAGAGGAAAAACAACCAGTAACCTAAAGCCTTCTGTGCATTCCTCACCGCTGTGTTCGGGATCCACCCAAAACTGTTCAACCTAAATATGTGCCTATAATGCACAAGCCGATAGAGATTAGTTTCTGTTAGGTTTTTCAACTATTAAAGGAATAAATCAACATTTTAGGACGTGAGCTCATTTACTTTCTTCTAGAGAATTAGACAAGAAGCTCAGCACCACCGCCATGACTGTCAGTTTAATTTGCTTCAGTTAGGAGTTACTTAGCCTGGCTCTGCATAAACACTGGTAATAGCTCAGTTAGCAATGTCTAAATGGAAAAGGAAAATCTAAATACCAACTCTGCTAAAGTCTTTTCATTTATTTAACCAAAAAAGTGCCACCTGCTTCCAGTCTTTATGGAAAGCTGAATGTCTCCTGGCTGAAGTTTCAAACTTACACAGATGTGAGGGTGGTACTGACATTTCATCAAACTCTCCACCAGAAAACATGGAGACATACGGATGATATAATTAATTGTATTTCCAAAACATCAACCTATTCCTTTAAACCAAGAAACATCTAATATAGTAAATGTTCAATATTAACTTATGGCAGGCACAATATCAGTAATTACATATGCCAGCTGGTTACCAGGAATGGCATAAATTACAATAAATTATTTCTGCAGTTATGCAACATTTATATTACAATTTTCAATCATTTTTCAACTGTAAAACATTTGTTTTAAGGTCTATGTTAATTCTACATATAATTACCAGATTTTTTTTTAAAAACTAAATATGATTATTACAGTAAAAGGCTAAAAAGTCTAGACCGCGTGAGTTAACACTGTTCGAATTTGAAATCATATTGACATCTGTTGTGTATCCAGCAAAAACTGATTATAGTAATAAACAGAATTTTAGTTGAATACTCTCACTGTAGACATCATTGAATAACAGGAGCGATAATTCTCTTAAAGGATTTCAAGTGTAATATAAACAGCCCAGTTAAATTTTCACATCTCCAGTGCAGCTGTATAATAATGAACAGTCTTACTTTGTCTCATGCATGTCCGGTCTGTGGGCTATAGCAATGGTGACGACTTTGTTATCTGCTTGTGAACTACAACATGAACTGTGACAGAAAGACATAATTCTTATTTATAGAATAAAGCTGTGAAAACCGATTAATGTGAGTCTTAACTGGATGCTATATCGTGTTTGTTTCTGTATCTGCAGTAATGTTTCACAGTATTGATGTGTGAATGTGTTATCACTGGTTGACCACATGACAAAGACCTCCACAAATATAAAAAACTAAAGTTATATTTCCCAATATCATTAAGTGTGCTATCAGGTTGCTTTAGGCGAAATGTATCACCCAGTGTTTGCGCGGCATGTTGCATTTTATCGACAACCTTTACTGAAAACCAGCACAAAATTAATAAAGCAGCTATCGTTCATATTATCTGTGTTTTGGTGTCTAATGTGAAGGATCTAATGAAACCATCTAAAATCAAAACAGTACTTGCAGGGTAAAGTTTTGAGCAGAACACTGCAGGACGTTTAACTAGTTCATATCTTGTATTTGAGTATGGTGTCCTCATATCACTGCATCTCTGTCTCTGGGGAGCTGCAGCGTGTAAACCTAGGCCAGGTTAGCTATTTAAAGGACAGGGCAACACATTCACAGTCTTGACTGAGGAAATGAAGCTGGGGTGTCCATCTGCTTGCACAGATGTGAAACCACTTATCATAAAATGTAACCTAGTTGTACAATGTGTTTAATGCTGCTCTCTCTAAACTACTGCAGACTTTCTGTACAGAACATCTATAATCTAAATCCACATTCTATCACAATGTATCCCACAGATATATTTTTAATATTTGACAGTGGGAGACATGTTTTCCTGTACTTAGAACACATTCAGTCATTAAATCAAATTTGAATTTATTTATTCATTCATTGTAAATTGGCTTTCTTTCATTTTTATGTGTATACTGCTGTTTCACAGTGTGTTCCCATGATAACCTGCCCAGCAGTACAGAACGTATTGTCTTTTATTAAAGAATACATTTTTAAAAATACAGGCGCATACTACATCCTAAGAATAGGAGAATCCAGGCTTTTGTCTGCATTAACAGTCACACCTGAATGGATATGAAGAAACAATAATAAGGATGTATTGCTAATTTCTAAACTGTTCATGCTGATATAAATTAATGGTATGGAAGTTTACTTCTAATTTTACAATGTGTGCATGAAGCTCATTGTTGGTTTTAATGTCTGTAGGGGATTTATGAAAAACAGATAAAAAAACAAAACTAAACTAAAAAAAAACTAAAAGCTTTGGCCTTATCCGTTAACTTTCCCAGCATCTTCAGTTCCTGATTCTTGCTATTAAGCCAAACTTAAGTGATGGGAATATGTGTCAAATGTATGTGAGGGACCTTAAGACCTGTGACATGGTGAAAGTATATATTTATATATTCTCACTAGCCAGGGCCGGTGTCAGTCAAACCCAATGTTTTCCAGTAATGGTACAGTAATATGGCATTTCAGTAAAAGCAATAGACTAAATGATTCCATATTCATTATTACAGATTAAACCGATTTTAAATACTCAGTAAAGCAGCACAATTACTTTGTTTAGACTGATTGATTGCATTTCTCAGATCCAACTGTGATCAATAAAGACTACTTTTATTATCATCAGGAGAAGTTGTGGTAATGTGTTGCACACTGCACTAGCACTATATTTAGCACCATTTTACAGTAAGTCCTCCTCTGCAGTGCTGCTCTCTTGCCAAACTGGGTCCATTCCCTCCTGTGCTCCTAGCATTGTCATTAATCAATTCCTGCCTCTTTCCCAGGGCGCCCAGACGTTGTGACAGTGGTAATGACCTTGGAGACCCTGCTGGCTTTGCTCTGCAGTGTCAGCTCTCCACCTCTATGTTAACAAATGTAGTATCTCCAACGGCGATCTCAGCGCAGTGTGTGGAAGAGTACATACGTGCCTATGTATGCTGCAGCTATGTTTGCACACAAGAAACATTTACTCACCAAAACAACAAAGAGAAAACCACTTTAGCTACTACCAGGAAGAAACAAACAACAAACTGTGGTTGGTTGCCAGGTTCAGGCCAAAACATCCTTTTGACTGTAATATGGCAGCCACTGTGTCTGACCCTAAAAGCACTGCTAGTAGTCCTCAAGGAAATGAAAGCTTTTAGCTGCAGTATATTATTTAAAAATAACAGAGTACTAGATGAGAAGTGATTACTGATAATCCTCTTAAAAACATTCCAAGCCATAACTAGCATTTGAGAGCAGCACCATTTGTCGTACAACTTACTTGTCTTCAATGTTTATAGCATTTAGAAGCTACCACCACATTGTAGTTAGGCATGAAAAACAATTACTCTAGTACTAGTAAATATTTACTGCAGTCAGCACTAACACCAAACGTGATCTTACACTTGGCCAGCCTGCATGAGTGTCTTTGTGTGTTCGTAATGTCTCACTCTCTCTCACACATGCACACAAACACAATACATACATACATTTCTGCACCAAATCCGCAAACACTTGGCATGCTAAGCTAGGCTGCCTGACTGTTTGGCATGAAATACACTCACAAATCCACAAATGCTACAACTACAGCTACAGGAATCCATTAGAAGCACATGTGCTAGGGCCTGTTTGAAGACTACCATGCCAGAAATCATGATGGTAGTGGTCTGTCATCCACACCAAATCCGTGTGTGTGTGTTGTGTGGGGGACAATCTTCCTGTGAGGGTCTCATCATGTCCTCCTGGCTCCTTACACCTCCTGACCTGACAGTGATGAACACCAAGGCATCCATCTTCCTCAGTCCCTGACACCTGTGGGATTTAACTCCTCCCCTCTCTCAATTATTCAGAGCCAGAGCAATTATAGCCTGGAATCAGAGCTGCAGATAACCAGCATAATGCGTGGCAGCTTTGCTGAAAATGACAAAATGCCCATTGTGACACTTCTCATTATTACTCAGCACTCTGTGATTACCAGCACTCTACAATGAACAGGTATTAGTGTGTGATGTGTAAAAAGAGAGTCAGAGAGAAGAAGAAGGGAGTGTGCATAAAGCCAGGACATTGTCAGCTTGGTAACTCATCGAAAACTTACTGCTCAGCTAATAGGGGCCATTAAGAGGAGAACACAAATGTGACTTAGAATTAAAGTTTTTAGACTGATTTAAATGAGGCAAGCACTTGCACTTTCCTTTTTGAAGGTCTAATATATAGTTAACCAGGATTTTTAGATGTTTGAAAGACAAATCTGGTATGTATGGTAAATCTGGCAAATTTTTAATGTTTTTGCCCATTATCAGTCATAATTATAAAAATTTGCAAAGCAAGGACTCTAGCAAGAATAATGTTGATCGGGGGAAGGTGAGTCTCATGAAAATGAAAAACACAAGAAGAGCCAAAGAGAACTTATCTAGAGCTGCAGTCTTCCTTCATTATGCAATGGCATTCAATTAAAAAAAACTGCACTGTTTGTACTGTCATTTTATTTTTTTGCAATTTGAAAACTAGTAGACACAAGAAATCTTCTTGCACCGACTACTCCTGCTCTAGCATGCATAAACAAAGTAAACTGAAAGTGAGCCACAATTTTAATAAGAGAATTTGATCAGAGACCAGATATGTTCTGGTGTTTGCTGTAAGAGCTTCAGGGATTTTTAGGGGATGGTTGTTTAGAGATTAACAAGTGTTACCATTTTTGCAGCAGTAGTTTTAGGGAAATGAAAGTTACAGTAGATGTAGAACATAAATAATACAGGTAATTAGCATAGTAGCCTGCAGTTAAAAAAAAAAAAAAAAAAAAAAATCCGCCCATGGCCACCTCCAAAGCTCAATAATTATCATATTATATCATTTTTATTTAACTCGTATACCAGTTGAAATGTCAGAAACCAACAGGTTGTGGTTTCTTGGTGGGGAGATTCATGCTGGGACTTTATGCCAAGGTGCCATGATTTTGAGGGGTTATTAGGCTAAGCTAATTGCCCGACTTTAATGTTATCAATATGAAAGCGGTATCAACTTTCAGCAAGAAAACAAAAGCATGTATTTTCCAAAACGACAAGCTATTGATGGCTCGACTGGTGCTGTGTAAGTGAGTGAAGTGTCATCACCTACAGTCCCAACAGAACAAATTTGAAACAATAAACAAAATGATAAATGCTGGTCACAGTATGGATAATCGCCTCTTTAACTGACCATAAATTTATTAGATGTCCTTATGAGAAAGTTTTATGTTCAATAAAAAGCATTATACAGATTAAAATGTGCTCTAGTCTTATACAGAATCATAACAGTCAGGTCTGATGCCATCTGGCAGCTTGATTTTGAAAGCATTACAACACAGTAGACTGTCTCCCGTGAGAATATATGGCTCATTTTTAAGTCATGTTATTCGAGCGTTGAAGTAAGAGGCAATTGAGAAATCCTGTGGGATGAGGAAACCCACTTCACTCAAATGAATTAAAATAAATTGCAGTGTCAGTGCCTGTAATGATGACAATTCTCAAAGCTTTTCCACTGGCATATGATTTATTAACATCAGCACTGATGCAGAGACAGGGGCTAAACATACCTGGTTCTTGCAGAAAAGAGGGGATTTGGTACAGAACAACTATTATCAGACATATGGTGACAGAGATAACACTCTGTTAGGATCTGCATAGGACAGGCCAGATCTATTCCCCAAAATATCCTTTTGAGAGAAGGATGGGGAGAAGGGAGGGCAGCGGTGGAGAAACAAGTGGTAAGCACTGCTGCGGAAGAACAAAAAGCCACTTGATTCTAAGGGAGCAAAAGAGAAGGAGGAGGAGAAGAAGAGATGTGGAACCAGAAGGGATAAGTGAATGGCCCACGCTGCGAGGATGAGGAGTCTGCCTCTGCTGTTCTGCAGAGATAGAGCAGACCTGCCTGTTCAGTGCACACACAGACTATAAAACCCTCCAGTGAGTCTTTAAAAAGGAATACGAGGACTGTCTTCTGGCTTTTGACATTTCCCCAGACTGTCTATTTACCATCATGCGGCTCCAGTTGCCATAGCAAAACTGTGGTATCACACTTCATCTTCCAGAATAACAACCTCTTTATGCTCCCTTATCACACATCTGGCAACAACAGGTTTGACAAACAAATAAAAAAGGCAAAAACAACTGGCTTTTTCACAGCACAGCCCAGACTCACAGAGAAGGTGCAGTGACTGGCGATTCCAACAGCAGCATGCTGGAAGATAAACTAGATTTGGAAGCACAGCAATTATGTTACCCAAACCTCAACCCACAGTAACACATTTTTCACAGTCCTCTTTCACAGAATAACAGCCACTGCAGAGCACGTTATGAGAAGCACTTTGTTGATTAAGCCTGTTGTTTGCTGTCTGCCTGAAATCTACAGGAACATGAGTCATTCAATGGGGCCCTCGGCACCATAGTGAGCCTCATTGTCCTCCCTTATAAGCAGATTTGTTACATGAATGAGAAAGGACACATACACACACAGACCATATGGAGAGCAAATGACTAGTCTAAGTCCAAGGCCTCTTGGAGAACAGAAGGAAGCAGAGCATTCATCCCTCATGCTGCTGACAAAAGCTCTGCAAGAGGCCTGCCTGCTGGGGGAGACCTGTCCCTTCACTGATACAGTAGCTTGTGACAGAGGTGTGAAGGCATGAGAGGCCATAGGAAATCATGGACATACACACCAGGCAGAGGGCAGGAGGAGGACGAGGAGGTGATAACATACTGGCTATCACTGAATCTAAACAGCAGACAAATGTGTTTAGCCCCTGAGCCACACAAGGGATAAAACTTCTGTTCTGCTAATACCTGCACTTTTAAGATGAGAAAGAAAATTAAACTGTAGAACAAAACTGAACTATCTGACAGTTTTGGTCCCAAGGACCCGAATGACTGAACTAGCAGAAAAGTTTAGACGGTATCTGAAAGTGATTTTCACACCTTAGACGATCTCACTTATTTCAGATCAGTGAACAAAACCTTGCCAATACTCAAAGACTAGTGAAAACAAATGTTTTTCAGGGGTGAATAGAAATCTGAAGGTTAAAGAGGTAGAGAGAACTATAGAAATACGTCTCTACATACATAAGAACTACATACAATGTGGGAGGTGAAAAAAAAAAAAGCTTCGACAAAAGTGACAGCCAAACAACCTTTGAGCTAGAAAAAAATGCCCTTGCTGTTATGAAAACATTGCAAACATGTATTTGAAATGTCAAAGTGTCCTCTATTATCCATTTTCCACTACAATAGAACTCTATGAAACTAAGATTCTCCAGCTGACTCTTGCAGCATGTAATATGGGTCACACTAATAAAAGCTATTGTATCTGCACATAGTACCTTGTGTGTGCAGGACTTCATTTGTTTGTGCCTTTGTGTTAATGTGTGCGTGTTTCTGCAGTGTAAGCACATGCTGTCCTCCATCTGCTGTTTGATAGTGACTGTTTCGTTTTTTTTTTTTTTTTCTTTTTCCTGTGCAGCCAGCCAACCAGCCAGCCTTCCTGTACAGCTCTGCTCTGAAGAGGAAATGGGAGCAAGACTGCCACACACTCCTGACCAAAACCCTGGATAAGGTACATACACATTCAGACACAGACGCAGCTGGACACATTTAGTCACACAATCACACACACACAGATAGTCTCATCTTTCTCTTTCCTTCCTACTTACACTCCAGGCTTTGTTTTTCATTTGTCCATTTACCACATGTTCCCTTTGTCCTTATTTTATCATAGTCACACACCTTCCCAAGCCATTAAACAGTATGGCGGGGACTAAAATATTTGAATTGCACAGCAGTAACGTGAACTGTTAAATACAGGCAAAGTCAAAAGCATGGGTGATGAGGGGCTTTAGCAAACAACATCCATTCTGAGAAATTCCTATTAGTGACTAAGCATGGAATGTAATAACAGGAAAATGAATCTGACTCAAATTGTCTGGCTTTACTTCCATCTGCTTAAATTCTCCCATCATGCCTAATAAAGTCATATCTATAAGTCTTTGGTTAATTATTCTGCCACTTAAATATAGTTTTAAAGTCTTGGGAACAAATCTGCTTCTATACTGTCAACCAGTAGTCGTGGCAGTCGTGGCCATAGGGAGTCGGACTTGTAACCCGAAAGTTGCGGGTTCGAGTCTCAGGTCCGGCAGGAGTTGTGGGGCGGAGTGAATAGCCAGTGCCTGTCTACCTTCAATACCACGACTTGAGCACGACCAGACCCCCAACTGCTTCCCAGGCGCCGCAGACAAAGGCTGCCCACTGCTTAAACGCAGAGCACAAATTCCGTGTATGGGTCACCATACTTGGCCACAAAAGTCACTTTCACTTTCACTTTCACAAAACAGGAACTGCAGTATCAAGGTTATGGCAATTAAGAGAAAAGACAAAAAGTCTGTTTATAGGGCAAAATCTAACCAATGCAACTAAAGTGACATTGTATCACAGACTACTAAAAACATCTACACATCTACGTGATTTTACATTTTGAACAAACCCACTGCTCTGAATAAGCTGCACCATGCATGGTAATGGTATTATTATTAGTGTACATTGCACCATGCAATGCTCTGTTGTCACTACTGTTTTACACCAGCATGCTTCACTTCCTTTTTCTTAGTCATTTTTACCAGCTGACAACAACCTGGAGCCATTAATCTCCTCAATGAGGAAGTGATTCAATAGTTAAAAATGTGCCAGGATCTTGTGATAAAAAAAAAGTCCATCTCTATACGAGGAAAACAATCAATGCTGTGCAAGTGAAAGAGTATTTTGTGTCTTAAGTGAAATCCTAAACAACATCCATAAGACTAATCCCAAGTGTAAACACATAAGAAGTGTCAGCAGCTACTTTACAGTGAACACATTCATACAGTGTTATCTACACAGGCCACACTGTGCTGACTTACCTGAGTGAGAGTCGATTCAATGTATGCTGATTCTCAGGTCCATAATCGCAGGTCACATGATGCAGACTGTGTCCAGTGGTCACATTGTTGTCATCGTCTTCAGTGGAAGGTTGGACAGAAGGTGGAGATCAGGACAAGGCTGGTCCCACAGCCCAGTGAAGACAGATGATCTCTGGATTCAGGCAGTGGAGAGTTATAGTCTCAGCTTTTCACTTCCAGTGGGTCACCAAACAGCAGCCAGTCCGAATTTCTGTAAAGCAGCGCTGCACCTCTTAAAGGGATCACCACCTTTAGTTTAAAACAAAGTGAGGACAGAAAGCATGTTAGACAATTGAGACAGTGAAAAAAAAAACCTACCACATTCTCCAGTTTCTTCTGGAGAATGGGCAAAGTGTGATGCAGTTCCTGTCTTGAGCAGAAACTATATCTACCAAGAAAAGAGTGTAGTTACGACAGAAGACATATTTTCCAGAGGAGGATGTGATATAATAATGAGAGTCCTAGAGCAATGTGAAACAACATACTGAACATATCCTCTTTGGGTTTCCCTTTAATCATGATGATGCCAAACTTGAGATCTCTACCAGCTTGCAGCTTCCCCATAGACTAAAGAAGGTGTACCCCTGACTTTCACCCATAGAGAGCTGGGATAGGCTCCAGCAGATCCCCATGACCCTAATTAGTAATAAGCGGGTATAGATGACGAAAGAATGAATATAAAAACTATATGTTGCCAAGTCAAATTTCCTCAACTTTGAAATTTTGAAGACACAAGGTTTTTGCAGGGGTGAGCTGCAAGGAAGCATATTGAGTGGTTGCTATGGCGACATACTGTCTAGCCGAGCCGAATGGAGGTGGGGGTGATGGGTTGTTTGCTCTCTCCATTTCATCTGTAACGATAAATGAGTGAACACATCTCTACAGCCCACCCTTTCTCCACAAATTCCCACTCAACCTCATTGCAAACAAGTAGTCAACAAAATAAGGTGTCATGCATGAGGATTTTAATGAGAGTCAACAAGGGCACAAGCCAAAGACTCAGAGGCATGCTCTATGCATCCTCAGAGGCAAGAATAGAAGGGACCACAGATAGAGTCTCTATGTCATTATTCCTGTGTAATATAGTTTGAAGTTCCTGGAAAGCACTGTGAGCGAGTATTTGAACTCACATATTATCTCAAAGGTCATAAATAAATAATACAAGGTCTGACAGTGTGGAATCAGATCAAGCCAACTACTGAATAATAGAAGAACCTTCCGGTAACGTAACTAAATGCAGACTATCACGCTCAACAAATATCACTGGTAAAAACTGCAACACATGAAAGCTCCTGAATGAACAATGTAATTTGTACATTTAAAGCTGCTTTAGTTTTCAAGAGGGTCATCACAGTACTGACTGGGCAGTATTGCCAATGGTTTAAAAAACGGTTAGAAAGGTTAGAAAATTGGAAAATGTATTGTATTCAATAAAATACCACAACACATTCATTATCACCTTTATCTCACGGTTTACTTTGCAGAGAGCAGGAGCACTGTCACTGACAATGTGGTGAACAAGGCAGTCACACCACAATATATAATTAGAAACTGTATTTAATTTGACAGCCAAAACGTGCTCAGGTACTTAAAGAAAGAAACTGGGGGCACTTCTTTCTGTAAGCTCCTTTAGCGAACCCTTTATATAAATGATACAAAACTAAAAAAAGAAAGAAAATACTACAGCTCTGGTATTTTTAAGATGCACTCAATGAATGTAACTAATTTCTGTTGTCAGAGCACAGTCTGTTTTTGGCTACTAATCCTGGTCTGCAAAAGAACACCTGCAATCTAATTAGACTCAACAACATGGGCTCATAATGCGCTTCATATGCAAAATGTTTTCCTCGCAACATAACAAGAGGCAACACAGAAATGATAAATCATCTCCAGATGCTAGTTCTGTTTGTGTGCATGGAGCAACTTCAGAGAAGTAATGTTTTATTTGGATTTATATCATATAACCTATATCATATAACCTGTTCTTCTTCTGTAGGTCTGATGGACTGTACAACTAAGTACAAGTAAGTTACAGCTGCAGACATGAAAACTGCCATCCAGCTGTTATTTCTCTGACAGATTCAAAGTACCACAGTAACAAATATCAACACAAAGACAGATGGACACCTCACACACACCTACATGCATACTTACACACGACTGCTGCTATGACTGCGATGGTCAATCAGATTACAGCATCATACTGAGATCTCCAAGTGCATCAACACAAATCCATTTATAGAGATAAGCTTTGAGGGCAACTGCTGCCACACACACACACACACACACAAACACACACACACACAGTCAGTGAGAGAGAGAGAGATGTCACTATCAGGTCCCAGCATCAGTCCTGCTCTATGTTTACAGAAATCCTCTGTGACCTGCCACTGTGTGACAGTTCCAAAGAAACAGCACCACCATAACAGTTCAAGGTCCTATACCGGGTGGGGTGGGGGGGTTACGAGATGAATAACAGGATACAAAACCAGACAAAATATAATACTAAAGCACGAAATCGGTTTTTCTCTTAGAATTTTTGCTTAATCCTTTTTTAAATGAGTTAATTGATAATTATTTTCCACTCTCAGGCCTCTACTAATTATTCAAATAAATTAAGAATGAAATTAACAAACTAAGAAGGGAAAAAAAAAAAACAGACTACTTGTAGACTGTACTACACAAGGTTGAGCTACAATTAAACATCGTTACAGCCCACAGAGATTCAGGCATTAAAGAAACTTGGAGAACATGACAACTTTCTAAACACTGCATACTGAAAATTAATAACACATACTGGCTGTGTTACATTTTTAATGATAAGACTTTAATTGGAATAGAGCAGAAACAGGAGTCTAGTGTCTGATTTATCAAGTCAGTTTTAGAGAAATGTAACACTGAGAGCAGTGGGAAGGTTTATCGTGATTTATGGTGTTTACAGCCAAACCTGAAGGCGACGAAATCAGCACCTTGCTGAAAACTGCAGCAGCACAGATTATAATAAATGGCACTGCAGGAAACAAATGCATGCACGTGAAAATAATGACCGATGTGACTGGAGCTGTGTCCCTGATGAGCTGTCCATACATTGTGTGCTTAATGTTTCAGAGTGAGAGGACAGACTGCAACAAGGAGTGTCATTTTGATAGCCGAGACTCATGCGCCTGACCGCCTCACTCCCAAACACACCGGTGTATTTTGGCATCCAGGTCTGAGTGAGTGGCCCTTAGCCAAAGCAAGCAGGATGTGAATCTGATAATATCGTATATCAGCATTTCTAAACTTGGCAATCGCTGTTATAATCAAATATCTGGAAATTTCCTAGAGGGCTCAGGCAGGACTAGATCATTTACAGTGTACATCAATAGTGTTATTTATTTAGTGGGCAGCTAAATGAGAACCTTGATTTAACACTCACCTGTGGTTTTCTCAGATCAATAACCAATACAGTGATGGAATAAGCCTCTGGAATGTAGGTAATGTCCAAACTCCTTTAAGAATACTAGTGAGAAACTACTGCAAAGGCCAGGTGCAGACCAGTTCTAGGGAATCCCTTCTAAGAATAACCCCATTGAAGAATGGACCCGAGAACTACAGACCTCAAGGGCTTTTTTTCTGTTCACATTCATTTAACTATATGTTAAAATGAAGTAAGCTGGCTGATGGTTGGTACAGCCTCGTCACTCCTGCACAACACTCAACAACGCTGTTGAAAATTTGAATGCTTTGCTTTGACCCATCAACTTCTCTCTGAATTTTCTGTTGTATAGGCTCAAAAAAGCCTGGACGTTAGCGATGGTTCATTTGTTTGTGTTCTAAGAACTACATTTCTCAGTTCCTGTGGTGTTGAAACAAGAAAAAGGGTGAACTTCCTCTAACAACTCTAAGAACTTTAAAAAGTTCCTCCTATCCTTCCTATCAGAATGTTGTGAATATTATGTGAATTATATGCTGTGCCCTTCACCTTAACCTAATACTTTGGTTTATGACCTGCAAACTATGATATTCCCATTTACATTTCTTTTTTTTTAATGTTTATATGTTGCATCCTGTGGCTAGAGTATAAAAAGCTGGCTCATTGCATTGTTGGTGTAATATCTGATAAAGGTCTATTAGTCAAATGTGGTTTCTTTATGCTGACAGTGTGTGGGAGTCCTCCACTTTTTCATTACATTTCATTCTCCTACGCACCTGCCTGATGAATTTGCATTAGATTATAATAACAATAAAAAATGAACAGTGTGGACAGCTCATCAAGCCAGTTCACAGTTGCAAGACCCCGACATGACTTACAGCTGGCCAGATGCCTTCAAAAAAGTCTCCGTTTATTATAACAGCAGCCTGTAAGAGCAGACTTTATTCAGTATTACATCTCACAGGCTGATACAAATCCCCTCAGAGGTGGTGTCTCTCTCCCCTTCCTTCTCTCACATCCTTTCCAAAAGCTTATTCTCCCATGTGCCTGGGTGCATCTCCAACAGGACAGGTTTAAGATTAAACACGCCCCCCAGCTGAGGATTCCCTGCAACTCTTCAACTCCATGAACCCCGCCTGGTAAATATTCATGACAGAGAAACTGTGGTATTCCAGGACAAGCATTCCACACACCAGCAGTTTCAAGCACTTCACTAATACACATGCAAAGACACAAACACACCCACACAGAGTGACATTAATGGGCATGTAAGAAGCATGAACACCTACACAAAGGGGAAAAAAGCCCTGTGGAGTTCTCAGCCTGTCTGTGTATATCTGGCTACAGCCCAAGGCTACATGCCTCGTCTGTCTGCACAACCTTGCCTGAGAACAGAGATGTTTCAGGCGTTGGAGATGGAGAGCCATGAATGCTTCCACTTTGTTCACAGAACAAACTACCAGAAGTAGGGAGTGGAGTGAGAAATACATAAGTTATAAATACTTCATGTCTTTGTCCTTGTATGATACTAACTCAGAAGGGTGCCCACAAGAAGGAAGAGAATTTAGATCACGTCCTGTGTGATCGCTGTGGTTTACTGTCAAACATACGCAGTTCAACAGCCAGAAGGAGGTAGAGCTTGAAGGGACAGACCTGACTCCCCAAACACATAAAAAGAAAAGACAAAGGGACACAGGAGAGGAAAAGACTTGAGCCACAATTGAAGCAGCTCGGGTGCACCATCTTCCTGTGTTACATTGATGTCATCACTTGCTCAACACTGGCTCAGTTTTGAAGCATATTAAGCCAGATTAGAGGGGGAAATGGCACACTAAACCTGCATATGTGGGAGCTATGACCTAGAACATTTACAGTGGGTGGATTCCATACCCATGATCCAAGTATCCGTTTTCTAAAACCATGCATTCTGTAATAAACATTGCCCATAGCTGACTGTGGGCTGGTATAAGAAATAAAACGGTATGTAACCATGCCTGAGCAAAACAGATAAAATAGGGAGAGACTTTGTTTATAATATAATAATACATAGTTTGGTCTTTTAACTTACACATGAATTGCATTGCAATTGTAAGTCTGGGCAATCACCAAACTATTTGCAATTCATGCTTCAATTGGTAGCGAGGTGACTGGTCATGGCATGGCTGTCGACTGTTGCGGACTTCACTGACATTTAGCATCTGTTACAGTAAGATGATAAGATACAGGACAGATGAAAGCAATAATCTATAAGCTCATAACAGAAAAATCAAATGAACTGGGATGTCCCTTATACAGCTGGACAACCCCATTTTGTCCTGAAGAAAGTATACCCAGGGCAGGAGCTAAGAGCTCATAGGAAGAACGCCCTGTCAACTTAAATCAACAGGATATGTATGATTTACTGGGTAACATCCACTGGCACTGCACTTGGGAGTGGTGATTGGCCACAACAGAAAAAAAGTACTTAAACCGTATTCTCTTCAAAGGCATCACTTCAACTGATCTGCAGGCAGGGCTGAGGAGCTGAGGATGCAAGTAAATACTGTAATCTAGTCATCAGACAGAGGGGAACTTGCACCCCCACCCTAGCCTCCGTTCAGGAAGCAGTTGTGTAAATAATCTGTAAATGCTTTGCTGTATGACCACCTGACAAGTAACATGAAACATACAGAAAGCTGCCCCTTCTAGGACAAATGGATCAGATTGGCAAGGCTGGGGGCAGATTCACTAACCACAATTTCAATATTTCTAAAAATGAAAGCCAGGATGGAATTTCATCTCTTGTTGCAGACATGCTGTGCATTTCATAAAAAAGCCCGGGAGAATCGAGTCTTGTTCTCCACTGCATAGCATTACTGCTTGCCACACCTCAAACAATATAAAAACAGGATTTCTTCTTGGGTTGCATGTTATCCAGGGGCTGATATTACCGACACAAGCATTATATTGTGTTATCTGAATCTGTTTCTTAACAGTGTTGCAGAACCAAGGGGGAAATCAAGATTTGAAGAGCTACGAGAGCAGCTCTGCTGTGGTACAGGAAACAGCTTACAACAAATTGGCCATTCAGCACATCTTCTGCAGAAGCTGCTCCAGTCAGCCAATGGACTGATGGATGGCAAGTCCAACTCGAGCTGCGACACCATTGATTTTCTCCTCATGCAACCCAAGTCTGCTGATTCAAGATAATGTTAGATTTTTAAAGTCATCTTATGGTGATGCATTCAGCCGATGAAACTGATAAATGAGCTTAGTCAACATCACCAGGTGAAATTTATTTCCAGAACATTGATTTAGTTGTCTGGTGATGTAGATTATTAATAATTTAGTGTTAAATGTGTAATTTCATTTTTGGTGCAGTATCATCAGTAACACTAAACAGACTATTAAAAAGCTACAGTCAGTGTGCAACACTTGTCTTCTCTTCTCAACTGTCCCTTCTGTCAAATGCTGAATATCCAATGAACCATGCTGTCATTTCACAGTATGTACCTCTTCACTGTTCATCATGGTGATATAAACTGTTATTTGTTGTTAGCCTCCATTGATCCAAAACATCAATGTTCCTCTCACACTTGCCTGTAAATCATGCTAACCTACAATAATATGACTGTGCTCTGATTAAGTCATATTCAGCAACCCTGTAGCTTCTCTCTGTCCAAAGCTTTGAAGGTCACACTGAGTCTGTTAAAGACACATCCTTTTTACACTCACTTGCTGCAATAAGCCAAAATTTTTCACACCCTAAAAATGACACAGCGGCCTAAGATTTCTGAGAAAAGGGCAAAGTCTACGTCCTTAGACATGATCAGTGCTGGGGGCCAGTATACCTGAAACAAGTTTATGTTTTTTATAGACATACAGACAGGAAATGTGGGAAAAGAGGGAGAACTGAATGAGTATGATATGCAACAAAGGTACCAGGTCCAGTCTGATATAGTTATTCATCTTAACTACTCTATAAACTATAAATCACAACCAAATTAAATACCTCCTGCATGTTGAGTTCTCTAACAACAGAAACAAAACTCATGTAGATAAAAACTAAATCATTAGTCATCCTTTATTAGGAGACAGTACAAGTTATCACAGAGAGCAGGAGGGGGCACAGCAAAGAGACTCAGCAGTGTAACTAGACTGTTTCATGCCTTTACAGATTTTTTGCTGCTTGTGTCAAAAAAAGAAATTGATCTATAGCCATTTTCCTTTTGTTAAGGCAATTCAGAGTGGACACACATACGTTAGTGTGGATCTAATCCTAGTGCTAGCTCTAGTATCAGTTGTGGCCATCACTATGAGGGATGAAAGGTTGACGGCTTGTCAGTGAGTCATGCTACCTGTCATAGGGATCACTGGTGTGGATAACTGGAAAGAGCTGTAAACAAAAGCCCATGTGCACGGCGCTGAGGAGAGGAGATAAGAAGGTGTAGGAGGGGTTTTAATGGAGAGATGAGGGGGCGGTACTGATCATTGTGCCAAGCTAGCAGCTGTGTGATGGATTTCACACACATCTACTCATCTATCGCTGCATCCCTTTGTATCACATGAAGAGCAAACAGAGCCCCTTCTGAGTGCACGCAGTAGAGGATCACCATTTTCCCCATTCATGTCATTTGCCCTCACTGCATGTTGTGCACGGGTGAGCAAACACAACCCTTCGGTCTTTTGACATGCTCAGCGCAGGCATGCAGTTATTGCATTTGCCAGCTACACAGGTCTCAGGCAGGAATATCTTAAGGAATGATGGAAAAACAGATGCAAAAAACTATATGTTTTCCCTGAGGAAAGCTGGGTCAGGTGAAATGAATCCTTAGATATATCTGTCAAATTCAGCAACATGACTGATGCGCTGCATAGTCTGTACTAGTGTCAGACAGAGTACAGCATCTTGGCTACACAGCCCACCTAATCTGAACAGGATATTGCATCCCTCATGACAAAAGCAGAAATCAACTCCCCCTCATTTTTAGAATCTGTGATATTACACAAGCAAATAACATCAGAGATGCCATGTCAGCCTCTCCAGAGGGTCAAACTTGCATGTCTTAGACTGTCATTAATACTGAATCTGGATTATAGCAATCCTGAGGCAGCTCTACAGCCACAGATTACTTCTATCCCAGCAGCAGCAGTGAAAGACAATGGGACTTTTTGTTCCCCCAGAACTGACAGTACCGCACAGTAACAAAGGAGGACTCATTTCTAATAGGGTCAGGAGTGATTAGACAAGCGGCAGCTCTGGCAGCCCATAGAGAGCCCTAAGATCCCCCAGAGCAAGAGTGGATTTGTCAGATTACGACCTCACCAACTCCAGTTACCCTATTAGTGTAGTTAGCTGTTGTAAAATGGGTTAAATGGAAATATAGACCCTAGGCTTAAGCCTATGAAAATGTTTAAAAAAAATAAATAAATATGGGCCTGTGGTAAAAACAAAGACAGTTTTAACAGAAAATATCTTGGCATGATAAATCACAGTTATGAGTAGCACTTTATTGTGAAAAATGGCAACCAACTGTCTAGACATCTTTATATTTCTTGTGATGGCAGCATGTCCACTGTGGCCTTTGTGAGCGCCGTTGTTGCTTTTGATGCATTATTTATAAGGCCCCAATAAAAATTCTAAGATGTTTACCATATTTTACCAACTATAAGAACGAAGCAGATCTCAGTGTTGTAGTGTCAGTGTGTGGACAAGTAGCAACACTGAAATGCTTCATCACGAGTTATTCCATTAAAACAAACCAAAGCTCAAATATAAATCTGAATTATAAATCTGCTGTTATTTCAACTAATTTATGAGAAACTGAACGTGTTCTATACAAATTGGCAGCAACACAAGCAGTACCTTTTTTACTTACGCTTCAAAGAGCCATTTATCAGGTATTAGTTTGCGTTCATTCATAATAAAGTGTTTTATGGTTATTTCGAAAGGATGAAAGACGGAAAGTCAAGGGAGACGATCAGTCAGTTTCGAAAAGCAAGAGATGAAGACAAAAATATATAAACTGCGGTGGTGAAAGGGAAGGGAGTGAAACTAGGAAGGAAAGACAGAGTGGTATAGGGATCAGCCAGCGTGACCTGTCCTTGCTGCACAAAAACAAATGACATCAGAGTAGCTGCCAATCAGCTGACATGACTCAGAGAGAAGCTGTCACATTCTCTCCAGTTTTTTCTGACACTCTGCCCTATCAAAAGGAGAAAAAGTGCCCACCGCATCCACATCCATTGATATGACAAATCTCACATAGCTCTTATAGGTTTTATACACTCGACATTCTTCATTGTAACCTTCTATAGAGTGATGGCCAATACTGATCATTTGAGTAAGTAAACAAGCACAGCCTATTATTTTGCATGTAAAAAATTCTCCTCTGGAAAGTGATTCTAAAAGACAGCTCAATCTAATTAAATTCCAATAAATTAAAGGGATTTAATTCAGAGGGAAAACTTTAAAAGCAATTACCATGGTTAATGTGAAACATAATTAGCTACAGGTCTGGTGACAAGGTCTAAACATCACAAATGCCAGTGCTACAGGTGGCCCCATTGACTCCTATTTCAAAGCTAACAATCAGATCACACTCTTACTGAGTGGAATAATTGTTCTCCATCAGAGCAAATAACGCTGTGAATCTACAGGCTGCACTTGTTTAAATATATAATCAGGAATAAACCATCTGGTCCAGATCCTTAAAGCCCCTTCTCTTAGAATTATTTTGAAATGTACTGCTTGAAAATACAAACAAACATAAATTGAACCTCATTTGTGTTTGTCCAAACAAATTAAAACTCAATGAGCAATATGTTAGGGCAAAAATAGTAAATAATCTCATATTCACTTTTTGTTATCACATTTATAGTAGTAGGCAAACTATTTCTAAGTCTTTGTCATGGATCAGTAACTGGCAAGGATGCAAATTCTACCTGGGACATTTAAATTTAGCCTCAGTCTTTTGTAGCCATCAAAAGCCTTATTAGGTAGTTACAGCAGTGAAAGTTGTCCTTTCAGATGACAACTGTCATGAAGTTGTCAAGAACTGTATCGTTTACAATTACTACAGGTTTCGGGTCCTAAATCCTCTATTGTAAATTGTAATATAGGCTGTGCAAGAACAGAAACCTTCATAGGTAGCAGCAGTTAATGGGAATGGGGATTAGAGAAGATTTTTTTGGTATTTTCTTAGTAATGAAGAGAGAAGTTCAAGACCTAAACCATTTTCATAGTAAACACCCATCCCTAGCAACTAGTGTAGAGTTATTGAAATCATTAGATGGAATACTGGTCACAAAAAACTCTTATTAGTCTTCTGTGGCTTTATAAGGTCTGTTCAGATTTGAAAAAAAATTGAAGACCCTTGTTTACTACAGATTTTGTGTATTTAAAGTGTGAAATTACCCAAATTTAATGATGAAGAAATTCCAATTATTGTGTATTTGTGAAATCTGAAGACAGACTTTTCAGAGCATTAAACATAGGAGGGTGTTGACAGAAAATCATTTCGAATGTGCTGAGCATCTAAAAGGTCAAAAGCAGAGAGTACTGCTCATCAACCCTCCTACTGTTCCACAACAATGACCTAAATGCCTTGTTTAATTGGAAATCAGTTGTTAAGGTGGCTCCTTCTAATCCAGGTTTAAATTATTAAAAGTCCTGCACCAGCATTAAATAGAAAATATTAAATGCAAATAACCTGATTTATTGAATTCAGTGTGAAATGACACAGTAGTGGACACCATCTGTTTTAAAGCAACTTTTCATTTATTTCTAACAGAAAATTCAGCAGGTTTTGTATCACATGAACTTGAAGTGAGAGTCTTTGCACACAGTCATCTAAAGGGGAATATATCTCTAATGACACACAGCATGTATGACACATCAACTGTTGTGTGTGGGACAGTACAATGCACTGGATCACTTTGGAGAATTCCTGGTGTATCTTAGGGGCAGCAAGTTATAAAAAGCTGCATAAGTGCTCAACAAGTTAAAGAGTTTGGATTCATAATTACATGAAAGTGATTTGAATCCCAAAAACCTGAGGTTCAATTTACAGTTCTATGAGCTAGAGAAGCCAGAAGCTGATTTTTTTTCCCCCCATTTTATTTCAATCAACTATTCAAAAAATGTATTCTATTCTGCAATACTATATTTTACACTGCGATTTATCTGTGGGTTAAATGTTATAAATGAAAAGTGACAAAGATTGTGTGGTTTCCCCTCATCTACATCACTGCCCAAATATGAAACCTAAATAAATGAATTCAGAACCCAAACCCACACACGCATCATCTTTTGCAGACACTGTTTGCTTAAAGAGATCCTAGAAACAGACACCCCCAACCACCATCGCTCCAGTAGGATATGGAAGAAATCTAATTGGACACATGCAAATGAAAGATGTGCTAAAAATTCCTCTTCATCATGGGGGGATGTATTTTGGCACCAGCAACCACACCAGTTGTGCTTGTAGTCTACACTGAAATATACACCCACCCACCCCCATTTTCTCTCCCTCTCCCTCTTCCCTTTTTCTTTTCATTTCCTCTCCACAGCTTACACCCAACCCCCCTATGTATTTCCACAATAACCAATTACAGGCATAGGAATGCAGGGTGAAATGTGTGGCCTAGAGCATGTAGGATTTTATATCAGACTCCACATAGATATGGTAGCAGCAACATGGGTGGTGATGCTATAAAAACAAGCCTCTGCTTCACCTCTCCTGTATTTTTGGAGCTCATGGAAAACGACAGCCATGGTGAAGACTAGCTGTATCAAGCTACCGCCAGCAGACTAATGAAAACTATCAAGTAGAGTCGCAGGAGTTCTGGCAGTTTTCAGGACAAAAATAATAACTATGAAGGAAGGCCCAACTGCTTACTGGTGCAGCTGCATGAGAAACAGTATGCAGCTCGAGCTGAACATGACGACAATGGACTCTGGCTAGTCTGCACTAATGAGTTTTTGCCCTGAGACTGGAGGCATCTCTGACTAACTAAGCGGCTAACTAGTCCCCTGCTGTGGCCCAGCTGCTGAGTGTGATATTGTAGTAATGAACTGGTAGGAGCACAGAAGCCTTTATGTATTTCCAGTTGCACTTCAGCCAAGTCGGACAGACATCACTGGTGGCTCAGTGTTCTCTGTCCATGTGTCAGATTTGGTTTAAAATGCTGCCTACGACACAACAGACTCAACATATGCCTCAAATCAAAAGCAACCCAGCAAATAAACACCACAACAAAACAAAACAGGTCCATGCTGCAGACAAAGTTGAAGCATACTATCCTTCCAGCAGAGCCAGCAGTCTTAGCATCTACTGCGTCTGCCTATTCACCTCACACACTGGTTTATCCCAGGCAGTCATAAAAGACTGCAAATGAGGGAGTGTCTTAGAGTGTTCAGAGAGCAACGCGTTTTCCCTCTCCAGGGAGGACTGATCTGATGATCAAATCCCTTCCTGTCTCTTTGCTGAGTCCTCTCTGCAGCACATAGAGTGTATTTTTCAGTCTCTCGTCAGTCATGTGTCAAACTCTGCTGCCCACCAGTTTTGATAAAAAGCGTAAGTATGTACAGCCCAGACAGGGTCCACTTTAGAAATGTAAAAACAGAAATGTGAAACTAATTCCAGACAAATTCTATATATACAATCCCTAAACCACATTTTAGGAAATTTCATTCTCTGTAGCAATGCAAACAACCGAGTAAGATACTATAACAAGGTAATGGTAAATCAAATGCTCTTCTGCTCAATGCTCTCTAAACCACAAGGACATGCCAGCAGATTAGGAAGTGCTGTTATTTATGAATGAGGAAAAAAAAAAAGTCATGGATACACAAATGAGACCATCCAGTGTGGTTGTTTTCTAAATCCATCTATCCATCCAACCACACTCACTCCTATGGGCAATTTAGAGTCACCAATCAACCTAACATGCATGTTTTTGGACTGTGGGAGGAAACCGGAGGAAACCCGGGGGAGAACATGCAAACTGTGAGCACAGAAAGGCCGTGTTGCGAACCCACGACCTTCTTGCTGTGAGGCAACAGTGCTAACCACTCATCCACCATGCTGCCCTGTTTTCTAAATCAGGCAATCAGGCAATTTCTATCAGGGTAAGAAATCAGTGTGAAGGCACACCATATGGAAACACCCCACAGGGGCCACAGCATTAAAAATACATATCTCATAATGTATACTGGCCTTTGTGCTTAAGCTCCCGATGCAGAGAGGAAAAATGTGGAGGAAGAGGATTGAAACAATCTGTAGTTGACCAGTAAAAGACATTTGTGTGAAGAACCACCCACTGACTAGGCTGGGCTGACAAAGAGAATCACTGTGTGATCAGTTCAGCACTAGGACACATCATTATGACCTATAACCTCATTGGCCTTCTTAGTTTAGCAGTCTAGGAGCAGCAGTGAAAACACTCCGGGTTCTTCGCTGACTGTGTGTGATCCCTGCTCCTTGTTTTCCAACAAACAACAGTCTCACTGCACAACATGCTGTGAAACAGAGACCCAGAAAACAATGAGAGGATAAATAAGGAACTAGCACATGTTGCTCAGTTATCATCATCATACTGTACAGAATTTGGCTACACTATGTCTGTCTCCAAGAGCTGTGCTGCATTACTGAAATGAATCAAGGGGAATAAATAAATTTAAGAACATGAATGCAATTAAATAATACCTGTATGCAATGCTATATATTTTCTTCACAATAAAGAGAAAATGAAATAAAAACACACAGAATGTATTCTATTAAAAATACAAATAGCTTTTCATTGGTGAATATTTCCTGGCATGAAATCAGACACTAATTATGCTAAACAAATGTCTCATGATTGTAAGTGAATGGTGTGGCTCTGGCTTTGTCTGTGGCTGAGCAGAAAAAAAAAAGCTTTGTGTTTGGAGGACTGTTATTGTCAACAGTCTGCTTTCCCTGTGGGGAAAACCTATTTTACGACCACATGGTGTGATTAGCAACGTGCAACCTAGCTGTGTTAATTAGCATGGAAATCTTAGTGTGCCGTGAAAGCATGTGTACAGAGTCATGAGCTGTGACCAGTTCGGCCCAACACTGTTTTGTACACAACACCCTAAAAATGTTTCACACCAGTTAAAGATTACATGTCAGCTGAACGCCAGTTTGACAAAGTGATGGGGTAGCAAGTATATCAATATGAATCAATACTAATGAATAAACCCAATCTCCCCAGCCTATTAAAGTAAATGATTATATAAAGAGGGGAAAAGCTGCCCACTGGTTGAAGTACAATTAACAGTGTTAATGCATCAAAGACTTCAGTTGTGAGATACAAGGATTTTGTTTAAAACCTCTGGAACAATATCTCTGGTCATTATACTAAATAACAAAATGCCCTGTTAATCCAGCACTGTCATTATAATAGCTGCAACATCCTGCTATCTGAAGGGATAAGCAGCAATAATGGTATTCTAGAACAGGCAAATGCCAATATGTAAAGATGAGATAGTTGGTTATGCAGGCTGCATATCAAAATTATAGCTACAGCATGAACTAATTTTTGATTAGCAACAAAATAATCATACTACAGATACAGTCATATTTCCAGGTATTCAAAATAAAGTGTTCTCTTTAACCAACCCTGGTTCTTAAGAGGAACTGCCATGCTTATTTTCCAACCATCACTGCCCTTCTGATTGGCTGAACACACCTGATCCAGGTAATTAGCAGAGGGGAGGGCAGGGATAGCTGGAAAGCAAGCATTTAGATTCATTCCAGTTGGTATTAACCACATGACAATGATACGGCCTGCATTACCGTGGGCTACCAATCAACAATTATACATTTTCCCTGCTTATCACTCTATCTTTGTTTTGTTTAATCTAAACCATATCTTCTGTTACTTACAAATATAAAATAACAGTAGCTCATATTACATTCTTAAACAATGACAAATTCAATATAATGAAGCATGTTCAAAGTTTTTCACCCTCAACTTATGTCCAACATACTTTGCGATCCAGACTTCCTCTAACCTTGAATAAATCCATTTTTATCATACAGGACAGCTCTGACTATCATCTCATACATTAGTGCATTTTGGCACTCCCCTGAGCCATACGTGTATGTCGGCATGCAGACATGTCTGCAAAACCCTGACTGTGGGGTCAGCACTGCATCTAACTGCACAGTGTAAAAAAAAAACAAAAAAAAAACTTAACACTATGAAGCTTACCAAAGCAGCACAAGTTAAGAGGTGCTTTTAATAAAAGCCCTGCACACCACACCACATCTTTTTCAGTTCAAAAAGAAAAGTGACAAAACACACACTGAAATAATGCTCATGTCACTGTACAGTCCTCTGTGATGTGATCAGCGCTCTGGTAATTATTATACGTCTCAGGAATACTGATGTTAACATGGATCCACAGAACAGACTTTGAATGAATAAAATAAGAGTAGAAATTACTACTTTCTGTATGCAGTGCCTCCACAAAAAACTGGTGGTGTGTTAAAACTGCTGTCCTGTATTTATCTGACATAATCATCAAATAAAATAAGCAGTCCTTTTGAATTACTCTATTGTGCTTGTGTGAAAATGTGTATTTGAGTATTTCCAGCACGTTCAAGCTGCATCATATTACTGAAAACACAATAAAAATATTGAAGGACTGACATGATGATCACAAACAACTCCCTGTGTAGCAGCCTTGAAAGAACAGATAGGAAATGGGCTGCTTTAGAATGCATCCATTATTCATTAGGCACTTTACTCATCCATGTCCACAACCTCTGCAGTGACACAGTCAGACCATTATTTCTTTTGTCTTTCTTTCAAACACTCTTTACTTTTTCCTCTCACACCCAGCTTTCATCTCATCTCTATACGATCATCAGCCAAATGCTCAGGAGCCTGCAAACTCTGCAGCGGCCAACAAAACGCTTTATAATCCAGCTGTGCTTAATGTCAGACTTTTGAAAGAGTTTAATCGAATATTAATGTTTCAGTAAAGCCAGGAGCCACTGCAGTGGAGCGTTTTATGAGGTGCAAGGGGAAAAATCGTTCCACGTGTTGACTAAATGCACAGAAAAAAATATATGCAGAGAGCGATAACACGAGTCACAAGACTGCATCTCCAGCTAGGCTTTAGAGTTTATGGTGCTGCAGAAATGAGGGGAGATAATCACTCTTTCTATATGCACCAGCACCATGTCAGACACAGCCAAACGCCTGCTGCTTTTGGAATCAATTAAAAGTCACTTTACGTATTTGTGTGTCAGAGAGAACTTAAAAGATCAATTTTGCTTTAGAGGGATATTAAACAACAAAATAAATGCCTTTTAAGAAACAAGGATAATTCCATGTACAAGCGCAGAGGTGAGCCTCAGTTTCACCATATCTGCATCATCTTTTAACTCCTGCGACACTATATTATATCATGTACATCAAGATATCAAACTAATGTATAGGTATGACAACATATGTGCCCGTAAAATACAACATATGTGCCCCGACAGTATCTCAGATCCACACTAACATCAAACAGCAGCCTTGAAGGAAAGCCACAACAGCTGAATCGTTTCCTCCCGGGCTGTCAAAGAGATATTAACTATGTTCCCAGCCTCTGGGTTACCCTTTGTTTTCTACAGAAAACCTAATATTTGCTTTTCCCAGACAGTCATTCAGATAAAATAGAGTGAAACATGTTTTAAGCCAAAGCTGGAGATGTTTGCTTTCACTTCACTAAAATCAGGCCACATGCTCTAGTGCAGGGAGTTAATCTTTTCTGGGCACCACCCTGCTTTCCCTGAACAGGTCACCAAATTAGGTTGCCATATTTCGGCCTACGAGAAAAAAAAAAAAAAAAAAGAAACAGCTCAACTCAGAGTATTTATGTTAACATCAACTTTTGGTGAGGATTGTATGTTGACAGATGTGATTTTAAGTATGGGAGTGTGTTGTGATTATAACAAGCTTTGGCCGTTTGCTTTTTTTCTATTTTTACAAGCAGATTCGCTGACAAAAACATAGAAATCTTAAAAGGTTTTCAACAACAGCAAGGTCACCAGCTCAGTCGCCCAAAACCTATCTTCTCAGAGCTGTGTGGTGTACTTTGTAATGTGCTTGTGTAGCAACAGACAGCAATACAATAGCGAAAATATGTGTAGCCTGGAGGGGGGGAATCCACCCATATTACCGCTCGGCGGCTCATGTAGAGTGACATCATGCAACACTTCCCTGAGCTATTTTCTCTCATTCAAACCAGAAGTGTCTGACCCAGCAGATCCCAAACTGGACAGTGGGAACTCTAATAAATAAATAACTGATAAATCTGAAGACAATCACAATGAATTTTCTTTTGACTTCTGCATTTGTGTCATCAAGTACTAAGCACTTTAATTTTCTGCCTTTGACTGGAGGGCCACACTAAGGCTAAATCATGTAGTGAGGGGACACAGGTACATATTGCTTCATTTTAAGGGGATCACAAGCATTTCCTTTCCTTGAGTTCCCTGCCACAGCAGCTAACATTCATTCTTTTTTTATTACTAACTAGTAATCAAATCATTCTCCCTTTCGGCCTTACTGGTAACTCAAAGGAGCAACTTACAATGCCTTCTTTGAACAGATGGGTGGGTGAGTTCTGACATACACACACAAAAAGAAAAAAAGAAGGTGCTTGATCTCTCCCCAGCTGTTTCAGCACTACACTGACAAAGCCGACTCTTAAACACCACAAACTGTAAAGAAGCACAAATATACACAGCTTTAGTTTGCACATATATTAATCACAAGTCACAACAGTATCTCACTTGACCTCCACAGCAATGTTAGTGATGGCCCTGGGTGGAACACAGATCAGATGGTGAGGGGGGATGAGACACAGGGCTGCAGGTAGCAGTTTGCACAGCCATGTGTTTAATAGGCCCCCCTCACTGTGTTACTGGCGTCCCACCTCTGTATGAGGATATGGGACTTTCTGATCCTACAAACGTCCTCCAGGCAGGAAGCATTACACCACTCACATGCTCTGTTTGTGTTGTTTCTCGTTTTGCTGTGGTTATTGCAACAGTTCACACTTTATTCTGTTCAAATACTTTTAATAGAAGCTGTGCACAGCACCCAGTAACCCCTCCCCTCACCATCGCTTCGAGTCTTTAATCTATCTGCCTGGTTAAATGAGGGTTAACTTCTTATCTCCTGATGCTGCATGCCTTATATATTTTATTATTGCTAAATCATTTAAGCATGATGCCAACATCCAAAGGCAGACTGTAGGATTTGCATTCTGGAGGAGTAGCCACAAGCACAAACAAGCCTATGGTTGCAACATCCTGCAGCCTAATGTGCTTTAGCAAGCTTCCACTAAAGACGACAAACAGAAAAATAACAGGTCAGTCACAAATACTGTTAGTATCAAAAGGTAGATCCTGCTATTATGATTCCTTTGCCTAATTCATGAGCCCTTCTTCAAGGCTGGCTATAAACATTTCTTCCGGCAAAGACCTGACAAGTTCTCAGCCAGACCAGTCTCGTCTCTAATTGTCACGACTTTATACCAATTAGTTCCTTCTCTGCCTATCTGAGAAAAAATTCATACCTTCAAGCACAGAGCAGTGAAAGTGCAACAGTCTCACTGTGGCACCTCAAAGTTAGAATCAGTGCTCCCAGGACTTTAAGGAGAGGTGGTGGAGAGATGGAGGGGTGGCTGAAAAGCAGAGATTAACTCTGACTGGCAATTTTAGGTTTATACCTAGCAAGCTGTTAGAAAGCTCAGGTATGCACAACTCGTTCCTCTCCACCTCACTGTGAATTTCATTAATCACTACATCTGTTCATTTCACACAGCACACCCACGCTCATATAACGTGCACTTCACTCCATTCCTACATGCCATTTTACAGTTCTAACTTTAGCCACAAAAACTAGAAAAGAGCATCTTGGCAGTGTGTTAAACAGGAATTAAATGTAGGCTGAAAATAGCTACCACACTTCTAAACCTGTTAAGTATTTTCATCATCTAACCAGTTAGCTCTTAACCTTATTTCTTTCATTTAAATCCCATTTGAATATACCACTGCACATGACATACAGATAATATATGTTATTATATGTACTCCTGAGACGGGTCATCTTAATCATGACAAAGATTAAACTCAGAACAGTGAGAGTTCATGTTTTCAGTAAGAATAAATTGCCTCAGAGACAGAATTTAACTGGATTCACACACGAATAGTAAACAGATAAAAGCCAAATCAATCTGCCAACAGCAGCCCTCAGTCAAATGTTATTTCTTCCTGCATCTTTACACGTTCTCATTTGTCTTGGCGAGCGCTGACTATTTGTTTATTTTATTGCATCCCCATTAACGTCTGCCAAAGCAATTGCCATTCTTCCGGGGGGCTCGTACACTGTAGATGAAATGGAATTTAAAATGAAATATCAAAGACAGACACTGAATGTCACATAACAGGAGCTCAAGACAGTAAAATCCAGCTAGAGAAAGATTGATCATGAGGCTACTCTCTGAGTAACAAATTAAACGACTGTTATAACTGAAGGAAAGTGCGTGTTGGAAAATGAAGAAAGAGTCTTAATAACTGGCTTTTAAAAGGTGCAGTCAGTAGGTGTTTTTCTAAAGTCTGCAGCTGATTCCAGTCAATAAAAGCTTTGTGTGTGAAGAGGTTGGAAAAGAGAGCTGACCCTTGCTCACTTGGCACATTTGCCATGTTTGGCCTGAGTGTTCGTGTCAAAGTGAAGAGAAGTCAGGTGGCTTTGAGAATGAATGTTATACATTTCAGCACTGCTCAGGCTGAGATTAAGGGAATTTCTTACTTGCATCAGGGCCTCAAATGCAACTTTCCACATTAAAAACATGTCTTCATGTCTCATCCGTCCAATCCAGACGCAGCCTCAGTCAGCCTACACTACGTGTCCCTGTCAGGTCGACTTATTAAGAGAAATTTAGCAGCATCTTTCTGACAGTAATGAACTTAAATCACTGTCTGGTTATGTTCACATGTTATGGCTCAAAGTGCAGTGAGCTAAGCATTACACCCCCCTGGGATCTGTGAATACAGGTCTAAGGTCAGATGATTAACAAGGAAACCATAACACTAGTTCTTGCAGAATTAGTTTCACTATGAGACTGAATGGAATTTGTCTAAATTAAAGTCTCTCCAAGAATACGGGCTGTCAGCGCCTGTTCTCTTTTTAATGATCTGTGAGCACAATCTCACAGCGTCTTAGTTCATATAATCCTTCATTTCCATCATCTGATTAGAAAAATGTCAGGCTTGATGCAGTCATTCATCTCCCTTCTCTTTCCACCACACTCTGCTATGGACAACCTACTGCAAGGATGCTGATCTGTTACTGACCATGACCTCTGACCCCCACTGAAGAGACAGGCCTTCCCTGTGGGGACTCCACTCCAATATTACATTACAAACCACAACTAAATAGATTTTGAAACTAACACTGCATCTGTCAAGCCAACAAGAGCCTGAAGACTCAAGAAGCGTCCTCCTACAGAAACAAGTCTTAGCAGATCCATCCATGATCCCTGAACGACCAATATCCCCTCCATTCACCGACATGTTGAGACGGGCTCAGCCCACATAGTCAAACACTCAGCTGGTGAAAATAAAAAACGGATGCTAATCTTTGTTGTGATGGACGCAAAGGAACAGAAAAAACAGCAAAACAGCAGAGATAGGCGGGTGAAAACAAAGACGAGCACACAAACTCCAAACCCTCGCTCCATAAAACCGAAGCACCGGCTTGACTAAAGTCGCTGCAGGTTGTTAAATGTACAACACAATGTGAGCAAAATATAAACATCGCGAGTTTAAGGAGAAACGCAATCACTGCCACATGGACGCTGAATGCACACCTGAAATGGACGGTTCAAAATCAACCGTGCGCTGCGCTGCGTAACGGACAGGTAAAGCGGCGTTGAATGTGACTACAAACAAATCAGCGTTTTCCACTCGCCAAATAAGTGTCAACACATAAAAGGCGGCTCGATAAAACAGAGAAATGCTGCCACTCACCTTGAAGGTTTCAGCAGCAGGTCCTGAGCGCAGATTGTCTTGGAAAAGGCGAGCCGATGTTTCAGCGTTGTCGCCTGTCAGCGGGAAGGAGGAGTTTGTGTTTACTCCAACATAACAGATCAGACGGTGAGCAGCCCCACGGATCCTCTCCCTGTTTGGCGAAGAGAGGGAGCCACAGTCTGGCTACAAACTTTATTACAACACAGGACACCAGGGGCTCTCTCTTTCTCTCTTTCCCTATGGAAACGTTTTCAGCCAAGATTTAACTGAATCCCTATTGGAGCCTTTACCTCTCCACACTAATGTAATCATTAAAAATGTATGAGGGAGCTGTTCTCTCTCATAAAGCGGCTTATTTCTGTGTCACGTGGTGTACATGGTAATTATACCAAATCATTTTGTGATTTCCCTTTTTATTTGTTATTTGCATTAATGAATTAAATTTAAATGGCAAACTGACAACCTCCCTGATCATGAAGCAAATACATCTTCATGTTGTCTGTGAAATGATACTAAACCTTATCATAGGCTTGTTGCTTCAGTGATGATACTTATCATTCGTCTTCCCATAAGTTTCTTAACAAGACTGGTAAATGATTAAACTGCACTATATTTTATGATTTTACAATTTCAAGAGCCAGACTTTGAATCTATGGCTGTTTAGACACTGAGCATCAGAGTGTCCTCAGGCGAACTCAGCAAACTCAGTCTCCATTGTTTCAGAACAAAATGTCACCTTCACTATATATCCTGACAACGTTTATGTTTTTTCACAGGCTGAGGACAGATGTCACTGCTTGGCAAAACTGGTGCCACTACCATGACAACCAGCCCTGTCATCTCCCTTCAAACCAAAGGTCAGAGTCATAATCAAAAGCATTTATGACCTGCAATCCATATTTCACTCCACCCAGGAAGGTAACTCACACACAGGATCCTGAGAGGATCAGACGGTTGTAATCAGCTTCTGAGGCTTCATCTGAGTTTGAAGAACAGACACTGGGATTTAGATTTAACCCGTGGAATACAGCGATAATGCCTTCCACCAAGAAGATTCTGCATTTTTTGTCCAGTGCACTGGTTACTTCAATATCTGTTGGTGTGCTGGGATTTGGCATGTCAACACAGTGGGCTAAGACGACTTTGGAGTGCACAAGAGATGGAGGTGGCATCATCAATGGAACTGCTATAATCACTCTGAAGCTTTTTGATGGGAATTTAAACAGATCCTTTTGCCCTTCGTTTGGAAGCATCGATGATTTTCAAGGTAACTAAGACTCTTGAAGGACCAGCTCACCCAAATCACACAATACTTTCTCATTTAAAAACCTCTAGAAGGGAAAAGTTTTGAGATATCTGTCTTTCAAAAACAGCAACTTTCATTTAAATAATTCAACAGCAGCGTGGCTTTTCAGAAGCAGTATCTGTTATGTTTGATAACATACTGTCAGCACTTTTGCTATCTCATACAATCGCTCGTTATTGTGCTTTGGATAGCGAAACAAACAACCAAACCCATCAGCACAGCCACTAACCACCAAAGTTAAAGAGGAAGTGTGTTTTTTAATGTGGTGATTGGAACCTTTCAAAAAATAATTTCCAGCAGACCAGTGCACTAAACTTAACTAGATAACACAAAAAAAAACCCCCAAAAAATTCTTCTCACAAATGCCTGATATGAGACATGTAAGCTCTACTATGACCAGAATTTTCTTGCAGTGTTTCCTACCTTGAGAGGAACAGGAGGGACCCCAGTAGCCCTGCACATTTTGGTTCTGTGCCTGCTGGCCCTGTGTCTTTTGTTTTCTGCTGGCAGCATCCTCATCACCCTGTACAACAGTGTCAGTAACCCTTATGAAACCTACATGGGGCCCATTGGTGTCTACACCTGCAGCTCACTCAGCGGTAAGTGATTCAGATGTTACGGTACGAAGCATCTGGGGGTGAGAAAAGTGGAATTGCTGGAAGGAAATCAGAATATCAGTTTGCAGTATAACCTGTTCATCTGTGACAGTACTGTACTTTCTCCTGCAGCGTGCTTGTCAGTTGTGGTCCTTATTGTGTTTGTGGTGAATGTCAACGTGACCAACATGGCAGAGGATTTGGTAAAGAACTTCTCTGAGGCTATTCCAGTAGAGCTGAAGAACCAGTCTTCAGAGATGCTGCTAGGATACTACCTGATCATCCCGTACACAGTGCTGTCTCTCGCTGCCATTGCCTTGATCTACACGTACGACCACGCAGCCTACGCACACAGGAGAGAACAGCAGAGGCCTACTGAGGATGCACCTAAGGAGATAATGATGTATTAGTGAGGATGGACTGTTCTCCGTGACATGCATCAAGTAATGTAGTGTAACAGAACATTTCAGAGATTGTAGGTATGTACAGTAAAAAATGATGTACAGGTTGTTTAATGTACAAAGGGTAGGAAGAGATTTGGAGGATTTAGCACTGACATGATAAAACATCAATATAATGTTTTAATGTTTTTAATGTCATTTGCATTTTAGAGTACCAAAACTGATTTCCAAAAAAAATCTATTTATTCTGTGTACAAACAATTTAACATTTGTTGGTTTAATATGATAAATTATACTTGTTTTTTTTTCCACTGAGAACTGGCAGACAAATGTATCTTGTCTTAATCAATAGTTTTAGAAACAATAAACTTTGTAAATGTCAATAAACCTTCAAGATTCTGGATATATTGTTGTCATTTAGTGGTCCAGAATTATTGAAAGCAACACACTCTAAGACATAAGTTAAAAAAACAAAACAAAATGCATAATTAAGTAAAACAGATAAGATTATATTTAAATAAAAGGTAAAAAATAAAATGGAGAAATGTAAAGTGCAAGAGGGGATACACTGATCTCTGCTGCCCTCTGTCTCTAAGATGATGCACATGTCCAACTTGGAAACTGCAGACACATATCCTGCATCACTGATATGCAGCAGCCCAGACAAATAACTTTACTTAGCATACTGTATATCATCAAGCAGTGCTTAAGTTGAGCCCCTTAAAGTGCAGTGATGTGTTGCATCTTAAATGTATCCACTTCTATCGAGAACCAACTTTGAGTGAAAGATTAACAATCGTCACAGATCTATTTAATCATTTTCATAGAATTTCCAGAAAATAAAGATGCAATGATGAAAACTAAAGTAATTAAAATAACCCACTGATTCTGTAGCAGCTGAGACAGATTTTGCTTAGATTCAGCAGCTTTTGTCTGTTGGATGTTCAGACGCTCTCACAGCTGTGATTCACATGACTGTGTTAACATGAGAGTAGAGGTGAGGTGTCCTCTTACCATTTCCCGTGTCCCATCACTCAGGGCCTAAAGTCTGTTTGGACATGCCCTTTCCAGCACCTCTCAGCCTCGCAATGCCTTCTACCTGCCTTCAAAAGAACCACTCTTCCTTCAAGGTTCACACTTCAAGGGACCTGTGGAAGGATGCAACAGCCTGCTTTGTGGTTCTCAGCGTGTATGTGTATTAAATTTCTGAGAATGCATGCTTTCTGCAATGACTCAAAGGCAAAGCAAATGTTTCATGTGAAGTCAACCTTTTGCATATTAAAATTCAGTTTTCACTCACATATATCTGTTGCCTGGCAAGTGTGACATGGCAGTTATCAATATTTTACACTCATTTACTAATCTGATGTCACCACTACTCCTGCCAAATTAATCAGGATGCATCTTGATGTAACCTGGAAGCAAAGGACACAGGGGCAGGTTGTTTTCTCCAGAGGAGGCCGTGTCAAAGTCTGTGTCAGCACAAAACCTCCTGCTGTGAAACTGATGAGCTTTTCCCAGCACAGCACAGATCTGTCAGCAATTAGAGACGCTTTTATTTTATTTTTCACCCTTTGAAATTCATCACTGACCCGGTCTGACCTCTGACAGACAGCACAGAGTCACTAAATTAAAGGACATGCAAGAACAAAAAGCTAAAACTTCTCTTAAATGATTCCTTCCTGTCAACACAGTAGATTTCTTTACTTTTAAATTTATAGACAGAAATAAAGACATTTTAAATTGATGTAGGATCCCTAGACTCAGAACATCAACCTGTTAAACAGCTTCCAGAGAAATTTAACTATATCTATTACTGATCCTCTCCCATGTGCACTGATGTGTGCAATAGCTGAATTGCTGGTGAAATACCCTTCTCCCCTTTTCCTGTGCAAACATTGAATAAAACTGGAGATGGACAGTTATAGTTCCCACTCTGCATGCTCTCTGCCTCTCAGCTCCCCAGAATGGATAAGTCCGGGATTATGCAGAAGCCCTGAGCTCTGACCACTCACTTTGTGTGATGAGATTAAAGTGGAAACTTTTGTACCTGTGAAACCTTATCCTCCCTGGTCCTGCATTACAGAGGCCTGTGAAACAGACACCTCCAGCTGCAGGGCAGGGGGGCACATATTCAGCCATGTAGAGTCCACTCTGGTGGGGCATAGTAGGTCGGGGGAAGGGGTGTGGTCTCCTTGCACATTTGGGAGTTAATTTCACATTTCACACAACTGGATATGGGTTAGTGCACTTATGCTGGGAGGGGGTATACAACACTAGTTTTAAAACTTTCACCTAAAAACGTTTCTCTTGTAAAACAGTTTCTGATACTCGTCTATCAACATGAAAACTTCAGTCTTGCCCCAAAATCATACCACTTACTGAGAGACATGATAATGTCCTGTATGACTTTCTCCTTTACATTTAATGCCATATTTTGCCTATTTTCTAAGTCAGCAAAGGCAACTGTACATTTCACTTTTGAATTTTGATTTGAAATTTGAATTTTACTTCATTAAAGGTTTGGGAAAATTTACCCAGAACAGGTATAACATTGGAAGAACACCAAGTAATGACCTGTACTCAGCTCCGCCTAACTCTGTGATACTAGAAGGTAAGCAGGTTCCTTACTTATCTCCGTCATTAATCTTAATTTGTCAGTGAAGGCTGAGGTGAAGGCAGAGGGAAGGAGAACAAGGGGGAGGAGGGCTAAAAGGTAATTGCACCCCTGCTGCTCCATTATGGTGTCATTCCTCTGTTAACAGAAGATAAGATCTTCTCCAAATCACCTGAAGCCAATTCTCTACTTTACCTGGTTGTACAGAGAGACAGAGAAAAAGACAGAAAGACAAGCCTGGTCTCACAACCCATGATGAAGACAAACTGAACTAATCAATCTGTGCAGAATTATACCGACTAAGCTGTCCGTGTGGTAAAAAAAACAACAACAACAAAAAAAAAAAAACGTATGATGCCAGATGACGGTTTCCTGCCAAAGAGATGGATTGAGGGAAGGCCGAGCACTTTCCCTGCCCCATGATGCTTTGGTGATTAATGTGCCTCTGATTGGCAGGTGTGATAGATATCAGTGTGTGCAACACGTAAGGACACACAGTTAACCTACTAACACGGCACATGGCTCAACTAAATTGGCACCATTTAACCTGGACACTTAAAGAAGCACGTAACATCAACAACTGTAAATCTTAGAGGATGGTAAAAAAAGAACAATACCTATAACTAATTTCTAGAAAAATACAAATATAAAGATACTACATTACAGCTACAGTTTAACCTGAGTCTTTGTCAACACAAAATACACGGGGCATGCATGGAAATAAATTTCTCACAGGAGAATAAATTACTTCAGTTTTGCACCAGGTGGCAGTATAGCATTCAGTAACTGAATCAAATGACTCAAATCTCTCATTTGTATTTCAGGAGTAATTATAGTTAATTGTACTGTAATCCAATAAATGAGAGTGTATCTTTAAGTGTACTTTATGGTAGAAATCAAACCCGGCACGAGTATTAAATATCTTGTCTGTCATGTAAGTCTGCAAATGACAAAACACCAATACACACACATAACAATATACAATTATACTCCTAAATTATACTGCTTTACTCTTAAATTATACTGTTAAAGTAAGAATGGGCTAACTTTATTTTATTTTATTTTTTGATTTTATATCTCTTAGTTGTTTAAAGGGTCACTGGTGCCTCTGTGAGATAAAAGGAGGAGCTCAGACTGTCATTGAAGCGGGACCGAAATCCATAGATCACAGACACTTGACTGTAACTGAGACACTCAGTCACAGACTACAAGCTGTTCTCCAATCCATATGGCCATAAAACTTCAGAGATTCCAGCAGTCTGCACTCATGGAAAACTCTAGTTTGCCATGTACAGTATTTCTTTACCCTTGTTTGGAGCAAAAAAGCATTTTTCTCTGGTGGACTAAACAAGAAGTGCCTTGTTCTATCTATATGTTACAAATAACTGAATATACTGAATCAATGTCTTTGATGAAACATCTCAACTCCCTCTCTTAAGTCTGCATGTCATCAGCTCCTGTCAAGGTTTCCAGAGCATCTGACAGCCCTGAGTGTCTTTTACAGAAGCCAGATGGGGAGAGGTGCTAGAATAAAGTACATCAAGTGCCCCCTATTGAGCTTTATGAACGGATTAAAGGATTTGCAAAGCGCTGTCATAAGGCCGTCAATCACTCTCACACCCACCTGAATTTTACTACACCGGCCACAGAAAAACACTTGGGGCTGTCGTCATAAAGTGTATAACTTAATCTATCAAGTCATTCACCTAAACATGAACACTTTCAGTAAGAAAAATACAAAAACAGATTGGGACCATTAACACAAGACACTACAAATTACTATAGCATCTCAATACCTGAAGTTTACCTTCAGGAATGTTGCTGCAATTCAATACTTCTACGCCTCTGCTCCATTTATCATCAAGTTTTCCACCTCTCCCCTGAGCTTTGTCGCTGTGGCATTTCAGCCTCTGATGCAAAGTCTTAAAAGCTGCAATCACCTGTCGTTCTAATAAAACAAAGGTTCTTTGAATGGAGCAGAATTTGATATCAACTTTCTAAATCCTGCATAAGAAACAAAGCAGCCTCTCTACAGGAGGCAATGTTCAGTGTCATTCAACATGGACGTGGAGACACGGTGTCTGCTGGAGGGATCAGAAGTGCTCCAGGCCTGTTTGCATGTGTATGAAACAATTTGTCAGCCTATACAACCAGATGACCTCAACTCACCACAGGCCCGAGTGCCTTCTATTAAAAGATAATTGGGATTTACTCAATTTGGATGTTATTTTTGTTGCTTTGGCCTGGTGTCAAATTACACTATATACTTTACACACAATAATGACAACTACATACAGAAAAACAATGTAAAACTGTTAATAAAACATTGACATATGCTGTTTCTTAAGAAAAGTGCATACACAAGTAAACCATCACAAAAATAGACATGGTAATGGTGAAGATAAAGCTTCCAGACCTGTCTTCACCCTCTGTGTCAACTCATCACCTCCTGGTTGGGTGTCAACGAAGGGAGGAAGAGTAGAGAGAGGTGAGGCGGGAAGGAGGGAGAAGGAGAGCGGCTGGCAGGAGATGGATTGGGGGTGGGTGAAAGGATCACCTTGCCAAATCCACTGTGAAGGCCTCTGCTTGGTGCACTTAGTGTAGCGGCTGGAGCCGACACATAGTAGGGTGTTGGTCTCCCTGAGGCGACACTCAGGCCCCGGCCTCCTGCCATTGTCATCTGTCCGTCTCTCAGCCTCTCCATCCAGAAATCTGCCTGGAGGAAATTTACTTCCTCCCTCTAAATTCTTCCTCTCTCCATTACCTCCAAGAAGCGCTGGGGAACTTGTGCCGAAGGGGAGTCCCAGGAAGGGTCAGGCGAGTATCAATGTCAGAGCCTGAATGTTGGGGCCTAATTAGACCATCAACCCATTAACATATAAATAAGTGAAATCTCTCTTATATTCTCTGAATAAATTGAGCAGAGGATGTGCAAGGTCGAGATGCTGCTTCAGTGACAGTGATAGGTGATAAGATTTTTACACACCTCACTGAGTGGAATGGCAAATATGTCATCATCCTGAGACAGGGTCTAGCTGGCCCGTTTCAATGAGTGCACCCATGTCAGGGTGATGTATGGACACAGTAACACAACCTCTAAGAAGGCATGGGGGAAATGCTGAGCTGCCAACCTGCCTCTCAGATCCTGAGCAGAAGAATAGGGGCTGTATGTAAACATTAGAGATGTGTTGCTCATTTCTCCTTCTGTGATTTATAACCAGCCTGGACGATCTATGCACATGCCAGCAGCCATGGGTGAAACTCAAAGCTCCCATAAAGGTCCAGACTTACTCTAATTTTTGATACATTTATAACACACAATGACAAAGGTTGGCCATTCTGCTTTAAACACTATGGATTACATCTTCAGAGGTTTGTCCAACAAACCTGCCCGTTGGCTGATAATATATTTTGTGAAGCTGGCAGAAATCTTGTTCCAAGGCTCTGAATGGAAATGGTTTGGGAACTCATTTGTGGGGACCAGTGAGAAAGACACTAAGTCTTGGAGGAATTTATTCCCCTGGGGACCCTTAAGTGATGTCCATTTCCCCTCAGTCATTCAGAGAGCTGAAACTGGAGAACATGACTGACACTTTTGAGTTCTCTCACGCTGAATCTTTTCAAACAATGTATTTATAAGAATCCAGCTATACCTTTAAAGGATTAGTTCACCCAGATGGGAATAAAAATAGACATATCCATTGAGGTATTTAGAAAGTTACAGTAATACAATTAAAGTGAATGCAATTTCAGTGGGGGTGCTTGACACTATTATATTTTAAAATCATCCAATGTGACAATGGAACATTTTCTGTAAAAGATTTAGCTTTTTAATTTTTTAATATGTATTCTTATATTTAACTGTTGTGAACACCACAAACAAAATCCTATTAACACCAGTTTCACTGGTGTGGAAGCAGAAAAACCTTCTCAAAATGTGGGCAAATAAAATCAAAATCTGCATGGCTGTTTAACACTTGAGGTAATGAGAAAGTCTTATTTTTTGTGTCTGAACCTTTAAATGCAGAAATTGTGATTTCATAATTTCTCTTGAAATCGTTCAAGTAGCTTATTTGAATCATGCTCACCTGTCAACATTAAAAATACCTGTAAATAAGGCAAATGTTAAAATCACATAAAGAACAGAATACACACCAAGATAACAGAAATGCTAGAATTCACTGTTCATAAGCACAAAAGCAAAGACAGAAGAAGAGAATTATTTCTATTCTACAGTAATTAGTGTCATAACCTGCCCAGCAGAGGCCCTCATTCCCTCTCCTCCCTGCAAACCAGAAACTGAAAACCTCTGTCACCATACCAAAGCCATATCAAGACAGATGATCCTAAGACACAATAAAATCGGAGCTGTATGGGAACCATCGAGGTAGAAATATCTGCAGTGATTTATTCCACCACTCCTTTCCTAGTTTAGACTCAGACATGCCTACATGTGAAGATTTAAACATGAGGTACAGGTGAGGGGATTTAAAATGACCCTGACAGACACTATGAAATATGGCAACATAAATGTATATTCTGTCAAATGGGTAAAATATCATATGGCTAACACACACTCTTCTATACAGTAAACCCCTGCCAGCTCCTGGAACAGTGCCCAAACCTGGAATCTAGGACTACTTGCTCACTGTGTTCTGGCAAAGTTGGTAATTTTATTCCATGAATACATTTCTGGTTCATTGACTGCATAACTTGAACAGCAAACTCTCCAGTAGGTGATTTCTAACATTACTCCTTGTGTTTTTCAAAGCTTTTTAATCCTTTAAATGTGACAGAAACATGTTTCAATGCTTCGCTGTGCTTAAGCACAACCTGCTGAGATGAGAGCTCTATTGGCCGTAAGATGTCAAAACAATCAGCTCAGAGTGTTCAGGAGCTGGCGCAGCCTCAAAGAGGCAGCCATCCCGTATGACAAAGCCTGAGTCTGCAACCAGTGGAAAACAAAGCTGTAATGCACCAATGGAGACAAAACAAACACACAGTGACAACCCGTGAAGCAACTTTAGATACAGTAGCATTAGTGGAGTCTAACCTAATTTTGTTCATCAATCGTTGATGTATGTCCTTCCTATTCTCTCTTCTCTGACTGAGACTTTACTTAACGCTCAGCTATAAAAGGTAAAACTACCTTGTTACTGCACATGAGTTGACACAGAACAGGCAGTGTTAAGGTCTAAAGGCTTAAACATGACATAAAAATAGAATGTGACAACTCTTACCTATGCTTGCGTCATTTTGATTAGATGTCGAACGATTAACTGATTAGTCAATCAAAAGATAAACAACAAGCAGGTCAATTAAATATTCAATTCTCAAAATACTAAAAATGCCAAACATAATCTAGACCCAGTCACAGAGGGATTACTCCTTTTCTTTGTCTTATTGACACGTGGCAAAATTTTATACGTGGCTAGTGCCTGTAGTTGCCATATTGTAACAAGCCTGTACACTGACTGTACAAAATACAATGAAACTTAAATGTTAAACAATAAATGTTAACCACAGAAGAATGAATCCTTGAAATAAGTGAAATAAGCAAAAAAGCTGTGGGACTCACTAGTTAGCCCTCACTAATATATTGAAGGTGATGAGTATCCCACATGCTGCTCTGTAGGGCTGTTGACTGTAAATAAAAGTCCAAGCTGACCAGCAGGTGCTTCCTTCACAGGAAAGTGACACAAGAACAACCTCAAAGACAGTGGGAGGTTTTTCATCTTTATATGTTAATCTATATGTGAGAAAGATGTTAGGAAATATAAATAAATGCACAACAAATGTCAAGCTATGTCAAGTGGGTGCCAAAACTTCAATTTATTCTCTCCTCCATTACATCAAGCATTTATTTCCTCATTCTTACCAGCTTATTAAACAGCCTTTCACTTTAGAATCAGTGAGTAGATAGGGCTTTGTTGGAAAATGTTGGGTTATATGATATGGACTTTGGCAGAGACGTCTAATGAAGGATGCATTGTCTGTGAGAGCAGGCTTTTATTCTTGTACAGAAACGCTGACAGCTTCCCTGGCCCTGCCATGAGTTTGGCTTTTAATCAGAAACAACACTGTACACCTGATCAGTCTTTCCACACTAGAGCCAGAACAGCTGTTACAATGACACCATTATCTCGGAAATACCTTTCATAAAATACTGTGATTGATTTCAAAATCTGCAAATAACCAATCTGATTTTCAAGTCTAAAAATAAATGTGTAGGACACACACGTGTGGCATCTGGAGTTAAAAACACATTTTATGATTGCATCGATTACATCCATGGGTACTATGATTCATCTGAGGATCATTTTAAACAGCTGCTTGTTTCTAGACTCTGTGTGCCCACTTTAGCAGGTGGCTCTTTTCATTAAACCTAAATGCTTGATGATTGTGCTCTTCAGTAATACAGGCCTGGGATGATTGCCCCTGCAGCAGATAAACACAGTGGTTTGGACAAGGCCTCTTTTGCCACGTAATGAGAAAAGTCAATAGAGCTAGGGTTATTACACTGTCAGCACTCATACCATTACATGTCATTAAAAACAGCACAACTCTCTGATTCATCCTCATTATATTTATTAGATAGATGGCCTGATCTAATTGTAGGAGCAGTCCAACCCCTGCATAGTTCAACATGTGTTACTACTTTGTAGCCTCTCTTATTATATAATACATTCTGTACCACTAAAGTATTGATAAATTCAGTGTATATGAAATAAAAGCTCACATGACTATGAGGTTTTTGAGTATCCTAATTTTTACACAAGTAGAAGTTTTGATAGTTTTGATCTACATTATTGCTTTTCTTTTCAAGTTTATGACAGCAACAAGCTGCAAACTTAGTGTGATGCATAAAAACTCTCTGTGTTGACATGTACGCAGAGGGTAGTGTGCCTGGCTCATTCAACAGAGCGGAAATTAACCACTCGTCACTCCCTTTTAATAAAATTCCCTGAACAGTGTCGACAAGGTCCAACTTGGGCACAGTTGAATACTAAATCCAAAACCTACTGCCTCTAAGGTACAAGACAATCAGGGGGTTTACAAGATCCAGACACACATGCCCAGACAGTAGGGGAGTCTCGGGAGAGACCCAAACAAAGCATCTTCTGTCTGCTCATTTGTGCACATCATTAATGACCAATCATATTCAAATGGCTCTGGAGGAGGCGTCTGAGCAGTCCACCTGTATGCATATGGAGGTGAGGGGACTTGCCCTCCAGGACTTGTCCCAGGGCAGCTCTCCCCTCCTGATTTTAGTCCTGCTATGCGCCTGTGGACATGTCATGGCCCATCACCCTGCAGTCAGACAGGTCCCTGACTAGGATCAACTGCTAGACTGGCAGACTACCTTGATAGCTACTGTTCACCCCCCCTATTGTGATTTAACTTCTGGTCACAAGCCCCATTACCATAATGATAAAAGACAGTGACACCCTCCTTTGAATTCTATCAGGTAGCCAGAAAGCTGAGTGTAATGAAAAGGATAATTACCCAATTTATATAGGGAGGGGCACTGCCAGCTGCACAAAGCTAACTGGCCAAGGGCTGACCCACTAATTAAGATGGTGTCCCATCAATCTTGATGTCCCTGTCAGTGACTTGGTACCTGGCAGTTTAAAGTAAATAAAAAAGTGTGCCTCTAAATAAGTCTATTAATGGCCCATTTAAGCTCATGGATTGGCTGAATATAAAAAGGCTTTAATGCCTAACCGTCTTTCATATATAACACAAAACCATCAGCCTGGTTTGCAACAGACGATGGCAGAGAGGGACACTGTCAGGTAAACCCATATTTATTTTTCCAAGATTTTACTAAATTATCACTATGTTTTGAGAAGAGATAATATTTTATCTCTCCATGCAACAGCTACGATTAACAAGCCACACAATTAGTAGGATCTACAGTATGCTGTATAACAGTTGACTACAAGATATTTTCTAATACTAGTTAAGCTGTTTCTCTTTAGTATGCACCCCGAAATGAATATAAGTCACAGTAATTCACCCAGTAATCAGCACGTTCTCTATTTCACTGGCTACATACAGTCCTTGTCGTTGTTTTAATTATGCCTTCATGTACCTCAGATTACCTGAGGCCTGTAAAAACCTATTTTCCCTCATGGCGAATAAAAAAAGGGCCTCTTTGTCAAGTGGGGGCATGTCAACACACTTCTGTGGATGATGTAGACCTCTCAGGGGTGTTTTCAGCATCAGTGTCGAGTGGATACACAGACACACACACACACACACACACACACACACACACACACATTAAAACATGCATGGCTGCACTTGTGCATGTGCATCCTGGATTATGTCACAGAACTGGAATGCCATCACATGACAAAGGGGAAGAGACTGCATTAAATGAGTTACAGTGGCAGAGAATGTGCTTGTTTTTATCATAAAAAGCAGCTTGAGTAACAACGTAACACAACTCAGAGTGTTAACAGAGGAGCTTTAGCGGCAGCCGTGAGCATGGAAGCCTGTTTTCCCAGACAGGGTGCATGTCCTGTGTTTATAGTTGACACACAAGCAGAGTCAACACACAGCACTTGCAGTGTGCTTATGTTTGTCTGGCAAATAAACATCGTTCTGTTTTCTAGGCTGCCGTCTTACAGGTGAGGCTCATTTTTTAGTGCGTGGTGTCTCTCTATTCCCAAAATATCCCAACAAAACAAAACAAGACAAGCTGTAAAAAGGTGCAACAATGCCTAGTCTGTATCTTAAACTGTGTAGACACTTCAGTATGTTAATTAATCTAGGCAATAAAGGAAGAGAAGACATAAATGATAATATTAATAGCTGATTGTGGAATAATTACATGCTTAAGGGGGTGATCCGTTTATCACAGTATTACATCTTCTTGATTAAAGCAGTTTAAACGTGCTGCCCTCCCTCCTCTTTAAGATGATAGCAGTTGCCTCAGAAGTGAACCAGGGCATTGAAGTGCAGGCTGGGATTACTGGTAAACACAAAAGGAGCATTTTGGGGGGGCATGCCTATCCCTTTTGAAAGGGTATCATTTAGAGCCTTCAGCCATAGATCATTTGCAGCTTACATGGGGAAAACTTGGTTAAATGTTGATCAGGCCCATTATTTGACTCTGTGAGAGGCGCGTGTGTTTTAGGCCAAGAAGGGCTCCAGAGGTCTCTGAGGCTCAGTCTGTCTCACCGCTCCTGTCTCTCTATTGGTATGCATCCATCATAATAAAGGTAGGAGGTAGGGGGTCTTATTAGGGGCCAGGGGAATGGGGGGGGGAGAGGTCAATGAATTCCTCAGGGCAAATTCACCACCATCACACAGGGGTGAAATGAATAATGCCAAATGGCAACAGGTGAAATAATATTAAAAAACCCACTTGTTTTCATCTATGGCAACCTCTACGCTGCAAAACATCAGCACATCTGTTTCTGAATGACATCAAGATGTGTTTCAAAGTTAAAAAGTGCCCCAGGTGGGTTGCATCTTTTGACAACAGGAACTTCATCTGATATAACATTCACACTGAGAGATAGCTTCCTTTAGAAGTCCTGACAATGACTGACAAGTGCTACAGAGACAGCTATTTTGAGGATCCCCTGAGTACAGAATGATATCCTCACTTCCGTCTTGCCACCAAATGTCCAGGCTGCAGTGGAGAAAATGGATTCCCCCTGGGTAGCTACTTCCTCTGTCATCTGTCACCACTTCCTGTCTATGAAGAGCAGGTAATGACAGCATGCAGGTGTTGCTAGCTGGGTGGTATCACCGTAAGGCATCAGCAGCACAAAACATACTATTTTCCCCAGAAAATAGTTTTATGCTGGTTGGTGCAGTTGCTTTTACTTCAAATTCTATAGTTTTTACAACATGTCTAAAAACTTATAACTGCAGAAAGCTCCTCAGTGAGTTTTACTGTGAGATGACATCATTATCATGGGCAAGACCTAAAGTGGTCCCTGAACTGAACTAAAATGATTACATATTGGCTGTTACTCAGATATTTGTTCTGGTGCACTGCACATAGAAATTGATGTTCCATGAACCATGGACATTGTTCTCATAAGGTCATTGTTTGGAATTTCATGTAGATGATGAATGACTGAGATTACTTGAGAACATAATTATAAAAATATAATCCAACATAATAGAGAATTTAGAACAAGGGTTTGTAAACTGAGAGTTTTCTATATTATATATATATGTATATATATATATATATATATATATATATATATATATGAAATATACATATATAATATATATAGATTAAAGTATGTAGATTAAAGTGAGTGAGAATGATCCAGAACTTGTTATAAAGATCAGTCTGGTTGATGTGAACTTTCTTTTCTGGCTTCTCAGCAGTGTGTAAAACCACTGCCATGGTTTGTTATGACAAAGGTCACGGATAACGGATGATCTGCCTACAGTTCCCTAATGTGAGAACAAAGACTTTGTCAAAATATATTCCAGCAATAGAGTGAGAGGGGGATAAATTACATTGTTTTGGGGATAGGTTTTCCAGACAGAGTGATGTGAAGACAGGCCTTGCTGTGGATTTACTGGGACTCGTTCTAGTCCGTTAATCCTTGTATCTCTTTGACTCTTTCAGAAGGTTCCTCTGCTGGAAAGCCTCATGGGCTCTGAAGTGGCTGTCCTTCCTGTGCTCACCAATAATTTCTAGTCCTGGTATTCAAATGTGCCTGTTTCAACTGTGAGAATGGAGGGAAAATCAAGCTGAACATGATTAAAGAAAATTATACTGCACGTACAACAAAAACAACAAATCTTATGGCGGGAAACTTGTTGAATTTGTTAAGTAAAACTAATGTGCTTAGTTATATTCACAATTAACATAAACCTTGTTTGGACAAAATAAATCCAAAGTAGAAGTAAATAAAGAAGAAATACGGCATAGAGTTCGATGGGTGATGTAGCAAGAGGTGTCTTCACATTTTTCACATGCACTCAACAACCGAGCAGTTTGCGCTGAGATGGTTCTTGTTCTGTATAAAATAATCCATATGGCCGCTTGTCCGGGCCAGGGATCCCATGCCGTTAGCGGCCCATACATTAGACTTTTATGTGACTCGAATGGGGAGTGATGAAACTGAATCAGGTCATGCCAATTGATAAACATTCTCCTCAGCTATCATTTGCACACACAATCCTTTTAAAGTGCAGTGAAGAGAGGTGCCCTCTCCCACAGCCCCCCACTTACAGCCGAGCAGTGGCTTCCCCAGAAGCTGTCATCATATTGTTCTCTTAAATATTTAACTTCCTCAAGAGATTGAGCTGTAATATAAGAATTTATCCCTATAATGCCCACTGACTGCTCCAAACAGATGTGAAATTTCAGGGTGGACACAGACTATAATGGCCAGGCTATCATGTTTTTCACTGGGGTCAGATGCATAGTCTTCTTTTTCATGTTATCCCTCAGATTTGCCTGTAAGGTAGTGGTATATGGGCTGTGGTAAATTATCAGGTGCTGGACAAATAATTTTATTTGAAACCCTGTTTTTTAACAACAAACTGCCAGACCAAGCACATCTTAAACTCACTTATAGATCTCTACATCATCAAAATAAGTGTTTGGCAAAATGTATATGTAAAAGTAGGTTTTGGAGTGAGGAAGGGTTGCAGGTCTTGTTCTGCTTTTTTTAATCAGATGACAACTTAATAGCTAATGGAGCTAAGTTTCTCACTTTCCTTAATGCAAATCGATCCATTGATGATTCAATAATGTCCCTTATTTCATGTCACTTACTGTCCACTATGGACAAGCCTCAAGATCCCAAATTGCAGATAACTTTTTCATTTTTCTGTGGTTGTGTTGTCTCAGTGGGAGCAATAGAAATAAACCTAAATCTAAACAAACTGATATGTGTTTATTGTTTATTCTCTTTGTAGTATAGTTAGATTTTTTTTCTGCCACCCTGTGCACATAAATACAAGTCCCTTGCTCTACATAGTTGGCAACAGATGACTTGCTTGTGTATCTAGTCCCGTAAAGAGAAAGAGGATTAAAATAATCCAGTTCTGAAACACTGTCTCCTTCAATTATGAGCCAACCTTGCCTTTGGAGGGATGACCCTTTGAGGCTGAAACCCATCATTATGGGTTTAGCCCACTAAGTGTGTGTGGGGACCAGGGCCACCCTTATGCTGAGGTATTCTACTGGGCCTGGGCCTTTTGCCCTGGAGGCAGGGGCCCTCGAGCGGGTAGTGCAGACACATGGTGGCCTGACTGATATTCATGTGGGCCAGGTAAATGTGCCCTACAGGCACAGGGCACTGGAGCGTTACGTTTCTGAGAACTGAGAAGGCTCCATCGAACTTGGAAAGCAAAGCATGTGTTTTGTTGTTTGATTGCATGCAGGCTTAGGGTTGTATATTCACATAACAGATGGGCTGCTGGTTAAGTAGCATTACCACAGTGTGAAAATGTTGCTACAAATAAAACTCCTGCATTCAAAACTTTGCTTTAGTAAAACTACATCATGTTTAACATAAAAATATATTCATCAGGCAGAGTAATCAGTTGGTTTTATTTTGCAAAAGCTAAACTAAAACTGTCAAATAAATGTAGTGTAGTGAGTAAACGGTACAATACTGGCCTCAAAATGTAGTAGAGTAAAAGTACAACATACTGAAGAAGAGTACAGCCTGATAAAACTGAATTTTAAGTACAATACTGATTGAAAGTATGGTGATAATTTTCACACTGAACAAAAAAGGCCTGTGAATGTGCTTTATACTCTGTTCACTGGACATGATGAGGATCTCATCAGAAAACTTGTTACTGTGAGAACCTGCTCCTGTGTGACAAAAATCCTCTTTGTCTGATCCGTGGCCCTGCTCCACAGATAATAGCGCAAAATGTGGCCTGAGGAAGATAATTTGTTCCCAGATCTTCAGATCCCAATATTTTCATTTGAGCCCAGGAGGGGAGCTCTTGAATTGCCAGCCTCCATTGTGTTTCAACAAGGGGCACGAAAGTCTTGTCAATTAATTTTCTTTTATTCCAGACCATGGAGCGCCTGAGTGAATTCAATTATCAACCAATTAAGAGGTGTTTCCTTTTATTTACAGGCTTTGATTCCGTGCATATCCATATTGTTTGAAAATAAGACAGGAGCGCGGTGTTAAATCACTGGAACATTTCCTCTGCATGGGCTGTTTAATATATTCTCCCCAATAGCATGCTTTCTCTGGTCCCGGGCAAGCAAGCACGAGGAAGGCACGTCACTCTTTCACGGTGGTTCCCAACCCAGAAAACAACAAGACAAACAAAACACAAATCCCATTAGTGGGATTCACACTGACACACACGAGAGAAACCGAGTTTTGCGTGACAAGACTTTGGGAACAGATGGAGACAGGTGGAATATCCAGCGCGCAGGTTAATGTCAAACAGGCGCAGTCTGAGTCCAGTCCAGGCCAGACAACAAGCTGAACTTCTGAACCCCGTGGAAGTGAGTTAAAGGTCTGATTGCCTGTTGAAACTGGGACTATTGGAAGTGACAAGCGGAAAATGTCTGTCTTACACACTTTAGTGCTTACAGCCACTTGACTTCAGATTTCCTGACAGGCTCTAAAGCTTTTATAGTGCTGCATTTACCACTTTCTTAACATGCAAAATGTTTGGGAGCGTCATCTGTTTGTTTTAAGGTATGTCAGGCCTGACTGAGGCTGTGAAGACACATGAGAATCTCTGCGGGGACTCAAAAATCTGCAAAAAGGGGTTTTGGGATGGCCTGATGTGTTTTATCTGAAGCCGACAATGTTCAACTGGGGACAATAAAGGATATTATTCAGTGATTATCACAAGAGAATTAAGTTGAACCACAGTGACCCTATAGGCCAACAGCTCTATGAAAGTTGTTTTCTTTATTAAAACCTTTCAAATTCAAATCTACCTGAAACGATTTTGGACCCAAATAAGAGCTAAGGCAGATCTTTTAAACAAATATCACCAGGTTCACACAGTGTCTGCGCTTATTGGATTTTGTTATCCACTTATAAAACCAGGAGGAAAATGACACAACCATAATCACCAAGTTAAAATAAATGACTTTTATTCAAACATCCACAATTCAGTCTAAAATACAGATCATGTTTCTTCTTATGAAAATAATTTCTGTACATGTGTGTCTTCTTCTTTAGGGCAGGAAGTCGGCCCAACCGAGCAGCTATAGGAGAAACAGGCCTATTAAACAAAAGAAGCAGGTTTCCATCAGTTCTTGGACACATCTATGTGAGAAGATGTGTGAAATGAGTGAGTTTCTACAAATAAACGTCAGTGTGATGCATCAACTATAAAGGAGCAGTGGAACTTTATATTCCATGTCTGAATCTGAGTCTCCCAGTTTTGTTCCAGTGGTAGAAACTACTTACAACAGGCTGCATATGAAATGTGAAGGCTAAGAGTGAGTGAATTAAGTTTTCTCACGCCTACACCTCTGTCCCTTCCCGGCTGTATATGAGGTTGTTGACGTTAAAATGGTTGGAGAGGCTCTGCACTGATGTGTAATAGTTCATTCTGTTGTCAGAGTTCAGAGGAGAGATTAAAGTGGGCGAGTAGGAGCCCAGTCCAGACATGCCCTCTCTGCTCTGAGACAGTCCCCCGAGGTGGCCCGAGCCGTAGTCGCGCTCCGCGCCCCGGGAGCCGTCGGTGCTGCCGCTGCCCGCCAGCAGCGAGCTCACGCTGGACACGAAGCTGTTGAAACACGGGCTGTGCTCCGCGGAGGGAGACGGTGACGTCTTGGGCTCCGTGGGGGCCGGGGAACCGTGCAGGCTGGGCGGGGAGGAGCTCAGGAGGCTGGCGGTGTCGGAGAGCTTGTGCGGGCCGTCTTCTGACTTGAGCTGGAGGGAGGTGCTGTCAGCGGCGTTTATGTCGGCTCTTCTTTTTCTCTTCCGCCTAAAGTTTCCGTTATCAAACATCTTCTCACAGTTTGGATCCAGCGTCCAGTAGTTTCCTTTACCTGGCGAGAACCAAAACTGAAGTTAAATATGACAAACATTCAAATGAATATTTACCACTGAACAGTTGTTTATATTGGGTTCAATTATTACAATTTAACTTTATCTAAAACATAATCAGACAATTTTAGATGTTGTATTAAAACAGTAGCAACAGCAGCTACCGCGCCTTCATGCAGATTCTGTAATTATATATATATATAATAACTTTATAGCTTCATTTGGGTAAAATAATCCAGGCACTCACCGGGGTCATCCTCATCCCGTGCCACTTTTTTGAAACAGTCGTTCAGTGACAAGTTGTGACGGATTGAATTCTGCCACCCAGCTTTGCTCTTCTTATAGAAAGGGAAGTTGTCAGCTACATACTGATAGATCTGACTGAGAGTCAACTTTTTGTCTTGGGCGTTCTGTATGGCCATCGCTATCAGTGCTGAGTAGGAATAAGGTGGTCTGACCATCTTGAAGAGTTCCTGCTGGCTGGATATGGACAGCCACCCCAAGTCTGCTCCACCAAACCCGGTCGGAGGCGGCAAGAACTGCCTCTGGTTCGACCCGTATCCAGACTGAATATAGGACGTGCCGTTGTTCCCGGGAAGGTAAGGAGAGGAGTTGATGCCCGGTCCGTTCAGCCACAGGTACGGGTTAGTGGATGGGGACGTGTACTCTCCGAGGCCATAGCTGGCGGGGTGCGTCGGCGGCCTCTGGGGGTGATGGTGGTGCAGGTTCTGCTGATACACACCGTAGTTGTCGCAATACACGGCCATGTCCAGGAGCTCCTGAGCGCTGTGGTGCTGAATAGGGCTGGTCTGCTGGTTAGGTGGTTGATGTCCAAAAGCGTTCATAATCCGCCCTAACCAGATTTCCCAAACCTAATTTCGTCTCCGTGTCTCTCCCTCAGGACTGAGCTCATCCTCAGGAGGAGGAGTATTTATGCGCAGCGCCTGCAGCCTCTACAGGTAGCCCATTGAAGAAAACTTTTGAGATGGTCACACCCCTCTTTTCTGTCCCGCAGCAGTTGTAGGCTATCGACCAAATCTCCCTATCAATGAGCACCGATACTGGCTTTGATAGCAGTGCCGCGCTTCAATTTATCAATAAGGTTTATTCAAATTGGGACAGTTTAGTGGTTTGTGTGGGTTTGATTATTCATGCGTAATTACGCACAGGAGTTAATGCCCTATACAAAACCCTTAAAGACGAATGTGAAGTACAACGTGCATCTTTGAGATAACGCGATTTAGTAAATATGACAAAATATTTAAGGTCGTAAGAATACACATTTACCGTGATCTCCTGTAGTGTACAAATACATTTTCGGGAGATTTTGTTGCTTGACCTTCTCTGTTTGTGAGATGTAGTTTTAAACTACAGGGTCTGATTGCAACTCAACTAGAACAGAGCTCGCATGCATGAAAATCTGTTTCCTTCCAACGGACTAACAGTAAGCACCATATTATTAACATGAGATTATGCTTGAAACACATTTATCCGCCCCAGTGAACACTAAATAAGGGTTGTAGGAGTCTGATAAAAAATAGGACTCATTATAGTTCACGCGCTGACTGTCACCATGTCTGAACTTGCTGAGCTTTCTGCAGGACAGTGTCAAACCCAAACAAGGAAGACCCGCGTGTGCAGGTAAAAAGCCACCTTCTCTTAAAAGAAATTCGTTTGCAATAAACAGCTCACAAGTGCCGCAAGTTTAGTGTCAACAAATGACTCGTGGAAAAATACCCTCAGCAAGCTCCGAATAAAACCAGCTATGCTGCCCTTTCAAATAAAAACCGATTTAATTACATCCACTAACTTTTATGAATTTTACTACGCAGAAACTTAAAAATCAATCATTCTCCTACTTTAACTTTCAAACCAGCTCATTTAAAAGTTATTCTAACAGCGCAGGGAACTGAACTTGTGGGTAAATCTCTATTAACTGTGACATTTTAGAATAACAAGGAGAAAAATTAGATTTTTGTACTGCTTAAATTTTAGAGTAGAGTTTTATATAAATATGGAGAATTTTGCGCACAATCTGCTCTAACAGATATGAACTGTTTTCATTTATGTATTTAAGTTGCAGGGAGAACAGCAGCTCTCTTGGTTTCTAGAGCAGAGCTCAGGGAGGTAAACAGATTAAAGTGAGAGGAAACCGGACTAGACGACCGATACTTTGCAGATCTAACTGGCAAACAGACAACAAAAACACTATATCACTATATCAATTTCATTAATATAGTTCCACTTATAAGCCATAACACTGGTTCTGTGTTGTGTTCTTACAGCTAAAGTTGAAATTCATTTTGAATTTGAAATCAAGTGGCCTCCGTGTCCAGGTCTCTTGTCATACCTCTGAGGAGTGGGTTCTGCAGGCTGCTCCTGGAGCCCTGCACTAATCGGCAGTGCATTCCTCCTCTCCATGACCTTCAGGTAATTGTTTGGCTCTAAGGTGTTGTCCCGACCACAGGCTCTACAGCCGTGGCAAGCAGCACACTCAGCGGGAAGGAAGTGCCATTTAACCTCCAGATGAAAACAAGACAACTTGTTAGGAGTCTAACAGCCAGTACAGCTAATTACTGCCGACTGGACACCTGGATCAGAAACAGTGCAAGCTCAATGATCACTGATCCTCCTCTGCCTGACACATTGATATTCATAATCTTAGTGGAGGCCGTGTGTTGCTGAGGTACCATCATGACTTTAAACTGAATATTTTATTTAGTCATGCAGGTGAATATTAATCCAGTTTCTCTTAAATTACTACGAATTTTCTTTTTTAAATAACAGTCATTTTAAACTCTTAGTTCATTTGCTCAGGGCTTCATTAAAACAGAAATCAGGTGTATTGTGCTGAAGCAGCCATCAACTACCAAAGTGTTTTTTTTCCTCTCAGATGAAGTTTATAAATATCAAATGGAGCTCATCATGTTATCCTCAAGCCTCATGTCACTGTTAAGTAATAATTCAAATGTGCTGACTGTGTGTGTGCTGTGCCATGTCTCATCCTGTGTTTCCTCAAGCCTTTCAGAGGTCATGGGAGCTTTTCTCTTACAGATCAAGTCAATCACTGTGAGCAGGCCAGAGCCACAGCAGGCCCCTCAGGATGAGAGCAGAGGAAAACACTGCTGCAGGTGGGGAGGGAATGTCCCATACTGCTACGTGTCCATGCAGTATGTAGCAGCACATTTGACTGCTGGGATTACAGCTAAACACCCACTGGAATCATCCCTCAGGCCTGTTTTCTGAAAACAGCCTTGGCTTTAACCATGTAACAATATGAGTCGGACAACGAATCACTGTTTAATGCTATGAAGTAATTACCAGAAGCTTAGATGCACTTAAGGCCAATAAATTCATGAGAAGCCCAGATAAGGTCATTAATTTGACTGTGTAAACAAAATTATCCTTTTGTGTAGCCAGGGGCCTGTCCTTCCCAGAGTCTCCCCCTAGTGGAGGAACAAAGCAAAACACACAGAGTGTTAACTTATGTAAAGCCTGGACATAGAGGGATGTGGAAAAAAAAGCTGCTCTTCATTAATGATTTTGCAAAGTTGAGCTCTGACTGTGTTCAGGAGATTAAAGATATATTTAATATAGATATATTAAAGATATTGTAATCTCAAACCTGGTAGGCATGATAAATCAATACAAAGAGACAAATTTGAAAGTATACGTGGGTATTATATGTTTGTCCAATTAGATTTAAGGTGAGCCCAGAGAATTTTTCATGTCATTCTGTACAATGAATTTCAAACATCCAAGTGAAATAAAATGTGAAACATATCGTTTCTTAGATGGACTGGGACTTTATGTTTGCTTCAAAGGCATTTGGGTCAGTAGCCTGAATTTAAATCCCACATCGTTAGCACATAGTGTAAATATCCGAAGGTATTCGTCTACCTATGAGGCTCAAGGGGAAGAATCTGTTGCTTTGTAATTAGACATTCCTTTCTGCATAGTCTCTTCTGACCCATTACTATTGGCCCTGGCAATGTGTTTCTAGGAGCTAAGGAGGCAGTCCTGCAGACAGCACGCTGACCAGGGGAGAAATACAACCAGCCTGGCCTTCTGCTTCGCTGCTGCTGGTTGCATTAGCTTAATTCTCTCCTCCACTGAGCAGATTTACACCTCTGCTCCTGATTACATCCTTGGAGAGATCAGATGTTACTGGTCTGTTAGAGCCAAAACTCACACTGTGCTGGACTCATGAATGGCTGCAGAGAGGTTAAATATCTCCTACCTGCTATTTTCTAGTGTCGTCTTTAAATACAAACTTGGCATAAGGAGAGACCTGAAATGAGATTTTGTAAGCAACGATATTTCAGCTGTGAAATTCCCTCATCCATAAAAAGTTATGGCTGGAATTCACTGGTGCAAAGTCTCCACACACATGATTTTGATATAGTAGGGTGCTAGTGGCGTCAAGACTATTAATTTGACCTTAGAATTATACATACACATGCCAAAGGTTTATGTCACTTTGGTAATTACTTCTCTAGACAATATGACGTGTCAGGCAGGATGCACTAACAGTATTATCCAGATGAAGGCAGCATTGCTTTAGACATGATACCTTCAGTGTTACTCAATAAACCACCTATCTATCAACTACGCTGCACACTACGCTGGGAGGCAAAATATATCAAAGCCTAGAATCCGATCAGTGTATTGATTTTAATCAGGCAGAATTTAAGAATTACAGAAAATGAAAATGATGAAAAATGTTCTACTCCCTGGAACGGAAAGCACAGAATCTTCCTCTTTCAAACCTTTAGCAGTGCTAATCATGAACACTGGTTACTTTGCTGCTTTGAAATGATATATAATATTACAATAATCAATATATTCTGCTTTGAAAAGTTCAACATGGTGGCAGTATATTAGAATGTCAGTTTTAAGCATCGGTGTGCATGGTGATCAATCACATTTTGCCATTTCACGGTCTGGAGGGAATCTACAAAAAAATATTAACTTATTTTATCCTTGCACAAGACATACATCTGCAGGAACTCAAAAATATAGACACGAGATGAAAGGCCAAAATCGAAAGATTTAATTAACCAGTTCAAAATTAATATTCTGTTTTTGGGACAGCATGCCTATGGCACTTTAGTTATTTCCATGTGAAGCTGAAACTAGCCGGGAACTCTGCTTCCTCATCAGACTCGTTCTCTACCCCCGATCTCCAGGTATGTTTCCTAGCAACACGTCTCACCGACTGCCTGGGAAAACCCAGTGCTTCATAACAGCCTTAGCTAATGTAGATCACCACCATTTGGCTGTCTCCTTTAAACCAAGATAATAAGCCTGTGTGCACAGGGTACATTTTGTGTTTAGTGCTGAATGCAGCACAAAATAACATCTACACACTAACTCAGGCTCAGATTTAAAATGCCAGCAGTTCTCTTTTGCTTTATAGTCCAGTGTCGACTAGTGTCTGTGCTGGTAAGAGCCGCTTGTGACAGCCGCTCGTGATAAGAGAGTGATGGAGTATCTGTATGGAGTGTGTAAAGTTGGAGGCAGTACAGAAAAACAGCATTAAAGCATTCAATCAAAGGGTTGGCTCACAGCTACCACTGCAGGTGGTTACTACAAAGTCAGTTCACAGATCACAAATATGCTCAAAGGACAGTTTGCAATCAGCAGATTCCCACACTTTCATGGTATAAAGACATTTGAAACTTCAAAAACAGTAAAATCAAAATTAGCTTCTGTCATTAATTACTGCTGCCAAATTAGAGCAGGGCTGCTATTAATGATTGTTTTCAATTGTCTATAATAGACCACAAAACACTATGGAATTCCCATAACAATTTCCTAAAGCCCATAATTATGCCATCAAATGCAATGGCCAAATCCAATCAAGTGAAATTTTTATGAATTTGCACCACTTATGTGGCCCTGGTCTTATAGAAGGACCTCTCTCAAGATGTTTTTGATTTTAAGACTTTATTATTGCAGTTTGAATTACACTCACTTAACTTATTGTTAAATACAGTTAGTCTTTATCAAATTACCTCAAAATTGCTGACACACAGAAAACTATATGTTACTGCAGTATAGGAATAATGTATGGCCACATCTAACAATCATTTAAAATTTTGATTAGGTCAATAATTATTTCCTTATTGATTAATTATTTATTTGGGGTTTAACATGTTACAAAAATACAACATAATAATAGCTCAAGTGTACATCGGGGTCCAACAGCAATTTTTGTCTCTAGAGCAAAACTGTTTATGTGAAAAACTGTGCAAAAGAATTAATTTCCAATAAGACAGGAAAAAGCTGGAATGTCACACATTTGAAAGCCTACAACCACTACATGCTTGGCATTACTGCTTAAATTACTTATTAATCAGTATAACTGCAGAATAATTTACTGTTTAACAATGTATTATTAAAGTAATCACTGCAGCTCTATTTCACAGACTCATTACAGACATGCCACTAAAATGGTATCATCATATTCCTAACCTTATACAGTATCATGCCATCACTGGTTGTCCATTATGTTTTATAGAGATATTAAATCTGCAATAAAGAACAGAGGCTGGTATTTACAGTGGGCACGGTGTTAAACTGACTCACTGACAATGTTTGGTTTCGTATTTCTGAAGAGCGGTGTAGATGTTCACACCAAAAGCTAAAATAACAGAGCCCTTGTTCTATCCACAAGTGATGTTCGCTCTGTCATTTAGTGCAATTCATTCAGTCAGTTTACTGAACAACTCAGTGACAACTCTGCCGAGATAGAAAGGGGCCTTATGGTTTCTGCATGACACTGTCCGTGACATCTGTACACAACACTCCACCAACATACTGACATCTATTGCTTGTTTACCAGGAGCTACAAGAGACACATGTACATTTCAATGGCAGTGGGTGATGTAAATGCAAATCCTTTTCATTACCCTGTAGGTGGACATTCAGAATGGTAAATACCATATTATTATGTTACCAAGATTAATTGCATGGTATTTTCTTGTTTATTAGATCATTAACTCTATATAGCATCAGTAAATACAGGGAAAAAGAGAGGGGGTTGGCATCATGCTTACATGGTAAGACTTTTGCATTTGAGCTCGCAGATACTGCTGCTTGCAATTTGAAGTTTAATCCATGCTAAATAACCTAAGTTAGTTTTGCTCATACATTTAACATCCCATTAAACATCAAAACAAAACAAACTCTGTATATCAGAACTGTGAACATACATCCCCAAAAGCTGCTGTATGTTCTCTTTGTTGGCCATATTAGGAGTATAATAACAAGTACTAAATATGCCCTTTAATGTATGTATGTTGGGTCTCCATTTGGAAGAACAGCCTTGAAACCTTATATGTATTTGAGATTGGATTTATGCATGGCTGTTGATTTATGGGAACACTGTCCTCTTTCATTATGCTAAGAAGACGTTAAAGGAGAACCATGCACATTTGCAGCCACACAGCAAATGAAAGCGTGTCAAGAGGGAAGGGAAATATACATATTATTCCAGGCTGAAATGACAAATGAGACGGGGATAGAGTGTGTTGTAAATACATTTCTCCTGGAGAGAAGGAGCTAGCTCACAGCTTTCCCACTACAAAGCCCCTGGAAATCCTCTCAATTAAGCAATGCATTTTCCTATGCTTTGAGGAGAGAGAGGGTGAAGCATAATGCCTGAGCACAAATCACTGAGAGTCTATTGAAATAGCTGCCAGTTAACTATGTAATATTACCACTGCTGAAATGCTTCACCCTTTATCCCTTTTCAATTGCAAGGCAAGATATTGAGTGTGCACTGGGGATTCTTGATAAGTGAATTATGCCATTGATGAAACTTTTTATTCCCACCTCACAGTTGGAGAATGAACTTATCATTGCAATGCAATAAGTAGATTACATGTCAATAAAAGAAAGAATTTGACCCTCTTTGCACTTTGTCAAGTTTTATTGTTTTACAACTTTAAATCACTGTGCAAGTAATAAAGCTTTGATACTCATCACCCTAAAACTTTTCAATGCCCAAGGGAAAACAAACGTGTAAAACCCCCATATAAGTCAATATTTAGAGGCAGTAACTTTTGGCAGAAATTGCAGGCTTGATTCTATGTTGATAGACTGGATTTTTTTCTTATTGGTAGGTTACACTAAGACTTTGACTTTTCTTGTTACTCCATTATTTCAGCCTTTCTGCTGTTTATTTCTGCTTTACTGGAACAAAGTTTACCATAATGATTATTACTGAGGTCTGGATCCTGACTGAAACCACTCCTGTGAAGCTAAGGCTTTATGTTTGGGGTTATCTTGCTGAGAAATAAATCTTTCAAACACCCTTTCTTGCCAGATTGCAGTGGGTTTCCTTCACGTCCTCGTGTATTTTTGTTACATTTATGTTCCCTGTACCTTCAGACTACAGAGAAACATCTGCACAGCATGATGCTACTATGCATCACGGTATATAACGTCATGTTGGCTTTGTCTTAACTACTGTTTTTCTCTGTGCCCCCAGTAGAGCTGCTCTTGGTGAATCCCAGTGGCATCGAGCCCTTCAGCCTCTTCAGAGAGTCTCCATTTCATGAATGACCTTACAATATTCTGACTGATATTCACAGCCTTGAAAACCTTCTTGTTCTCCTACTCTGTTACTTCTCAATAAACTTGGCACAGGTTTCTTTGACTACCTTGTATTTAGCCAGGACACTGACTAACAGCTGTTGGACCTTCCAGAATCACTGTCCTGATGTTTTAATGTTAAACCTAAAATTACTATCTAATCACTAAACTCACCTAAAATCATAATTTGATCACACACAAATGTTGCTACATTGTTAATTAAAAAAACAAAAGAAGCTGGATCTACTTAGACGTCTATTCAAACTCTGCATTAACACTTTCAGTTTATACCCTCAGGGAGGCACTAGAGACAAGTTAAGAGTCACTAGTAGTGTGTACAGCCAGTCCTTCAAATGCAATCTGGATGCTGTTGTTTTTTTTTGTAACAGAAAAAGCTAGCCCCTATCTTATTTGTATCTATCAGGTTTTATATTCTCATGTGTTAGTCACCAACACTAACACTATAGCCACTGATCAACAACTAGGAGTGGTTGAGTTAGTGGCCATTAATGGTTATTCATTTTTTTGTGCTGGCATAACATTCACTCCTTTATCTTTTCACATGGAACCAGCTGAAGACATAAATTGTAAACTGTAAAAGTGTTTGATGTTTAAGTTACAATGTAGTCAATTGAAGATGGTTTAACACTGAGCAAGGGCTATATTGCAAACCATCACGTTTTGCCATTCTAAGTATGGTACTACTTTGTAGAGACGGTAATGGTCCTTAGAGAGCCAGAAATTAAAGCCATGAAATGAACTGGAAGAAAGAACAAGAAAAAGGAGACAATCATGAGAGTAAATAACTGTTATGATAGTAAAACTGACAGCTGCTATTGAATATGACTTATTCCAGCAATTTATCATCTATACCTGGGCAAATGAAGCTCATATTCTGTGTATACTGTACCATGTAATCAGAACGTAAAATTCACAGTCCATAATGACTGGTTCCACCAAGAATTAAATGGATTTTACCATCATTATTTTAATGAGACATTTTATAGTCTGGCAAAATGGGTTAAACCACTGTGAGCTACAGCAATACAAGTGATCTCATGACTCCTTTTCCTAAATAAAACTCCAAGGGAAAAGATGTCATTCAGTGTTCCTAATTAGGACAGCAGAGTTTTATAAACCCCAACTTTCTTGAGATGTAAAAAAACACCTTCAAACAACAGATGCTGCAGTTTGAGCATTTCTCCTCAGGCGGACACCCACTCACAAAGTGTCAGCAGAACAGGAGAATATGAGCCACCTGGGGCAAACAATTGGAAAAGGTGGTTTTATGGTACAGACAATGGGGCCGGTAAATAAATTTACCAAATGTGCAGGCTACAATGAAGTGATTATTTGGAAAATGAAGGTTCAACAGCACAATTTTACAGCAGCCATGTGGTGAAAGTCACAAGATTTCCTTCCAAATAGTGAAGTGACTAGTGATTGTTTTAAGCATCTAAAACACCACATATTAACATACAGTGTAGCACTGCATTATGATTAAAGACTATATGCCATGCCTTGTGTATTCCAAAATGATATCCCACCAACACCAAAAGCGATGCACACATTGGTAATTATAGTGTATTTCAGTTTAAAGCTTCTACAGACACTACAAACTGACTTAATTGGTCATACTCTAATTATTAATTTGAAATCAAAACACATTAAACCCATCGAGTGTAGAGAACTGCAGAAAACTTGTCAGCCTGTGTGTTTCAGATGGGAGTCCCATGACACAATTTATTATTTATCACTTTAACACAATTAAAACTATGAGAAATTAATAAATTATTTCCATGATGGGTTGTTATGGTGCAGCAGTGTGAAGAAACCACAACAGAGAAATTTAAGTATGACCTTTGCCAGTTTCTATAAAGACAAAATTTAAGATTGCATGAAACAGAACAAAAATGACACTGGTGGTTTTTTGGTTCATCTATGCTTCAAATATGGGCCACATTCCAGATTCATGCTTTTAGCTTTGAAAAAGAGAAATGATCGCTTGGCGAGCAGACACATTATGTAAATAAGATTGCATTAGCCTATATAAAAGTCATTCTGTGGTGTAACATCTTGGTATAAAATGCCTGTGTGTTGATAATGAAGTGGCTGTTGTGAGTTCTGTCAGTCAAGCTTGCAGAAAGCTTCATTTTTCACTGATCAGTTGAAGTGATGAAGCACGCATGATCGCATGTTTGTTTTGAGCATCTATTTTCAGCATCTCCTGCCACAGACAAAAAATGAGGCAAACACCTTTTATTTTTTTTTAAAAATACATACATTTAAAAAGTTTATTCAGAAGTCATGTCAGTAGTGAATTGGGAACAGTCAATATTATTGAAATCCAAGGTTACAGCAATCTAGGACAAGGTCTTAACGATGATAATGCGACAAGAGTTAGTTGTATGTGCACTCCAAAGTGTAATCAATAAAATCTATGATAGGTTCTCACATACCAACTCTGTCAAGTCCCTGTCAAGTCAAAACCTACAGACCCTTTTGTGTTTCATATAAATGCCACATAATCTTATGGTACGTTAATAGAAAAAGAGTCATGATCAAATCTTATACAAAAACCTGAAATAAAATAAAATCATATATACAAACCTCTGTACATAGTGGGAATATGAAGAGATGGATATTATGCTTTAATGAGCTATGTGCTCTCATAAACTTGAGACTGGGTCAGTACTGAAAGCTGCTGGTTCAAGCTCACCTGTCTGAACACAATCTCAAGTCATGATAAAGTCTTGAAGTGGCATGGTGTTGGTTCTAGGCAGCATCTACAAATTCAGTGACTACTCATGTGTGCAACATGCTCCCTGTTGTAGACTGCATCATTGTCAGACTGAAGGTAAAGGAAAAAGGAAAACATTTTAAAAAGATAAGAGGGGGCGGGCTGCAGTGAGGTATTCATCTTGTCAAGCTGGAACACAGAGCGAGGAATGTGTGGGTAAAGGCAACCCGCTTTTTGGGGGGAGCAGTTAATGTTGATGTTGTTTTTGTTGTGTTGTCAGTGTGTTGTTTGGTCCTACTGTCAGCGTCTTTGTTCACTGTACAATTCCTGAATCGATGGAGGCTTGTTTTCTGGTTGTCTTAGGAGGGGGTGGAGGAGGGGTCTTGCTGGGCAGAGGAGGTGGAACGGGCTGAAAACAGAGACAACAGTAACCTTGAAATCTCATTTTTCTCATGTGAAGATAACTAGGCTTTCTGCTAAAACACAAAACACAGGATTAAACGTTGCTATCACTCCCAAATTGACTGACAGATCTTTTAATACAAGGACTAATGCCAGGATCAGCTTACACAACATTTATATCTTGTAAGATGGCCACTATGTCAGATTAGGTGATCACAGAGTCTTAAATGCTTAGACTACATGCTTGTCAGATTACATGATGAACCCTACAGTTCCTTTGCAGTTTCAAATGAACTGAACAGGAAGGGTAGGTCTCTGCACCAAAGGAAAAATCTGTTGCTTTTAACACAAATTGTTATTGCAAAGCTAACTTTCCTTCTAGACTACCACATATATTGGTTGGGCTCATATCATGTATCCTGATCCAGGCGCAACACAAGACACCTTAAACTAAACTATTAATGTTTCCTGATACTGTTAAATGTTCCTTTAAATTAACAATGTTTGCAAAAACCACAGGAGAACAGCCCTATATTAGTTGAGATCACAAAAAGTTTAAAAGGGAAACTACTGAGTTACATTTTAATGAATATCCTTAATATTTAATACTGAACTGGTTTCAACTTAAACTATTAGAATAACTGAAATTTAAACTGATTAAATCCTGAAATATTTGAGCTTTTCTCTCCACCTCTATTCCCTTTCTAAGACACCTGAGTTCACAACAGAAACAAATAAAAAGTAATACTGGTCAAAGACCTCACCTCTGCCTCCATTATGGAAAGTAAATGAAGAGAAGCTGTCATTCAGTCTCAGAACACCTGCTCTTTCTACGTTACTGTCAGTCTGCTGCCACACTGTCTGTGCCCAGGCACGGTTTTACTACCTGTCCACGGGCCGTGACAGTGGATAAATACGATTAGTTAACAGAGTGGCAAGGTGAGAGGATGGCTAGCGTAGACGTCGGTGAGTGTGGAGAGATGAGCTGCTGATTAACAGCAGGAGAGCTCCTGATGGATGTGAGAGGTAAAGTAATCATCCAATCAATCACGTCTGAACGTCGGACCGGCTGGGAGGAACAAGTATAAATAACAGCAGGGTGGACAGGAGGGTGTAGGCCCATGCTGCTAACCGACTGATGCCAGCACATTAGAAAAATGATGCACAAATGCAGCACAAACATAAATGTGAGAGTAACACATGCATGAACACGCAGACATAAATGCACGCACATTACACAGGACTTACAGAGGTAGGGGATATTTTAGGAGGTTGACCCAGATGTCAAGTGCATGTAGCAACCTCTTGTTTCATTGTAAGTGCCATGCATCATTAAGAAGCACCTCTCTGCCCTAATTAAAACACCTACCCTTTGATGTGGCGGGGGTGGTGGAGGCGTCGAGGGACTCATCAAGTCTTGATTATCTTGCAGGTTGCCGTAATCAGCCATGTTGCCTTTGACAGGCAGTGGAGGAGGGATTTCACCCTTGTCAGAGCAGCCCATTCCATTCAGATCTGGACCTGTGCAAGAGGGCGCTCATCAGCTCACATTCATTATCAAAGCACATTTGTATTACTACGCAGTATTACTAGAGTAGGTCACATGTTCCTATTTCAACATTTTTAAGACTAACTGCACCATATGTTTGAATTAATATAGAGCCATGAGACACAGTAGCACACTGTGTCTTGTGGTAACAACTATCCAACCACAACAACCAGTTAACACACTGAGCCCATTATATGTGGTGCTGCTGTTAACAGCCACCACAATGAGAAAGAGACAGATTTAGAAATGAATCTGTAGTGCAGTCATTCTGACAGTCAAGACAGATCATTTGAATAGCTAATTAAAGAAGTGTAGCTAATATCACACATTCAGTTGTGTTATACATAACTGAGATCACATGTGCAGCAGCATCTGATACAAGTGACGCAAGAAGTAAAATGCAGAGGCAGACGGTGGAAGCTTTAGGCCAAGGAAGATACAATCCCATTAGAGTGTTTATTTGAATGGGATTCAGAGGAAAGTGGAACTGCTAAAATTGCTCTTACTGGAAACAGTGTGCAGTGTAGTAAAGGTGAGTTTGCTCCTAGGTGTGATGGGTGGGGGTCCTGAGGAGGAGCTGGAGGAAGGAGGAGGTGGTCCAGGGGACACAGAGAGGCGGCGGTCTCCACCTATCGGGTTGAGAACTTGACTCTTTGGTCTCTGGGGCCGCAGCGGGCTGATCTGTGTGATGATGTATTTAAAAAAAAAAAGAAAAACAGTATCAGAGACTGAGTCATTAGTGAGCACTCAAAATAAAATAACCTACATTACACAAGTCATTAAAACACAATGGGACAACATTTACAGTGGCAAATGAGTTGATTCTATGATGACAGAGAATCAATAAAAGATCATTTAAAGAAGGAAATTTGCTTCACGTCTTTAGAGACCTTTGCATGTGTATCCACATGCATATTAAGTGGGCTATTGGCATTCCGAAAGGAAAAACCGTTTGAATAAATATGCTTGTTGGGTTGCAATATCTTATTTGTGGTTACAAATAATTGTCTACATGCAAGACTGCATTCTCCTAGCTTTATTATGGCTGGCATTTATTATGGCTGGCATATGAAAAGATATGTCCTGAGGGCTATTCCACACTGTAGGCCACATTAACAAACAATTTTGTAATTGGCCAAACTCAAACAGCCAGGCACAAGGGAGACACTGAAAATAACAGACTTCATTCAGGGTGTAATTTTTTTCCAGGTTGTTAAAACACAAAACTAAAAACTGGATTTGAGAGAGGAAAAAGCCGCTTCTTAATTTTTGTGTTTTATACATAACTACTGCATCTTTCAATTGCTTGGTAACCACCAGAGACCCTTAGGTGCTCTACCCTTGACCCCTGAGGCAAGAGGTTCCTATCACAAGCCAGACGGCTCCACCACTGCCTGGGGCCTCCTTTGGACCCCATTCCTGTCCTTATCTTAATGCCGTTAGCCAGGGAGCATTCCCGCTGGGCATGCAGAACACAGTGATACCTCTTTGCTGTTATGGACACAGTGGTGGTGAAGGACATGAGCACAACAGAGGGGGGAGGAAGATAAAGATATGCAGAGTGCAAAGAGAACTTGGGGGAGATGTCGAGTGGTAGGAATGTGAACCAAGTGATGTAGACAAAGTGAAAGATTTAAACAGAGCAGAATATTGAAAGACTGAAAGGTAAAACTCTTGCTAGAGATACAATATTTACTACAACGTAAAAATGTGAAAGAAAATTTTTCAATAATTTATTATGTTATTTTGAACAAAAATATAAAAGTTTCCTGAGAGAGTGAGCTTTTGGAAAGTCCATTTTGTGCATTTTTGTCTGATTTTAGTTGTGGCAATACAAGAAAGATCAGCAGTCACCAAAATTCTTAGGAACCATAAATATCCACAGGAATCCACAAAAAACAGCAAAGAAACATTTATTGTTGCAGGTCAGTATAACACAAAGAAGAAAGGAACAACAGGGAGCAAACTGCCAGTCCAAATCTTTTTGTGTTTTTCCGATGTAAATAGCTCACCTATTTGCCTCTTTTTCAACCACAAATATCCACAGCAAATTTCACTACAGCTGTGTAGGACAGAAAGAAAGGAAAACAGAGCAGGGCAATACAGAATGTGTCAAGGAAGAAACGGAAAATAAGGTGAAGATAAATGTAAAAGAAAAAGAAAAGACTGCGGCTTTGAAGAGAAGAAGAGAAGGGTCATTTTTTTAATACCGTTTCAGAGAGTATGACAGCATCAGCTGGCTGCAGTGAAATCTCTGTGGTCTTCATGTCTTTGTCAAAGATCTCCTGGTGCTTACTGTTCCTCTTCTCCTTCTTTCTCTCTTTGCGCTCCCTCTCAGGCTCGTCCCGATCCAGCTTGTCCTGAGACTTGGTGTGTAGCTTCTTTGGCAGGAGTGGCTCCAGGGCAAAACTGAATAAACAATAAAGAAAATGTGATAATTGAACAGTAATTAAAAAACACTTTTTATACTGCTCATATGGGATGACCAAATGCCAAAGGGGAGTGCCCTGAAAATATATGAACCAGGTGTTACCCATCTGATCCAGGCCTGGAGGGTGAGTTGTCAGAGGAGATGGAGGTGACTGAAGCCACTGACAGTGGCCTCTGGGAAGAGGGCATGGTGAAGGAGCGAACCATGGAGAGAGGACGAGGCCCCCGGCGTTCGTCACCTGCCGGCTGACATCGCACAGAGGGAAAAAATCAGAAATACTGAGAAATAGCTCAGCTTAAAACTCACTCACTGCTTGGAAGTTATCCATGAAATCGCTTTTTTAGTTAGACTGTGCTCTGAGCAGTGTATGGACTCACAGTACTATAAGTATTCTTTTATATGCTTTGTTTATTGACTGTACAAAGAAACTAATGTAGTAAATATAGGACATTTTGAGTGTTATTTGATTTGCAGTTATTTTTGACAGTGAGACAAAACAAATCTGGTAAAAGGATAAGAAGCTGAACAGCTATAGAAAATGACATGAGCAGTGATAGAGGCCTATAACATATTAAGGCAACAGGACCAAAGACTTGTAGTACTGTTCTTGAACCCTAAATATCAGCCTAATGGAAGGAATATTCTAAACTGTGAGTCTACAGCCCCACTAGCAGCTGTAAGGCATGTTAATAAGCTCACAATGACAACGCTGTTCAGCAGGTAATGTCATCTTTGTGTATGTACACTGGTGTAATGGACAGGGAAACTAAGTGTGAAGATCATTCGCTGTATTATCCTAAGCCTATATACATTAGATAACTCCGACTGCAGCAACATAATCTTAAAAAAATAGATGAAAGAAGAAAAGTCCTCTTGAGGAAAAATGTGGTAACAGTAGCTCTAATGATGAAGCCTTCTGCATATAAAAAAGTTTTTTCCAGCAAAGTAAGACTCCTTTACATATCTGATTGGATAGCCTTATTATAACACCCCAGCAAGTGATGGCTTTTCTCTCATTTAAAAAGGTCACCACCCTCTGCCTTTAAACTGAGCAAGGGCTAGTTTACCTCAGGCAAGATTGAGGGAAGAGATTGGCCAAGCAACAATTAAATCTGCAAAGGAAAAGAGAGATGGGAAGTAGTCCCCAGCAACACCCCACTACCTTATTTTAACAAGTAGTTTCTTTGCCCGTTCTGTTATTTATGTTTCCAGGCAGTGGTTTTAGCTTCTAACCCCACTCTTTCTAAGTCATTTTAGCTTCTTGTGAAACTAAATTAAGTTGTTGTAGTTTCTTGTTTAGTTTTTTGGCTGGTGGAGTTTTATACTAATAGATCTGGAGAGTTTTACAATCGAGGCAACCATCTTGACACGTTCACCTAAATGCCTCATCACAAAGTACTGCTTGTACTGAGTGCTGTATTTCAAATACAGAAAGAGAAAAAAGTATTGAATAAATGTTAAAACTAAAGATATCTCTGGTCAAACAAAAGAAAAAGAAGACCAGAACCTGACATGATGGATTTTTAAAAAGTGTAATAACCTGTTGCGATGTTATGGCATTTCTAAAAAACACAAAATTCATTTCCTGGAAACTTATGGCCAAACACAAGAGAAGAAGCGAAGGTGCAGATTCCATTACATACACTATAGTGCCTGCTAAAAAGCTTTTTTCTTACTTTTGTGTAAGAGAAAGGTCACAGAAAGTAAAGGCTCTTACCAGTGTCTTTACCCCATATTGTTTCTCCACCTTCTCTCGAAGTTGCTTGAAACAGGCTTCCATGCGGTCGTGGAAAGGCCGCAGTGCCTCTGTGACCTTCTCACCGTGGATGCGAACACCTTCAGCGAGGTGCGGGATCTGGTGGAGAAAAACAGCAGCATAAGAAACCTTCATCCAACACACCCTGGAGAGATGAGAGGTTACCTTTGTGCATGTTTTTCATTCATCAGATGAACACTACTGTCCCGCCACATACATCCAATTTAACACACACGACCTTTGGTGTCTTGGCTGAGCAGACTCAGCACAAGCATTAAATGTACATCAGTGTGAGTGTGTCTGTGTTCTCAAAGAGAAAATATATCACTGCAACCTTATCCAGGTGGAAGCAGCCTGTATTAGAGAAAGCTGTTGCCATGACACCCCCTCCCTTTCCTTCCATCACAACAATCAACACATCATAACGCAGGTATATTAAACATGACACACAGAAAGCAGTGTAGGCATGTTTGTGTGACAGATGCTGTCCTCTCCACTTCTGACGCAAATAAAGACGCAACGCAACTTTTCAAATGCAACGTAGGCAGCTGGAGAACAGCAAACTCTTAACTCATAACAGAGGCAACTCAGGTAGAATGAGAGAGAGAGAGAGAGAGAGAGAGAGAGAGAGAATAAGAGCAAGGGAGAGACAGAAACTGCTGAAAATAGTAATTAGGAAACCCCAGTGCCACAGTCAGTGTCAGCAAGCTCTGCTGACTAAATCTGGCAAGAGGAGGAAGCGTTATCCCTCAGGGAGAGAACGTTTGAGGGTTTTTTTTTCCTTCTACTGGTTGAAATCACAGGTTAAGTTTCTTTTTCTTTGTGCTACTTGCCTTGTTTGGCTATGGTAAAGCAATGAAGAATTACACAATAACTTACTAGAAACCAAAGAGGTTACAGTCAGCTGTGGTAATAACAGATCTTTTCCTTTCCTATTGCAGCTGTAACAATATTCCCTGACTGTGAGAATTACCATTAAAGGTGAAAGAGGAGGCAGTTTGTGCTTTTATGCATATATAAACTACATTAGAGAGGATTTAATTCAAATGTCAGGTGTGTTGCATTTTCACATTTGAAAAACAAAGAAACACTATACTGCAGAGTGCATCATTTTAAGTGCAGTGGCTTTTTATGGGTAACAAATGCACCTAAGAGAAGAAGTATGTGAAAGATGTTATTGTTCCATCTGCAAGATGGAATAATAACATGCTGTTATATTAAGAGACTTTTTGTTCTTTTTCTACAATGTACTGAACAAATGCAACAAATAATTGACTCAGAGAAAAAGCATCTGCCATAGGTAAACTAGTAATAAGAAGACTATGTGTATGTGTCTGCACAAACCTCTGATTTCCCAGAGCCTGTTTGGCTTTACAGCCGCCTATAGCAAGAACTCATTTCATTCAGATGACACCAATTCAGTTTTGTGATGCAACCTTTTGTAATAATGTTGAACGATGAATGTTTTATTCAAACATGTTTCAACACGTGGAGGATTTACTCAGGGACAAAAACCTACTAATGCAGAAACACATCTATGATGTTTGGAAACCATTTAGCTTCAGGTTCCCAGTCACTGCACCAAATACACCAAACAGCATCCTGTGTTTGGAGAAGCACACAGTGAGTAGATAAATTTGAAAAGTGGGACTGAACATGTATCACAGCACCTAAAATCTGGGATGCTTCACTCACTTGATGTTAGTTACTGTGCTGTGCCACAAAACCAAAGCTTTGGCACAGAAAGATAAACGAGAGGAGGCTACAGACACCCTCAAGGATTTCCCCTGATATTGAGCACCTTCATCATCACCGCTGGGACCTCTTGGAAAAGAGAGAAAGTAAGTGCAGAGAGGAGAAGGCTGAAAGAGAAAAGGTGAAGGAAAAGAAAGAGAGGCAGAAGAGGAAAGGGTTAGAAATAAGAGAAAAGGGAGGGAGAGAGTCAGATGAGTGAAGTGTTGTAAGACTAAAAAGATAGAAATTGGAAGAAAAGCAGTGAGAATGAGAGCTGAGGCAAGATTCACGTCTCCCAGGATACCCACATCTTTTTATAGACCTCAGGATGATTGAGTGCAACTGAGTGGCGGCATGGCAACAGAAATCTGCTTGGTGGCAGCACAGAAATAAGCTCATTGTGGGCGACACTCAAGGTTGCTACATAGACATGCGTGAGTTCAGTGGTTTAATTACATGTAACATCTTTAAAAAAAACCCCAACAATCTTCTTAAAAGTTTTACTCCTATCCAGCAGTCTACATTATACATATTATCTTATATGAGGCCGATGTTAACACCACATAATTAGACTTTGGAGACCTGGTGCCTCATTTATAAAACCCAGCACGGAATACACTCAGATTCCAGAAGAAGTAACAATGCATAAATTCAGTGACAAAAAGGTACATTTTGTTCTTTTTACAGTTGCAGTGCAAGATAAACCTCTTCTGTGTCAGATACTGAAATGCCAGCTGGGAAGAAAGAGCAAAGAGAGGATTTGTATGGTCATCTTAAGAAGGATCAAGGTTCCTGCAGCAGTTACAGTGTCAGCTTTAGAAGATGACACTGCCAATAAACAAACATGAGGTCAGATACAGTAAGTTAAACATGGCAAAAACTACATGTAGTGGACTTTAGTGTTTTCCTGCTGCTCATGTTCTGTGTCTGCTGGCAGACACACTGGCCTGTCACAAGTTATTGTGTCAATTATATATAGTTAGTATAAATAGGCATAGCTCATTAGTGGTGATGTATGTTAATTAGTGTTAGTGTCCAAACAGAGGCCTACTTGATAAATTGCTCATAACTTTGGTCTAGGTTTCCTTGATTTTGTGCTCCCCAGTCAATAATAATCTGCTGCAGCTTTAATTGTGGGGAAAATGATTGGGACATAATGGAACTCAGACATTTATTGTAAAATGGAAGCAAACCAGATTGCTTTGACCAAAGCAACAAATATAAAATATAGGTCTGGACTTTTTTCTGCAGTACCATAACTACTTCATAAGTTGCCAGGTTTATTTTTTTTCAGTATTCCCCAAAAACATAAATGTAGAGGTTCCTCATGTATACAACTTTCTGTCAGTATATTTCAAGGTGAAGATTATTTGAACTATTTTACATTTCTAGTGGACGTGCAGTGATTACAAAGAAAACCCTACTCATAGTCTAGTTATACAGAGGTAAATGCCAGTTATATCAGATGATAAGAAGCATGAAGAAAATGGTATTGCTGTTTAATATCAGCAATGTCTCTCAAAGCCCACTGAAACCTGTCCCTCTGTAATGCAGTGAGCGGACTTCAGAGACACACCCTGGGGTGCTGGGACAGCCACACTACCTTTGAGATGGCTGGTATTAAGGCCATGATGACATATTAATAGCTGTCAGGAAGGTCACAAAGGTCTTGGAGACATACATAGCCAGTGGTGAGTCAGACTAATAAGCAGTCCATATGATACAGGAGATAAAGGGAGCAAAATTATGAGTTAAGAACCAAAAGGACACCATAAGGTAGACAGAACTGTCACTGAATGATTTTTCTTACACAGTATGCATATGTTGATATGTTGCTGATTCCCCATGAAAACAGCTTTTTTTGGTCTCAGATTTAATCTATTAATCCCTAGATTCCCAATAACAACTTTTAATATAGCAAATCATGCTGCAGTGAGAATTTTAAGCATCTGTCCAGAGTGTTCGCTAATTACGACCAGAAACATCACAGAAAATACCTACTTTGTATTTGCCAGGGAGCTTTTACAGTACCTAATTTCCTGATTTCCAGTTGCTCATTTCCTTTCTAATTACTAGACAAGAACAATGGGTATTTCAGAATAACAGTGCACACTGGCTCATTTCTCCCTGTTTAGTGTGTTCATTGGAGCGGGTGCGCCTTCATTTGTCTCATTTAGACAGATTCAAGATGTGAGATAAACATGCATGCAGGCTCTGGCAAAGAGACAGCTGATACTAGTTCAAATCAACAACTCCACCTTAGTCATCTCTTTTAAATGTTCACTGTGTATTTTTGGTTTGGGCTCAGCTTTCTCTCTGACGGGATGTTCACACCAAACCACTATTAAATGTGTGTTTTGGTACTTCCGGAAAAAAATAAAAAACTTAGTTGAGGCCTTCACACACACACACACACACACACACACACACACACACACACACACACACACACACACACACACACACACACACACACACACACACACACACACACACTCCATCCATCAATCTAATCCTTCGGGGTCTCAGTTGAAATCTCAACTGGATACAAAAATGGATTCACATCTGAGCCACACATTGGAAACAACACAAAGCTTTGAATAAAAAAAAAAAGTCAAGAGTTTTACAGTATTGTTCAGTGCAAGGTAAAATCTGGTTGAATACTCCAACCTTGTCAGATACAATGCACTGTGATATTCACTTTTTTCCAGGAGTGCCAAATTTATTTTTAGAATACCCTCAACTGTTCTGTCAACTCCTACTTCAATCAGTGATTTCATACACCCCCCCCCAAAAAAGTAAAGAGTAACAACTAATTTGGAAAATAGTAAAAACATTCTTACTTCTAGGAAAAATAACCCTGTAACCATGTGAGCAGCATCCTGAATGACATCAAGCTTGAAGATTTCGTCAAAAGCAGGGAAGCACAATACCTGCAAATCCCTAGGTGAATTCTTGTGCTTCATAAAAGACAAAGAGTTTCACAAAAACAAACTTTTCAGATTTGGAGGAGTTCCACCACAGATACCAAGAACCAAGTCAGCCTATTTCACAACAGTGGAGAGTTAAACAACTAGTGCAAATTCAATTAACATCCTTTTCCTTGCAATTACTGATAGAAAGCAGATAGAGAAACTTGTATCAGTGCTCAGTTCCTGGGTGAACCATAAGGTAGAAAACCATGACTTCCTGAATATTAAAGTGACTCAGAGTTCAGAGATAAAAAGAGCAACACAAGAGCAAAACAAAATAAAAACCCAGAGTACAATGTCTAAAATCCCAAAAGGGAAGAATTTTTTGTTATTCCTCTATATCCAAGAGTTTAATAAAGGTGAGCTACAAATAAGCTAAAAACATGTTGAGTTTCATGATCAGCTATTTGCACTATGTGCACTTCCTTCGGGCTCAGTGGGGGTGCAAAGCTCGCAAAACCACCAATGCTAATCTCTCGCTGCCTCTTCATGTAGCAGAGCATCCTCCCTAACTTCTGAGTGTTTGCTTTAGCACTTTCCCTCGCTATTATCTCCATTGAACTCTTTACACACTTTTCCCCTGCTCACTTCAGTTACTGTCTTTGGATACTCTTGGAAGTGCACTCACAAGTTCTTCAACTGATATTATATTTTCAGCTGTAACCTTTCAGAGTGACTTTTTTTTTTTTTGCCGTAGCAGCGCTTTGCTTAGGTGACAGCGTTTTAGACATAAATGCCATAATATAGAGAACTGGAAATGCATTCTTCAGCATTCCACTCCACTGTGTTCTGTACCTGCATAGGAAGGCCTTTCAGCTGTCAAACCACATTGCCTGGTTTCAAGATGGCCACTAGTTGGTGGTGTACTGCTCCCAAAAGTCTCATGCTAATGCCAATAAAACTACTAAACCGATAACAATTTAAACTTGCATATAAGGGCCAATGCAATTTAAGCATGTTGAAAGGCCAACAGAATAAAAGAATAGCCCAAACTGAGTTCACACAGATTAATGATTCGCAATTACACTGAAAGGCCAAGTGGCAAGAATTTCCATTTTGCCTCTCCTTTTCCTCCATGCTCAGTATTTTAGAATATGTCAAACACTCCGTATGTGCCATACGTATGACCATTCTGAGCTTCAGTCTTACCTGCCAGGCGATGAGGTCCTTTAGCTTCTCTATCTTCTCAAGGTCCTCTGGGTGTTCCTGCATGTACTTGTCATTGAAAAATGCCTGGTGAAGAGGGAGAAAAACTTCTAGAGTAAGTATGTTTATATGAAAATACTAAGAGGAAAGGGAATTTAAAAGACTGAAAGAAGAAACTGAAATGTGGAAGAGGTTGTGAAATAAAAAAAAAAGAAACAGGAGAACAAAACTGACGAGCCAAGGGGAAATGCATTGGGAGGAGCTGTTAAGATGAGAAAAAAAAATTACTGAAGACATCAGTCTCTCCTCTAACACCTGCACTATTTCACTGAGATGAAGGCATGACCTTAGGGCAAAGAATCCACATTGCTCTTCCTCTGACTCATATTGCACCGTTTCACAAGACCAATATGATTCTATTCCAGGTAGTGATATATGCTGGGAAACCAACAGGCTATGTTTTTTTTTTTTTATTTTTATCATCACACACAAGGTAAAAAGAGTTTCCCTTTCCGTGAGTCACTATGGCTGTAACAGTGAATAGTGTGTAGCCCATAAACCAGCAAGAAAACTAGAAATGTGATGAAAAACAGGATTGAAGGAAGATTGAGTTGAGCTATTCGAAAGAAAAAAGGGCCTGGTAACATTCAACAAAACCAGATTTAAGGTGACCGATGGTTTTGAGAGGCAAACAGGATGTGAGCATGTAGTCACCAGGCGTAATAATAAAAAATTTGATCTGATCACATGAGAGCCTCTTGGATTTAAAATATGAATGACACATGATTCTAAGGCTCGAAATTAAGCCTGGGAAAAATAATTGCCTCAAGACATCAGAATGGTCCAGAGCCTTTTCATCTAACTGTCTCTGAAAAAGTACATTTTCCAAAATGTCAAATATTAATTACAGTCATGCGCATAAAGGAATATAGGTTGAGTAATAGAAATGAGAGCAATATGAAACCATAGCTTTTTCATGTTAATTACCTTCTCATAGTTGGCAAAACCTCCCATGACAGCTGGGTCCACAATCCCATTCAGGAGCATGGAGAGGGGGTTGATGGGAAGGTTGGGGTCCGTGAGATGCCTCTGCACCATGCTGCTGATCTTTTCATTGGTCAGCTGCATTGTTTCTATGGCGTTCTCCAGTGGACTGATCTCTTCCTACGAAGCAAAGTAAGTGTAGGTGTCATCAAATGTTCTCAGCACTGACACACTTGGTTAAGTACAAATCCAGATCAAAAACAGAGTAGGTTATTAGAAGAAGGAACTCTTAACTAATCTATGATAGATTAGCAATGAATCCTGTTCCAGGGGAATTTTACTTCTAATGTCAAGGGAATATGATTGGTAGTTTTGTGAAAAGAGGAACAAAATATGGGAAATGTCATAAAAACCACTACTATGTGAAACAGAATTCACTCAATCCATGTAACTCCATATGGGTGATGAGAAAAAAGAAAAAAAATCACCTGCTTGCAGCTTGCCAGTAAGAATTTGGAAAAAAAACATTCTTGGCTTCTTGAGTAAATGTCAGATTTAAACCACAGCCAGAAAAATAAAGATGTGCCAGGGTGACAAATCTCCAATCTGTGCCAGTGTGTCTCAGGCCAGCTTGATAAAAAGCATTGTCAGATGGAATGGTTTAAGCTTGGTGAATCTTAGGCCAGTCATTAAGCTTTAAATAGAGAGTCTGACCTCAGGGATCTGGTTTCTCCCTGGCTCATCTGGAGGGCAAGCTGCTCCTGACAGTATGTTCCAACCCAGCCTGAAGAAACAGGCCTTTGCACTGAATTACAGCAGCAATGGAGAATGATACGTCACTGCATAGATTCATAAGTTAGGGGGATCATGTCTTTGTAGTGAAATGATTGTGCTAAAGATGTAGTGACCAGAAGGATCACTGTGGAGAGCTAAATGCCCAAACTGTTAGGTGTGTGGGTGTCATGGGGTGCTATTGCATGACTATGAATGCAGAGGGAGCAGACTGTAGTAAACACTGTGGCTGAAGATATATCTGAGAAGAGGAAAAGTATCCCTTTCTGATGCTTTTCTTCAACACAGGCATAAAAACAACCAATCCACGCAACAAATACAGTGTAACTGAGGTAATACGTTGGCTAATTATGCTAATTAGTACTACTAACAAATTAAAATGAGGCTGGCGTCTTGGCTCTATGTGACACTGTACCTTGCTTGTGTGCTCAAGTTTATATTACTGTAGTAATTTTTCCAAATTTGATCTTCAAAAAGCCAATATCTAAGCCCCTAAATGGTGACACAACATTTTAATTGGTTAAACAACAGAACTAAACATGTGGCAGTTTCAGTGGAATGTTGGTTTACCCTATCCAAGGGCATCAAAACATTTGTTGTTGTCAGACCATCCACTTATAAACAGGTTTTCTATATAGCAATTTAGGTAATTCTATTACAGCATCAGATCAACAGCAAGTGAGTTCTGAACTCATTTCTTGTTGTATTTGTGCTGTGCTGCTATTTTCTGTGCTTTAAGGAGTGCTTGGTGAATCAATGTGAGCCCTCTGGCAGAGAGCGAACGTGCCCTGTCGTTAGTTTGGGGAGTGGCACGCCTGCTGTCTATACCGCTTAAGTGGACAAATCATATTGATTGCCTCTGAGCAAGGCTGCAGATCCTCATCTGATTAGGAGTCTTGCCTAGCACGCAGGCCTTTCTCGTACTCACTGTAGAGACTGACTTCACTTCAAACCAGCGCAGGATGCCAGGAAGTTTGTAGGCTGTTGTGTATGTGGTCCTTTCAATCCACATGTTCTGTAGGCAAAAAGACGTAGGCAAATAATCAGACATTTGAAAAGAAACACAGCTATGACGTCAACTAGATACATCTATTTGATCAATTTGCAGCTGTTATTGCAAGCCGCAGTGAAACAAGCCTTAAAACTGTATTATATCATAATGTTATATATTAAAGAAAAGCAATTCAGCCTTTTAGCATACATACTTAAAGATGGCAAATTAGAAAGATGTGTATCATAATAACATGTGTAATAGATTTAACAGACACAATATGTCAAGCAATAAATATCTATCAGCTCCCCTCCTGGTCTGAAAACTTCTAAGATGAATTAAAGCATGTCTGTGTCGTCCGCGTCACTTATAACCTAGATATTAATTGTGCAGAAAAAATATTTTATTAGATGTCAAAGGCATAAACGTCAAACAATAATCCCACAAATATATTCCAAGACAGCTAAAGCAAAACTGCAACTGAAAAAGCAGAAACCAATCAAAACAGACAACATTACACAATTTGCTTCTTCTCAGCATCAGAGAAGACACACAAGCTATTTGATCTTGGAGTTTATCTATTTGATCTATTTGAGTTTGGATATGATCATTCTGCTTACTTTAATGTACCCTTTTAAAGATATTATCTTCTAAATGTGCATCTTTTGCTCTTTTAGTGGAGCTTGTTCGTAGAAATATCTGTTCTATACATAAAACGTGTCTGTAAGTGAGAGACAAAAATATTTGAGAGGAAAAAATAATGTTATGTAACATGTTTAACTAATCTAGGTAGCATTTTTAATTTCTAAAAAAACTAGATTGATCAAAATATCATTTCAAAGGAGTATGAAAATAATTTTCATGATGTCTAATGTTAACACATAAACTGCTTAAAAATAAAATGAACAAGCTAAGCCGCAATGAACAAACATAGAACCAAACAAAAAAGCAATTACCGCAAACTCGTTGTCAGGATCCTTTTCTCCCTTCCTCACTGGCCTGGAATACTGGAATTTATGGACTTCATTTACTGTGTAGAAGCTGGGGAAGAAAAAATTCAGCACCTGAGTAAATTAAAACTGTTATGGGCAATATACAGGTTGCCTCAAAGGTTGATTGCTTTGCTTTGGGTCAAACACAGAACAGGTCCACTTCGACTGTCAAGATCTGTGGCATTTAGCATGTTGGTTTAGAGTAGTTGTCTAAGGCATGGCCTCATCTATTTTTTTTAGGTAGAACATATCACTGGCAGCTGAAATTAGGTCAACATTTCACACATGTAGAGAAGCTGCATCGTACCTGACAGAGGAGAATGACTAGCAGAGATGGACTTGCCAAATCAGGTTAATAGACTTGCCACAGTAGGAAAATGACTGTATTGCATAGTGACTATGGGAGCAGCTGGCTGGCTACATAAATAGTTCCCTATATAGATGAACAACGTGCTAGTTTCCCACCTTTATTGCCAACAAAATTTACATTTGTACTCTTCGGGGGAAATGAGTACAGATCTACTCTCCTCCCACAGCATATTGCATCTCCACTTCCTAAAACCATGGCACATGGTTCAAAGAGCATGGTTTGTCTTTATTAGCAAACAATTCTGAATAAAATATGAAATAAATTAATGCTGCTCCAAAGTCACTGCCGTTTTATGTTTATAGTAGCACCAATAATTGTGTGCAGATGGGCTGCTAAAACATTTGAACTCTTTCTACTGGGTATTGTGAACGTTTTGCTTATGAACCATCTACGCAGAAAGACAGGACTGAGGCTTAATGCACTCAAGTCATTTAGTACTTTACACTGACAAACAGATGTTCCCTTCTGTGCTTGGTCACAAAGAGCAACACACCTTTTAATGAACATGATGAGACCCATCCCAAAAAAAAAAAAGGCTTTAACCTGCAAACTGAGCATCTAAGGTTCTGATCTAAACAGATTAACAGACCATGCTACCCCAGTGAAGCCTTTTAAATATTAGCTGGATGGGCAGACATGATGCAGCAGCATCGTCCAGACAAAGCAAGGTCAAAAAGGGGGTTTGCTCTGCCTGCTGCTGTGACCCTTTAGCTCAGTCTCATTGCTATGCACCACTAATTTGTTTGCACTGAATGAGAGAATAAATAACAGAGATACAGAAACACAGAGAGACAACTAGAAAAAGTAAGTTGAGAGCTGGAGAAAGAAGCAGAGACTAGAGCAGACAGAGAAAAAGGAAAGGAGAGGTAGTTGGTGTGACATGGTCTTTTATCTGTCTCTAAACATGGCTGTCTAAAGTATGCTATTAACAGAGTTACATATTCCAATCAGACACAATTACCAAATAAGCCAAAAGGCTGCTTAAGGGATCAGTGCAGGGGGACGTGACCAATGCTGCAGGCTTGTGATAAAATCAGTGCCCAGGTATATTTGCCTAAAGGTTTTGCCAAGTAAATGTCTTCTTTTAATTATGTTCACTGATGCATTGGGTGGCATATCAAAGTGAATTTGCACAGCAGAGTGTTGAAGTGCATGGATGGGATACAGACTGGGCAAACAAATGGGAGCGTAGCTGCCGACTGTTTGCCGCGGCCCCAGTGCACAACACAAACGTATTAATGATGTCAGAGAAACAATGTTGTACTTGGCACACTGACTAACAGCAGATGGCTGGTGCAAGTTAATAACCGCAAGAATCACAAGGTCAACCAATGTTTGTTGTACACAGACACACATTTACATTAAGATTTAGTCGACTTCACAGCAGTTCTCATTCTTAAAAACACGACTATACTTTTGCATCACCATGAGCGCCCTAAGTGTTTAGAGTTAGTAAGGAAAGGAAAACTGGGTTTTGTTGGGTTCAAATGCATGCTGTGCGACTTTGAGCAAATGTAAAGAAATGATTGCATGTGTAGGGTTAACCTGCTTACCTCACTATCTGTTCAGAGACAGGCTTGTTTTGGAACTTGGCAGGGAGATCAAGGATTGGTTTGACTGTGAAACACTGGATGTCTTTAGCAGAATCGTCAAGGAAATATAACTGCTGAAATTAACTGAAATACAATTACTTCAATTGGACAATCAATAAATGCAAATTCTAATCTGTAGATTATATGTTTTATACTATTTTATTCTTATAGTTATTCTGCATTGTGATTACACTGTTATTGTTAAAATAAACAAATTAAAAAAGCAACATTAAAAAACACGGTTTTAATTGAATCAGTGAATCAAGTTGAGGATACACTGTCCAGAAGAACACTTTATGTCCTCACTGGGTGGTGTGGTTGTCTTCATCTTCTCTGCGTTGGGAAACTGTGTGAGGAGACGTGCTTCAAAATCCTCCCTGCGCTCATATTCCTTTCCACGGTATATGAACATTTTGTTCTGAAAGGCAATAAAGAAAACAGTGCGTCCTTAGATATGTACATAAAAGCTGGAACAACACGGTGCAAGCTGGTACAAATTTGCACACATTATGTGGCCATAAGCTCCACTGCCACTATTTTATGAATATGGCAGTACTAACAGCATGCAGTGTCATTTAAAAGACCATTTCACAAGATAAAATCCAGTGGCTAAAATTCATTGAGCAATGGTAGTAAGGACAGTGATGGGATAATGAAACGAAAGAAAACTGTAATATTAAAAGAAAGTTACATAATTGGGAGTGGTTTTCCTTTTAGAATTTGACCTGCTATTGTGGCTGGGCTAAAATGCCACACTATAACCTCAATTTTAAATACTTGGAAATGAGGGTGGCAAAAGGTTTTTGGCAGCGTCTCAGCGATTAGCCAATCCCAGCTGAGTCCAGTGTGGTTGCTCAGAGAGAGGACTTCTGTTTTCACGAACAGCCAGACAGTAAATGACCACTTTGCTGGCAGCTTTTTCACAAAGGGTGGTTGCTAACTACAGCTACTTATGAAGCTGCCTTCAAACCACTGTACGGTTCACACATCTCGCCAATTTAAAATCAGCATGGTAAGACTGTGGCAGCTGAGGATGGGCTCTCTGTATCCCCTCTTTACATCTTAGCAGCTTGATCTCTTCAGGAAACCATCATTGATTGTATTTATTAAAGAACTTACTAATGTATGAATTGGTACGTTCATTCATTAGCTTAACAGGTATATTACACATTTGAAAGTCAGGGTCTTATCTAGGGAGATTTGCCTACACACTATAACATTTCTTTCTTTCTTCAAAAGACCATCATTGCAGAATAGCTCACACACAGCAAACTCTATGCTGATGCACATTACACATCTCAATTTCCCAATTAATTAACCAAATTGCAGCCATGAAATATACCTTAGGCCATTTTCAAATTTGCCTTGACAGATAAGTTGACAATAGCACATTGTTTTTCATCCCTTGCAACACCAAGAAAGTTTTCTAAATCTGCCTGACAGTGCATGGCTGCAATTTTCAATTAACAACTGTAAGATTTGCCTCCAACTCTTCTCTAAATGACAGAAATTTTGTCAGTGACACCTAATATTTTCCAGTGCTTCATATTTTATGCTTATTTTTAAGAGGATGGCAGATTATGAGTGTTCTGGTCGTGCATAGTGTCACCTTAATGTCACAATTTGTATTTTAATTAGCCTCTAGCTAGGTCCAGCAAAGAAAACCACTGTGACTTCATGCTAAAATGGTGTTTTCTCTTTTGGCTGGTTGGTGAAAAGACTTACAGACGATCATACAATCAAGAGACAAATCAGCAAAAGTTCTGCTTTGCTGCAATTACCCAAGTTCAAATAAAACATATACACAGGAATTAAGCATTTTGGACATGTTTGCAGCAAAACTGAAAGATCTATAATATATGGGGTAAATGAACACAGAAAAACTGATGCAACATTAATGTTTCATGCTCTTGGCATTTAAGGTTTCCCAGAAAATGTCTGTAAAATATATGGATGCTTCCTTTCCATCTATTGCAAAAGGTTGAACTTGCACAGACTAATAAAAAGGTCATTTTGTTTTATTCCAAAACAAAGATAAATGATATAAGAAGAGTGTAGAGTGTGCTCCTAAAAATGTATGAACCAGGAACGCTCCTTCAACTCCCTTAGTGTGCTGAGGGGTCTGCCTGCAGAACATTCTGAGTGATAGAACATGACAGCTCATATCCGAGTGTCTCTGACTGTGGTATGTTAGGATACATATTTCAAACCAACTTTCACACTCACTCAGCTGCTCTTTAAGATGAGTGCTCACAGGAAACTCAATACGGGGATTAGGAAAAGTTCAGGACTGATAGGAAAAGATGGGAGAAGAGGAGAAATATGCTGACTGGATGTAAAGTGAGGAGAACAATTGAGAATATCTTTAACATATCTAACAGCTGAACACAACTCAGGAGTCTTATAGAACAAACAAATACAACAGAATCTTCTGAAGCTTCCTGACAAGGTATTGTAACCTTCCAGATTGAAACGACAACATCAGATAAATATTTTGTCTTTACAATGTTTTTTTTTCTTTGCTAGTAACAGAACAATTTAAGTAAAAGCACCCACTAATAGAAACTAGCAAACAGGCAAAACCACTGGGTTTTCACACAAAACACAAACTACATACTAAAGCAGATAATTTACACAAGTGGCTTAGCTGCATCTGCAGATACAAACAAATTACATCCAGATCCAGAGCAATTTATAATTAGCAGCTACTCTGTTGTCTAACCACATTAACAACTAATAAATCATAAGTAGCTGAATTAAGCACTCTTGCATAAAATCAATTCGTAGGGGAGGTGGATACAAAATACCTTTATCAGAGTATTGATTTTCTCACATAATTGACTTTTCCCTGAGGACACACTGATGCTGCAACACAAACGGCGATACAGAGTGTGAAACAAATATCCTTTAAACTATATTTATCTTAATTAGCGACACAGACATGAATACTTCCATAAGCACTCAAAGAAATATTTAAAACATAATTATAAAATATATATCAAGAGGGTATAGATATTCCAAGGAAAAGATACCAGGATAATGTAAGAGCCAAAATGGCAGTAAACTATCAGAATAAAACGCTCTATCTCTGAGTGTATTCATTCAGCAATACTTTATGTCACAGTAAGAATAAATGCTGCTATAAAATAATTAGGCAAAACCTGAGTCACAACAGCAGCCAATAATTACTAGGTTTAGTATTCAAAACCTGCAAACACAGTGCCTTGTATATAATGCAGCATACGGAGTGCCAGAATATAAAAAGGCAAAGCAATAAATGAATCAATTAAATGCAAATTCCTTTTGGCAAAGTCAACCTTGCATACACCCATCCTGGTTATTACATGTAAGGTCAAACCACTGCAAATAATAAAAAGACAGAGAAAAAAGAAGCTGTTCTCAAAGGTTGTTTAAATAGCCAGTTAGATTATGCTGGTGTAGCTTGCCCTGTCTGTAATGGAGTTTCTGTCCTGCCGGATGAAAGGGTTATGAGGGGCACATGGAGATCGGAAAGTAGCGAAAGGCCCTTGTGAGATGGCTGTTCCTCATAATAAAATTTAAAGGGTATCGTCAAGAGATCACCATTGAAACTGGACTTTAACATAATCTGATTCCATGAGGATTTGTAGCCCATTTAATATGCTGCTTGTGTAATAAAACATGGTTTGAAATCCTCAAAAACAATGGTTTGAGTAATGTTCCATAAGACAGCTGCAACAGGAATACATTAAAAGCAATCAAACTGTCTATTGTTAGTGTTGCTATTTCTTGTCATATAAACAACCATTGGATCTTATTGGCTCTGATCTTATGTTAAACCCACTGCAACACAGCATAACCCAGAGAAATTCCAATATTAATTGAATTTTCTGTTTAAATAAAATCTAATATGTGGACAGAACAGGATAGAAAGATCTGATATGCACACAGCAGCTATTTAGACACTCAATAAAGCCCATGATGCAAAATCAAACACCTATACAGATGTACTATATTGAGGATCACACATTTGTGAAGTTAAGTTAAAATACAGAAGTCTTTGGGTTAAGCTTCCAAGTATACTTGCTAGGGGTTATGATTACATATGGGTGTAATTATTCATTTTCATCAGGTAGTTCATATTTATAATTATTAATTAATTAATGGTGGTCATTTCAGAAATCATGACAACCACTCTACCATGAAACCACTTGTAAGAACATTTGAAGTAAAGCCCCAACTATATAAACAAACCCAGATTTGGATATTTTAAGGTTATAAATGATTCAGCAACGACCAAAAGCAATTTATAATGGGACCATATTGGCTCCTTTCATGTTGCAGTGGGTGCATAGCTCTGTGGTGCAAATGGTAATGGGACACCTTGTGATGCAGACCACGCTCAAGCTGTGGAGAAAAAGGTGTTCAGCTGAAGTTCAGGTAATGAAATTAAAGGCCGTGTTTGCAGCGTGATATGCCTTTCAATTAGACAAACAAGACTAGGTTGGTTCTCGTGGTCATATGTCAGGGCGCCACAGCTTTTAGAACTTTGTCCTGCAATGGAGGATTTTTGGGGACTTTTAAGGAACAACAATACAGTACAAGCTAGAAACAACAAAGTGTATAGGAGATAATGGAGATAAACCATGATTGCAAAAGGAAGAAGATAGGAGAGAGCACATGTTTTTAAAAGGTTTTAATTCACAGTTTTCAGCCTTTTTTCCATGAGAGACACTTTTCCCACACTGAAGGGCATCCATCCAGCACATTTCCTGGATTTAATCTATAGCCCACATGGAACAGCTGCTATGATGGGTTGTTAAGGTGCTTTCTATGATTCAATTTCATTTTCTGTGAGTGAGTAAGTAAGTGAAGCCCAGATCAGGTGGGATGTTGAACCAGTGAGTCCAGCCAAAAACATCCAAAGCCTGTGGGAGGTAGACATGTGAACCACCTATGTACTGATGGCTGAGGTTTTCAACTACATAGGCTCTGATAAACCTCACTCATCATCTTGCTGTGCTATCAACCTTATGTGGGGTGCTCAGAGTTGTGGATGATATACAGTAAGTTGATATGAGTACTCACACGTAGGAAGGAGGGGAACCCCATGCCATAATACCCTACAGCAAAGTAGTCTGGTTTGGGCCGGATGACCTTCACTATGTTCTCATAGAACTGGGCCTGCTTCCGCTGTTGGGAAATACAATGATAAGTTTCAGTGGCTGGTTTGACAAATGCATTTCTTAAATTCTGATCTTGTGAAATGTTTTTTATCATCTGTTTTATCTTGTTGCTGTGTTTCTTGGAGACTCAGGCAAGTGATTTTAATCTCCATGATATTTTCCTGCTTAAATTAAATTCAGGTTATGTATCTGTGATGAAGGCATAGTTCAACAAAAATTTGCATTACTTACCAAGGATGCACTGAGCTGCTCAAAGTCAAACATTTCATTCTCATACTGTTCAGCCAGTTCCTTTCCCAAAATTATCGCCTCCTCCCACATCTATCAAGCACATAAACATAAACACACAGTTAGTAAATGAATTATCACAACTTAAGATGAGATGAAAGATTGTTTTATGGCAATAATTTTTAATACATGTCATTTTAAAATAAATTAAATATTTTAATTCTTCTTATGTCAATAATAATTTTGTTTTTTCTTTCTGATCTAAAACATTTAAACTCAAGAAGAAAGCAAATTTATTATAGTGATGCATTTTCCCTAGAGACTTATCAAGTGCAGTGGAGTGGTGTCACAGATAGATGGGAGCTGCTCAAACATGTTGAAAGGCTTTTAAGTGGCTCCCCGACAGACTAAATTGGGCTGAGCTGATCTGGGCCAGACGAGAGGTGGATTGAGCCCAGACCGCTAGTCAGATCAGTCTGCCATCAGTGAGAGTGGTGGTGGCAACACCATCTGGGTTTGAAACTGTCCTCAGTTGATACTGCCCTCTCTGGAGTGTTGATGTATTCTTACAGCCACTGTAACACTTCCTAATCACTTTGGTTTGTTTGTGTGCATGTTTATCCAAGGCTATTTCAATTTGTTATCTCCCTGACCATATCCTGCAGAGTGACACTTGGCTAGAGAACCAAGAGCTGCGGCTGCAGCCCAACACTGATGACACATGCAAAGCCTTGGGACATCATCTCTGAGACACTCTGGCTGCAGTATTGCAGGCCCAATCCAAGTTTAGTTTACAGGCTGAAAGACATTTTTCTCCTCCACAATAACATTATAGAAGAAAAGCAGCAACCAGGTCCAATGCAGCTAGAACCTTTTTTCAGTGAATTCCCTGCTCTTCACATCACAATACAGAGATGGCATTCAAATATGTCACTGGTGGTCTAAGGGAAAAATAGAAAGAAGGACAGCAGGAGAAAAAATGGTTTCATAAAAGGTAAGGGACAACATAAAAGCGCCACAATAATGCTTATGTGGTCTGATGTGTGCTTTTGTCCATAAAAGCATCAGCTAAAAAAAAAGAGGATTATTTACAATCCCTGTTCAGGAGAAAATGAATATAAAAACTTAAGTTCAGCAGCTCATCGTCAAAACCTGCCTTTGCATGCCAGTAGAGGTATTTAACAGATGACAGCATCTAAAAATAGCATCCTCAGAGTCCAGAATTTACCATGATTATGACCATTCTTCAATGTGTTTGTGCCAGTGTGTGTTTGTGTGTGTCTTACCTTGCCCTTGTCAAAGTAATTGATAATTTGCTGGTAGAGCTGGTCCTTGAGCTGTCCTTGAGTGGTGGCCTGGTAACCATCTCTCTGAGTCAGGTGGGCTGCACATGGCTCATCTGACCACTGCAGAGGATAGAAGTCAGAATTGGGGTCAACACTGTGCAATATAATACAACGTAAAAGAGGAAAAGGTGACAAGAAATCAATCACTGAGTTATAGCCAATGCAAATGGGTGAGACTGATGTGCAGTTCTTTTTAAGCTGCCCTACACTGCGGCAGGGAAAGATGGAAACGTGGCATGGGCAATGAAACAGGCATCAGTCTATAGTGAAAGGCTCAGAGACAGCATCAATGCACTACGTACCTTCTTGTGGCTAATACTTGTTGTTATAATATTGAAAACAAAAATCTCCAGAACACAAATCGTGCTTGATTATACTAACCTATCGCAAGTCAATCCACTGAAGTGAGCTGGAGCTAGTGCAGCACAGAAAGCCATCACTTATTCTTGTGGAAACAATAACCATCACACGCATCTTACGCAAAGCTGCATAATCTTATTCATTAAAAAACAACTGAATCTGTAAACAAAGTAAAAAAAAGGCAGAAAAGTATAATGCATGGATATTTTTTATGCTGACCGTGTACCATCAGGCCTTTTTTTTTTTTTTTTTTTAACCCAGCACAGAGAATAATTTGATTCTTGACAGGCTAGGGCAATCCAGTCTGGTTAGCAGAGATTGAAAATCTGATTGGCCTCTGTGTCAAGCAAGCATATCCTAGGCATCCTGCCAGGGCTGATTTTCTTACCAGTCAGTTTTAATTGGGATTATTTAGTTTTTTGAGTAACCTGAAGAGTTAAGATCTCTAAGAAAACCTGACCAAGTTATATCTGAGGGCCACATTTGAATAGCAAAGCCAAGAAATTTACATACCCTGCTGGAGATGGGTGAAAAAGTAATTGCTCTGCACAATGTTGCTATGGCATGAAGAGGAATGCTGGGAGGCCTCGAATTAGGTTATTGACTCCTTTACAGCTGGACTGCAGCATTTCCATGGTAAAAAAGGATCTCATCATGGATGATGACTGACCATGCATCGACAAAACTACAGTGCTGATACATCAATGACAAGACATAAACTTCTATAAATTCATCAGCTGTTATTATATTGCTGCAGGTGCTGCATTGGGTGAAGAAGCCAGTTCAGGACTCATGATTGCAGTTATATATCTATGATTCATTCTTATTTAAGCAGTTTACATGTGCCTGTGTCTTCATAGATTACATGGGCAGTTTACTGAAAAAAAAAAAAAAAAAAAAAAAAAAGGATTTATCCAGACTCTGGTGGAACAAAATTACCCAATTTTCCTCAGTGAATCCTTCTCTGGAGGTATGCTATGATCAGGAATACCACAGCTGTTAGGAGATGAGCTGAATTAAAATAATAATAAGAAAAACAACTTCTGCAAATGCTACTCTGAGTGCTCAACGAGGAAAATGTAATTCTGTCACAGCCTGCCCTCCCCTGTCGGGACCTGTATGAAGACTAAAGCAGCCAGCTATTTATACAACACAGATGAGGTGGTGGGTGCAAACATTTTGGATAAAAGGGAGCGAGGAACAACTCTGAGCTCAGGGTATACCAAACACCGACTGGGAACAGACGCAGCAGCTCCTGTTGACGAGCTTTGTATGTGGATGTGGTATATTTTTGGCTAGAGGCAGAAAATTTTGAGGCTGAGAGCAGGTCTACATTATCAAAAATGTGTGATCTTAAAGAAATGCTTCATGGTAGCTAATAAATATTTATGTTTCTAATTTAAGATATTATTGCACTAAAGATGTAAAAGAAACCTGCATCTTTTCCACCTCACACCAAAGGGGGCTTACAATGAACCCTGTTATTTCCAGTAGAGGAATTTTTCTTTTCAGCTGACAGAGACCAGTAAGTAGGTGGCTGGTACCTATATTTTCTTCTGCCTTAAACTGTGTCTTAACTTTTTCAGCAAAGATCAGGAACTAGTCTTAGTTTCTATCAACTATGCAAAAAGAAAAGGTGCTTCTCAGCAAGTCTGCCTTCTTTGCAGCCATCTCATGCCACAGTGGGATTAAAGGGATGCTGACCTATCTCTCTAAATCCTGTACACATTTAAATACAGTTGTTTAATACTGAGGTTAAATGCCATCTGCATGACAACAGATTAAATGGATTTAAAAAAAGTTTTTTTTCTATTTATTTGTTGGTGGTGGTGTGTCTGTGTACCTTGAGCAGTCTGGCATGTAGCAGCAGAGTGTAGGCAGCCTCAGTGTAGTTGTCACACTCTTTGTGGAGGTCACACAGCTTGTACAGGTACCTGGCAGGAAATACCAATGATTTACTGTATTGGTCATGTCTGGGTAATCTCTCAGCCTTTAACATCAAACGGAAAGTTAACTTCGCTAGACTGATGTGTCCTGATGTCTTTGTCCTGAAATAACACTTAGACGAAACAGCTGATGGTTCAGACTATGAAAATGGAAAAGCATGTTAACAAAATATACAAATATTTCTGGATCTCTGGGGGTGTACAGCTGGGAGGGAAGGGGTTAATATGTACTGCATTCAGTAAATAGTTCGCCCAGCTGAATGTCATTGAGTGTCATATGATACTAGACTCAGAGCACAAATTATGTAGAAATGTGAACATATATAACAGGCACATGTCTAGGTCTTACCTGATGTACATTTCCTCTCTGTCTATCTCTTTGTAAAAATTCTACAAGAAGGAAAAAGAAATGACATTAAAATGGATTTAAAAGATTGAATAGATTTCCAGTAACAACCATGCTAATATACAATTTACAAAGGTTCAGTGTATCATGTTTACAATTGGTAACTAGACTATAGATAGTTTTAACAATTTATTTGGCTGGCATCAGAAACATGGTGGCAGGCTGTTACACAGCACTCTAGACTAAAACTGAAAGCTAACATTTTAAGCAACCTGATATAGCATTGAGAGAACATGACTCATAAATGTTGAATAGGCCTGTAATCTTTTCAATGCCAGTAGTCACGTGAGGCAAAATTGACATTTTAGAGTTCCCAGATGAAATGTCATTTCACAGAGGAGAGGTGTTTCAGGTGAGTTGCTCAGTGATAACACATTAATGCATTGTGACATGTGGAGGTTGTTAACGTTTCTTCTCTGTGGGTAGTTACATATGAATATGGTCAATTTTTTTCTTTACAGCAGACTATGAATACCTTTGGAAGTTCTCTGTTGATTGTGATTTCTATATGTAATTTCATTCAGGGCATTCCATATGATTGTTGTTATTACTGGGTTTGTGTGTACTAAGTAAATGAAAATAACCATCTTACAAGCACGTTGACAGTGCAGCTCATGCGGTTTTCTTTGTTCTCGTCATGCATGATGGTCCTGTAGTCCAGCAACCTCTCCAGCAGGCGGACCACCAGGGTGACGAAGTTCTCGCCTGTCTTGGCCAAGTACTTGTGCTTCCTGCAGTGCTCCAGTAAACTAGTGTGTTTTTGTGTGGAGTTTAGAGTGATAGGGTGCAGTAGTGGTTTGTGTGTGTATGTGGTTGTGGAAAAAGAGAAGCCAGAGGCAGAAAGCAAAATAAACATGAAGCACATATGAGAGGTTTTCCAACAGTTAAAAATGGCACATTTTGCCAGTGAGAATATGAAGCTACATTCTTTTGATGCCTATTAAAACAGAGTTAGCTCCCAACTGTGCTGAAAGCAAATATCACAGTGGCAAGCTGTGATGAGGAGTCCTGTGATCAGCACACTGTGATTATTTTGAGGAGTGCTATGTTGCAATTAGTATTATCTAACTTGTGAGAGGCTCAGGCGTAATCCTGGACATTAATCAACACTTACATTTTCTGAAAGAGAACTTTGTACTGCTCGTCTCCATGGCCCCCCTCCACCTCATGATCCAGCTTGGTGATGATCTCGTTCTCAAACTGCAATTACACATAGCAGGCGTAAATAATCAGTGTACCTAATTTTTCAATTCATTAACGCCATCTCCCTGTCTCACGCTCACTCTCCCTCACCGAATCAAGGCTTGGCTGAGAGGACTGTGCTTTGACTTTAAACGTGCCTCTCTTGCAGCCCAGCTGGCTGTGTGCTGGTATTTTCTGTTCATTAGTTTAAGCTTTTCTTCATCTGTGTAAATCTGGTTACAACACAAAACAGTAACATAAGACACAATATAAGACATATCTGCCTTTCTTTTGTTCTGCTGTTGCTGTGGTCTGACAGTGATTGCACTAACTTCTTGATGTACTAGTGAGTGGACTAGGCAGAAACACAAAACAGGAATGTGCAGTCAAGTCTGGAAAAAAAATAAATGCTGCCATGCTCTTAAGCCATGGATTTACATCACACAGAGGGGCTGGATTCAGCAAAGGGAATATTACTACTTTATGGCACAAAAAGAGCTTGTGCCACAGTGAAACTGATCACATTTCACTAAAAGGGAAAGAATCAGAAAGTGACATCCTCCTCCAATGAGGCAGATCCTGACTGACACATTGACTTAATGAGAATCAGTCTCTCCACCACCCAGCCAAAACAGACTGTGCTACTGGGTGGGTTATCTGAGAGAAGGATATTGGTGAAACTAACACTGTCTTTGACAGGTCTACAAGAGTCAGCAGACACATTAAAATCCATTGTGTTATGTAATCATCAGACACATGTACAATAAACATCACTTACTTGGGAGCCCACATACAGTAAACATCACAAAGCTGAAAACTGCCTGAGATATCTTATGGCAGAACAGCTGTAGCCAAACGGATTTCCTCATGCAGAAAGGTTTAATTTTGCACCGTAACGAGGCATAACATTAACTTCTATTTACCGCAGCTGTTGATAATCGCAGCATAACAAAATGAGATTTGCTGAATTACAAATAAGCTTGTGGCGATGAAACTTTTTCTGGGCTTGACCATCCCTCTGTACTATTTACTCTGCCTCAGATGAACACACCAACAATCACCGCTTTTCATACTGTTCTCTTGCCACTACTTCTCTACTATCATTCCACTTGTCTTTCTTGTTATTTAATGTTTGTGATGACAAACCCGCTGAAAGCTGCATGTGAAGTGGAACTCGCACTGCATCATGTCGAAGAAGATGGGAATGGTGGCTTTTCGCAACTCAATCTCAGGGACTAGTGTCATCTCCAGGATTGGACCCACCATCTCTGGGATGAATTTTATCTTGTGGGGCCCTTAGAGAAACAAAAAAGACATTTATGTGTAAATGCAGAGTGTATTACACAACTTATTCAGGACACAGGCATAAATAATCCTTAATGTGCTGCAGATTTAAAAATAGCTGTTGCAAACAAAAAAGAAGTCAGGCTCATTTGTCATGTTTCATGGCAATCACATGGTCAATAAATTCAAACCAAATACCTCAGGTAAGAAAATAGCAAGGGGTTCATTAAAAACCCAGTGAATGAGTCGATCTAATCTGGTGGAAAGCTCTAATTAAGGATCACAGGGTGTATGTTACAATGAGACAAGTTTAAGTGAGGCACAGGTGCCCCAATCTCCATACTACAATCTCATTACACTGAGACTTGACTGCTGAGTCTCTCTGAACACAACGCAAAGCTAATTAACACATGATTGTCTATATTTAGCTGCTGCTTTTTGTTGGGTTGACTTGTAATGACTGTACGGGTCCTTAGTTGGCAGGTAATTGTAAACAGAAATTGAGAAATACCTTCAACATGTGTCAATTGCTGCTGTTGTACTGTGAAGTTTCTATGACTGACTAAACTAATTAAGTGAAACAATATTATATATATACTTCTGTTTTAATAAAAGCAAAACTGAATATATTGACAGCAGAGTTATTACCAAGATTGTACCACATATCCCTGATTTCAAAGCCAATTTGTCTTCTCATGTCCTGGTACCTGAAACACAAACAGAATAAAGGTTAGGTTGAATCATTCCATAGAAGATAATTATAAAAATGATGGGGATTAATTATGACAACCAAAAGCAGTGAAGCCTAAATTAGGCTACAGCTGAATGTGTGGGACTGGAACCCCACAACCGCCAGTACATCATCACCATTATTTAAAATATGAAAATTTTAGTATAAATTAGAAAAAAAAAAACAAGAAAGAAATAAAAAGTGAACTTAAGACAAAATTTGAATTCAACAAAAAACATCAGGTGCTATTTCTTGTCAGATATATTTTTAGTTATTATTCTAGGCCTATCAAAGTAAAAAAAAATAATAATTTCATTGCTCCTCTAAGTGCTGCTTTGTGCTTATCAACCTCCAAATTACTATTGTCTTCCTGTAGAGAGCTACTTTAAATCTTTCTCATGCGTGCTGGAGTGACAACCATTACACAAGCACATAATAAGACAATTTAAACAGATTCATGGTGTGATCATGTTAAGTTTTGTTTTTGCAAGGAACACAAATGCATACAAATGATTTCCACTCATGCAAGTTTGCAACATACACACACACTGATAGTCAGCAGATTGTCAACTATAGCCTTCTCTTCTGTTTATGCATTTGAACACCCTGAAGACACAGGACAGATGACATGTTTGATCACACAGTCTTTGTTGGTACTAGTCTCTTAGTCTGTCAGGAGTGTCATCATTTGGATTTAATGTGTTTCCGAGGCCTTACATAAAGACTTGCAAAATCAGCAGGAAGGATCACTTCCATCACGACTCCTTTTGTGTAGCTTTTACAAAAAAGGACTAACATATTGATTAGCTCCGCCATGCCGAGGTTCTGCACCAATCTCTGTGGCACTTTGTGCCTGTCTCTTTGCCTGCCACACTGTCCCAGGTCAAAGAAAGTAAAGAGGAGAGACAGTAAATGATGGAAACTAAGAGGAGTGAAAACGATGGGTAAAAAGACAGAAAGTGAGACTAGTTCTGTGAAACCGATAGAATGAAGCAGAAGTAATGCTTTAGTTCTTTCAAAACCAATAAAACATTTTATAAGAAAAGAAAAGAAGTTGAACCATGAAATTATTTTAAAACCAAGAATATAGAGGACACAATGAAGATAAAGGTTCTGCGGGAGCTATTCCTTGTCGTTTTCACCTACTTCGACTGGCTTGGTATGGAACACTTTAACCGCACCACTGCATGCTGAGAAGTAATCAAATGTATTTTCACTGCTGGCTCACTGTGGGAAATATCTGCACTGAAATGCTTTTTTTGTGGTTCTGTTTTGGAGCAGTTCCAAAACTTCACACAGTCTCTGCCCTTCTGACCAGGCTGCTAAAACAGAAAAATTAGTGCAGTGTGGCCCACTGCTCTGTGATATGCTTAAGCATTAGTCAAGACTCAAATGTCAATAAAGGTCTAAGGTAAACGACCTCAGGAAAATTTTGCATTTGGTTGTATTCTGCAATATTTTAAAAATGAACGGTAGCAAGAGTTGAATGTAATTACTGTGTATAGATGAACTGATAACTTTTGTCCTGCCAACAACAACCAGTTAGTGAAGACACACATCAGGAGATGCCTCTGATTCCTCGTTTTCACAGATGCAATGACACCTTGGCATGACATTGTATGAAAGTGAAAAGATGAGTCTGAGGTTGAAGAAGTTGACATTGACCTCAAATTAATACCTATTTAGAGCCTCTTTCACACATTGCAACATTTTCAGAGCCCTGACATAATTCTGAAAGCCAAATGACTGTTTTTCCAATATGATCCAAAGGCACAAGGCACACTAATGCATTTTGACATAAAAGATAAGAGCATTTAAAGAATCCTTTACAAAGATGCCGCCTTACCTCTTTGCAGCCTAGCCTGAGAAAAACACTTCACCATATTTATCTATCAAAGGGAGGATGTTGCAAAGCCCAATGATTGATCTTTAGACAGAGTATTGGCCAGATGATAAAATATAAATAAATGCCCATCTGTATTTATTACTGTAAAGCTGCATGCAAAATAGAAAAACCAGTTATGCATTATGTATTACATCTTGCCTCTGATCCACACTTTTAAGTGCTACTGTATGAGTGTCTTGTAGGTTTTTTTGCCCACACATATTTGTGTGTAATTATGCTCACAACATGCATGCCTGCCAGATGAAGCATGTGGTTTTGGTGTCTCCACATATGGGGGTGCAGATGACAGCTCAGAATGCATGGTGTCTTCATCTCAGCTGAGACAGATGCAGGGTGCTATTCTGTCACATTCCCATAGCAAGTGACACAGGCAGCTACAACTGTCAGCTGTCAAGACCTACAACACATACCTGTCAGCTCAAGCTCTCTTTAAGGTTAGCTAAGATTAACATTAACATGTTTACACAGGGACAGCAGTGAGTGGTGAGTGGATCTGCCGCTCTGCTACCTCTCAAAGCGTAATGCAGCTGGGTCAGGGGCCAAAGAGCGATATTTAGAGGAGAACAGAGGAAACAGAGTTGGAAGCTGAGGTGATGGAAACAAGAGATGGCGAAAGAATATGGAACGAATTGTCAGATTCAGGAAGCAAGGAATAAAAACACTGCAGGCTTACAGGCCCACTGTCTGTCAATAACAGATGAGATGTGATCAAAGCCAAGAGCAAAGGAATTGTGAGCTATTTACAAACCCTGACATCCCTCTCTTCATCACCCATATGCATGTACCATGACAATGATGGTCCTGCATGCTAACTTACCCAGCTCCTTGTACCTGGCTGGCCTTAGCCTTTCTATATAAAAAGTGAAAAGTGTAACCGAATTATGTAAGACACGTGTCTTACATCAGTATTCTTTGTGTGAAAAGCAAATGAGAATCACATAGAAGTATCAGGGTAATGGAATCTCACAAATAGCACAGAAAGATGTGTGATGCAGGAGAAAAAGTGATGCAGAACGCTAAAGAGCTGTGCTCCACACATTTTTGATTTTACCCCTCTGTTCTCTGCTCCTGAGCAAGGCACAATAATTGGTATTGCAGGCAGGACCGACAGTTCATGCGCCAGCACACAAGGAAATGGGATGCACAGAGAGCGACGTAAAAGAGAGAAGGTGAGAGGTAGGTGGTGGGAGACAGACAAAAAGGCAGAGAAGGAGAGTGGGTGGGTAGACAGTGGGTGAAAGAGAAACTCACAAACCCTGTATAATATCCCATTCACTTGCTATGGAAGCAACTCAGTTGTATTTGTATGACATGTTTGAGAATGTCAAACAGTTTGGAAACAGCAAAACATACATCAGCGCTTTCCTGCGCTCGCACAAGGAACGTGAGATAGCTGTTTCTTGGGTGGTTGGGAATATCTTGTTCACAGTGTTTGGATGTTTGCCTGTGAGTTTATCCAGCCCAATAATAAAGCACTGACCAGTTAGAAGTCTCACTGTCAAACATGTGCCAGTGTGATGCATGGTGTAGTGACAAAAGCTCCTCCAAATGAAGATAAGAGCCTACATGCTCCCCATCTGCCCAGAAAGCATTTACACATTTGGCTGCATTACCAGTCTTTATAAGAAATACTAATGCAGATTAATGACTTTCGTAGATTCGGGCAGTGGATAAGTGGGAAATAAAACCACTATGAACATATAACTGGAAGAAGGGTTAGGTTTCAGAGCAGATTTTCAGACAATAAATGTCTTCCAGTAACAATTGTGGATTTAAAACTTCAGGCACTGATAACCTCTGTGCAGTGTGCTAGCAAACCTTCTCCCTTTTATCTGTGAAGAGGATAAGAATGCATGCATGTAGAAGATGAGCTAAAGAGAGACCAAAGCCCTTCATTCTGAAAGGGGATTCCTGACATTTTCTTGATGCCTGAGTTTTTAATAAACAATGTGCTTCACATAACCCCTGGCATTAATATGAGCTGTTCTGCTTTGTGAACAACCAGTGCAGCCTCTGTCTGAGCCATTTTTGGGATGTTTGGCATGTTTGGTAACCATGTCACTCTATTCATGCTTTTTGGGGGGTGGGGGAGGGGGATTAGCTCTGTTGCTGTGCAATGAGTATGTCCTGTGGGTTGAGACAGCTACTATACTCACTTGTGGAAGATCTTGGCTCTTTTGTCGCTTGAGAAGTTCTCCAGCTGCAATGACTCCTGGGTGAGGAAGGCTACAGCAAGGTGAAAGTAGTTGTTCCACAGCTGGCCCAGATAAAACAGAAAGACAGTGTATGGTTGAGGAACAAAAAAACAAATATTAAACTTTGTGGTCTGGATTCTTGATACTTCGAGAGGGTTAGATGAGAGTGGTATATTTTTTGACAGAGGAAAGTTATTCCAGTTAAAGTAGAGGTTGGTGATTTTTGCCTTCTGCCACTGGCCTTCACAGCAGCCTTCACAGCTGTGCAAATACAGTAGTCCATTTATGCATAGGGCATTCAAAGACTACAAAAGACTACATAGACACACATTCAAAGTCCAAACATATAAAATTATATGACTATTTAATTTATAATTCTGTATTTGGCTGAATAAGATTATGTGATTTCACCCAGACAAATTAAGAAAAACCAACAGCTTTATTCACACATCATAAACAGAGCTCCAAGTTAAGTCACACTAAAAGCACTCGAACAACAACAATCAATTCATAAATGCTTTAAAAAACTCTGCAAAGTTTAGCTGTTGACTACATTAACATTCTTCTATATGTCAAACATTTAAAAAGCAGGAAGAAAATGTTGCTTCATTCCAAGGGCGGCAGCTTAAAATATTCAGAAATACACATCAATCTGCAGGCCATTAACAATAATTGATGTTCTCTCTCCACATTTTTTATGCCTACTACCTTCGATGAGCTTTTATTTATTCAGAAGGTCCAACATTGCTGCACCTGGAACATTAAAACCCGCCCAGACTTTTAAAAACTGCTGTTAATTGTACTTTAAACAACAATGCAATGATAGCTTGACTAAAAGAACTGGGAAGGAGGGGGCTGGTATCCAAAATGTCAGCTCTTACCTGTAGCTCAAAGTTTGTTTGATCCAGAAACTTCTTGTTCAACACTGCTGCGTACTGACTAATGGCTCGCAGGAACACTCTGGAAAGATAAGCAAAAAGTGTTTTTATATAATCTTCTTACGTGTTTTGTTTTTTTACCTTAAAGGTGTTTACATTAAATACTTTCTTATTGCATCGGCTCAGAGGTCATTTTTAAACAGTTCTGTGTTAATGGAGTAGCCCCCAGGTGTTCATACTCACAGCCACTGCAAGCAACACTGTACACAACATTGGCCCAAATGTGATGGTACAAAGTACAACACAGTGATGTGATCCACCATCATGGATCACCCCATGATGTACTGTTGCTGCCACCTCATATATAAACACTATAACAACTCTGACACAGAATTCAGTCTATGGAGATTCTCAGTCATCCAGGGGAAGTTATCCATGTCATGACTCAACCTCTACCCACAGAAGTTAGAAAATTTTGAATAACATTTTATATTTTCTTAAAATTCTATTTTCTTAAATTTATTTGGGTAATACCTGGCCAAAAACATTTGATTAAAAAGAAGAGACACCATTTTTTTGCCATTCTTAGCTACTTTCAGCTACTCTCCATCAGCAGTCCCATGGAAGGAAACTCCAAACAATGCATAATACAAAACAAAAAAACTATATGAATTATACAATGAACACTAGAAAACAGTAGTTTTGAAGCTGTAGCCAGACAGAAAGAGGTACAAATGTAGTTTGTGCCTCCATGAAGAAAGGAGGTTCGCCCTTGTGATATGTGCTTTAGAGGTGAAACACAGGTTCTTTCCCTTTGGGAGAATGAAGTACAGAAGCACTTGCAGCACTGCCGAAAAATGATGTGATGAGTAGATCTTAATGAGAAGACTGTCTGATGGCTTAATCCACTCTGATGGTGCAGAATTAAATGTTAATAACTTAAGTGGCATGAAGCTTTTAGAGGGGAATTATGATTGCTACTTACAGAGTCAGAGGCCCATCCGCTATTTAACTTCACTCCCTGGCGGAACCAGCCATACAACACTGTCTGTGCTAATCTCTAAGAATTACCCACCAGGGGAAAAAAAGTCCTTATCATGAACTTTGGAGAAAACGTCTACCGCAGCATTTTCAATCAACTATTTCTCTGTTTCAGTTGGTGTGAGCTACACACAGCTACTTATGAATAAACTATCTGCAACAAACGATTGCCACAGGCAAAATATAAAGATACATCAGAATGCACAATAAAAAATGGCAAAGTGAAACAAGGACAACTGTTATGTCATTTGAGAAGATTGCATCAGGATTTCATAAGCAGGCAATAAAGCGACATTAAGATGTAATGCTCATGTTACTGATGCTGGCAGCTGAGCAGACATCTGCTGCACAGGCAGAGCTGTGCACCTTTGTCATGGCCCAAGCTAAACCCTTACTGGAACTGGGTCTCCTGATGTTACTCAGACATCATTTAGGAGTCTCTTAATGTTTTCAGCTACATGGGCCCCTGGCACCAGAGCTTACTGGAAGATCACAATTTTATTGGTGGGGTTTCCCTTAGTGTCTAACTGGGTTTGAACAGGAATAACCATCACTGCTGAGACTGCAACGCTGTGGGATCTGTGGTATTTTAAAACCATACAAAATTCATGTTCCACATTTATCTCTGTTACTGACTAAATGCTATCTGGGTCTTATTGTGATACATATTAATAGTCACCCTAATCATTATGTGCAAAGGTTAAACATCATCAAACACCTTTGGATAAGCCATTAAAAGTCCATTTCTCTGGCGCTATGGCCTCAGAGTGGCGGACCCCCCTCCTATTACTTGAGCACTCAGACAGCCTATTACCACCATCCTGTCTGCACGAGCACAGGCTCCCCCTCTACACACCTCACTCAATTTTCTGCAGCTGTGAACATGCCAATATAGTTGATACGCTTAACAGTGGACTGATGCTAAAAAGTGTTTCCATCCACTGCACCTGTCGGGTGAGAAACATTACTGCTCAATACGTGAGGCTCATTAGTTTTAGTTATAGCTTTCAAAAATAAAAAGAACGCTTTATTGCTTAGTTCCAATATTAAAAAAACACAAACAAAAAAAGTTGGAGGAGGCAGCAGTTACTGAGCAAAGTAAAACTATCAGGTTGCAGGTGAATATTGGCAAGAGTGTGGTTTTTATTTTGGTATTTATTGGTGTTAGTAATAGACAAGTCTTTGCACTGTTTATAGTCAGTAACGTCCTGTAACCTAGTAAAGCTTTTGTTGCATCAGCCTGTATATCACTGGCAGCTTCTGCCCTGGAATCCACAGATGACTGGCTTTCAGCTACAGTAAAAATGTATTTTGCTTTCTAAAAAAAACACACTTGAATAAAACTTAACTATATATAAAAAAAAAAATAATAAAAAAAAAGTTTAAAAATTCACTGATTGGACTCTTCTACAAATCAACATTAAGGTACATCACAATAGAGAAAAAATAATTCCCCCCAAAAAAAAAAAAAAAAAAAGAATAAATGTTTTATTGTGTATCAACTAGATCAATACAGACAACTACAGACCTAAAAAACCCCAATCTGCATTATACCAACCTTAATCAATGGTGTAATACTCAGAGATGCAATAAAACATTACGGTAACCTAGTTAGTTAGTTTAATTCTTTTGCTGTGCAATGGCTAACTTATATGTGGAGACTGTGATTGTCCAACTAAATGAATTGCTAATTACCAATAGCTGTAATTTCTACTGACATTTCCAACGTAGCATGGAGCTCCCACCGCTGGGCCACAGTGAGGAAAGGAGTAAGATCAATACTCTTCACAGCTTCTGGCTAAATATGACTCAACATGGAAAATGCAGCTGAAATCAACCATGTATTCTTAATCTCCCTTTCCTAGTAGAGGCACCCATTCACAGCTCCACTACAATTGGTTGATGATCAGGGCCGATGAAACCTCCTGTGCTCTCTACATGACTGATGTGCAGTATCTGTACACTAATGTGAGATGGTTTCCATAAACATGCTTTATGAATACATCTCTCAAATGATGTAACTTTCATGATAATGCAAACTCCACCACCTAAAAGCCTATTGAAAGGCAGCAGCCTGCCTTATTGCAGACATATAATGGGCTTTAATGAACAGACAGGACAGTTCCTCTGTGAGCACATCCTGCCATTAATTAAAGTGAAAAACTTAATGAGGTGGATGAAAATAGAATATACATTTCTTCACAGTAGACTCTCACTAAGACACACCAAAAAGACCATTTCAAAAAAGATTAAAGACATTCAGAGTTAATTTCTTGAACTTAGAAGTATTTTTTTAATGTGTGAGATTTTAAAATTGTGGTCCTTAAATACATATGATATATAAAAAAGGGACTACTGTGTATTTAAATTAATGCAAGAGGAATTATTTATATAAATATGCCATTACTGTACAGACTATAAGTATTCATATTGATTAATCATATCAGTTTCAGAGGATATTATTTGCACAGAAACAGCAAAATGAGCATGAGGACTAAACACCAAGACTCACTACATAGTGAAGATTAACTGGATATTATAGAGAATGTAGTGTCACTGCTCTTTTAGGCTTGCATTATTAACAAAGCCAAATGTCAGGGGGCAGGTTCTTGGCTGCCTTACAACATCTTTGACAGCCAGTCATTATGCTGAAGACAGAAAATAAGACGTTCAGATGCAGAGGGAGAGACAATGATAAACAGTTCTTTATAAGTTCATTACAACTACGAGCAAAAAGTTAATGACTGGGAAATTTAAACTGCCACTATAAATGTAATCAAGGACTTATCCAGTGCATTTAGTGCTTGTTTTACACATTCAGCTAAGCCATCAAACATTTCCGGGGACTCCCTAAAAATGTGGAATTCCTAAAATCAGCCTGCCCCCTTGTTGCTTTCTGTTTTTTCATTTAAAGTTTAGCAAAAATTAAGTTAAGTATTATTAAGTTATTAATTAAGGTAGCTTTAATCATCTTCAGAAATCACAGACTTTACAAATGTTCCTATTAGTGAGACAAAAACACAATTTGGAGATCCTTTAACTTTTTCCTTTGGCAGAGTAAAAGCGCTCCTACACATTAGGGTCATTTTGATACAGTATATATACAAATGACATTTAACTGTCACTGTCAGAAAACCACCCCCTTTCTGGTTATTGATGGCGTTTCTGTACGTTTACATTTCAGCATAGACTGCAGACGATTTGCTTTTAATACCACTGCTTTTAAAAAACAATTAAATCGGTCGACTTCTGGCAGAAAGTACAAAGATGATCTGCACCACAGACACTGAGCATATATGCTAATGGGAATTTATCAGCAGATCATACTTGCTAATTGAGTTCAGAGAGCATCCCTGATAATGATCATCATCTATTTGCATATTATTGCTGAATAGATGGCTTATCTACCTGTGCTCAGAGATAAGACAAGGTCAAAAACCATCATTATCAGACCTATTTATTAAATTAGATTACTTCTATTTCAAACACCTAATCTAACATTAGATCAATTCATCTGTCAACACAGTTTTAACCCAAATCTTACTCCAATGTGACAACTTTCCTCTAAGGCATCTTACTCAACTTTAATTAAAGTTAATCATGTCTTTTAAGACAAACTTAGCTGTAAGAATTTATACTCAGCAGCACACCCCAGGGGAGCAAAAGGAAGCTCTAATGACTTTAAAATATCACTGGCGTGAGTCAAAGAATTGCAGTCATCTATTAGACATTTCCATTTACACTAAGGGAAAAAGAACTCCACACTGTCTGACTCTAACATTTAAATTGCTTTTAGAAATAAAGAGCTCTAAAAAGCTGCCGGGAGGAAAGATAAAAACTCTGGAGAAAATACAACATAACTTCTCAAAGTTGTAAATCCATTGTGTCAATCAAATAATGTCAATTTCATGTCTATAAGCAACATGTTTTTAAATGTAGTCTTATTTTAAAGCAAGGTAGTTTTGAGCAGGTGTATGATGATTAAAAAGAAGAGCTGTGTGAACCAAAAGACCTTTAAAAAAAAAAAAAAAAAAGAACAAAGAAAAAGAAAAGAAAACAGAAAAATCAAGTAAAAGATAACTTTAGATACTGTGTGAATTGGGACACATAAAACGTGCCTGAGGGAGTATATAATATGACAGTGGAAAAGCTATGCTTATTGTCTGATACAACAGTCCATTGTGACTGTCTGTCATGAAAATACTGTGAAAACAGCTGTAGTGCCTTTGACTGCAACAGCACTGGGTAGAATGATGCCAGCGTCATAGCTGAAGCGCACTACCTTTCCCCAAGACTATAACCACAGAGATTTTAGATGTAACAATAAAAGCAAAGACAGCTTCTTCATAAATGCCACACATTTTGAGACGAGGTGAATAGATTACAAATGAGGCAACACAGGCAGATTTAGACAGGACTCCAAATATTAGCAAGCAGGAAAACTCCCACTTTCTGCACTCGAGCCAGAGTGCTGGCAAAGTTCATGTTGGGCAATGGATGAGATAATGAGGCATATTCAAAGTTATCAGATGAATCACGAAGCAATTAAAACAGACTTTAACAGTCTAAATATTTCAGTTTTTCTCTTTACTCACCATTGTTTAAAAATACAAATGATATGCCTGTACAATACTAGAGAGCAAACAGAATATGAACCCTTTGCTCAAAATTTTCACACCTTTTGTGACGATTTGGTGAAGAATGCCATGTTTCATACAGTGAACCTTGGATTCATACCCTTGACAGCACTTACAATAAGCACATTAGAGATGATTATATAGGGCCTTGGATATTAGTAGAGTGACATTCATGCTATGGGTGCCCTTTCAGTCGGTGTTGATTGCAGTGTGAATCAATCATGGTTTAAATGCCAAATTAAATACACATCAATTATGCAGTCATGAAATGGGGCCATTTGGTTTGACACACTGTTGCTCTAAAGACAGAGGCAACTGGGTTATCCAAGTGAAAGGAGCATTCAGCTGGTGTACTGCAAACATGTCAGTTATGTTCAGAGAGGAAAGACAGAAATAAGCTGCAGCATATTCACTGCATCTCCAATGAAGCATCTGCCTCTCTGTGGTTAGTGATCCTTATTTTATACCTGACAGAAAAAGTCATTGCACTTATCTGCCAACACAAATGCAGGATTTTCACTTCATTCAAAGTATTATTTTACATCGTGGTATTCTGAAGACCTACTACTACCTCAAGTGTTGTAGGTCTAGTTGACAAATAGTATTCCTAGAGAGTAAGCCACCCTGCTGCTTTATGATAATGACTTGATAAAACCATGTCAAGAAAAATCACGGATGTTATTACTTTTCAGGTAGCAGTATTTAAAGGTGAACTGACAGGGTACAATCTCAGTTACTCAAATCCCCTACACTCTGAGTATAAAAACTGAGTAACAAAATTACTTGCCTGGGCAAAGACTTATTGACAAGTAGATACACACAGTGACAGACATCAACACAAACTCTCTGAGTAGAGTCCCTATGATTATGGAATAGTGTCTTAAAGCTTCTAACCGACTGTGGCATGTTGGCAAACAAATTCCCATACACACAGCAGCACCTGGTGGTACATTGCAATTCACAGCGCTATGTCACAAATCATGTTTCATGACTCTCCCATGGCTCCTCTATAAAGCTGTGCCTTAATCGCACCATTGCAGAATTACCAATCAGAGTTCCAACATTCAGACACAATCCACACACAAGAGAGCAGAAAACTGGTACAGCATTAACAAAAGCAGCATAGTTAGAAAGCCATGTAAAGGTCAGGCCTTTCTTTTTAGCTCACAATACCAAAAAAGCTGAGGCTTGAGAAACACTGGTAACATACACAGACCATTTGGTTTACTATCATCTATATAGATATGTTTATAAACTATTTATGCTCAGAATGAATCTCTTCATGAATAAACATGACAATACTATCTTAAAAAAATTTTAATTTGCTTTTCTTATATAATGGTTTTATAAGCAAATGTCAATTTTGCCAGTTTTGCCATTCACTGGTTTAGGTTTCATCATCCTCTTAGCACCCAATGGAATCTACATCGGTGTCATCTGTAAACAATCATGCCTCATTAAAACTACCTACTGGACCACAGGACCATGTAACATGTCTGAGAGTAACCACAAACATAGCTGTTTTCAACTAGCACTCTTTCAACGGCGCTCTACTTGTGTATGTCAAACCAGAAATCCATAAGCCTACAGGCGATGTTTTTTAACTTGGTGGGTGGTGGGTTGTACAGGGGCAAACAGGAACACAACATTGGCAGTCTCTTCAGTCTCTGTGAGTCCTCCTTCCTGCTTTCCAGACCTGCCCTCCAGGTCCTGGATTAGTCATGGAGAGAACACCAAACAGCAGCCATCCAGCTTCAGAAACCCTCTTCTAATGAGTCTGTGAGGGACTGATGGCATTGGTTATTGAGATAAAGAGATGCTTCTACAGCTCATCTGGGCTTTCATCTTTTCATCTGCCACACAGGGCTCTGAGAACTCCCCATTCATCTCTCAATCTACTATTCTTACCATAATTAACAGCTCTGCTTGAAACTTGGCAGGTTACTTGGGGAAATGAACTGATTTTGAAAGGGCTCTCTGATGTGAACTCAAATCTAATACAGTAAAAGTTTGATCACACACCCCAATAAGCCTGCCAGTGCATGAAAAAGACATTATGTACTGTGTTCTATTACATGTTGTAAAAAAAAAGAAAAGAAAATAATATTCTGACAGTAGGTCAGTTTGTCTTATACTGTGTAAATAACAAACAAATCATAACTTCAAAAACCTGACGTTACCCTTTAACATTGTCTATTCATCTAGCAATGATTATTAAACAATATTAAAAGAAGAAAACAAGAAAAATCAATTAGTTAAAAATCACTAATTATAGTTGATCATCTATAATTTAACATCATTTTTATTCTGTATGTTAACCAAGTCTTTTGGTTGCTGCAACATCCACAGCTGTTCAAGTGCATCGCCTTACAACTGGAAAAATACAGAGTGCCAGCGAACATTGTTCAAACTGAGAATGATGTGACTCAGCACATATCAGGCTATTGGGTTGAAGAACAGAGGGCTCTTAAAAAGTTTACTATGCAAATCTGTAAGGAAGCACATATAGCTGACTGTACAGAGCAGGCAGCAGCTGTTGTCTTGTAAAAAAAAAATGTGATGCAAGGTTTTTCATCCCTGGTAGAAAACAGACAGTGACTATAGTGTTTAAGCAAATGCCAACTTGTGCTAATTCAGTGAGTGCTCTTTAACAAAAATCAAGGTTTTCCTTTGGGGCACTTTTACCACAAAAAGGCAAGAATAGATTCACATCATGTGCCATTTCTGCATTTCTGAAGCCTCTGCAACATTATCACACTTAAAGTGAAGCTTGCTTGTTTGATATTTAAAGTATCTAAATTTTACTAGGAGCTTCATTTGTTGAATCTGGGGCAAAGAAAATTTAAAAATCCAAACAAAGTCTAAATCTTTTGAGCCAGAGAATGAGAATAAGAAGGACCTCAGGTTTACTGTAATTCACGTAAGTTTGGACATGAAAAATATATTGTGCAATTTTGTCGATTATGTGCACCACAGATATATATGATGTAAGAAATATCTGTGTCAGAGGGAATTTCACCATATCCTCAGCCAACCATGAGCCTAGAGTACAAACGTGTTCCCTGTCATTTTGGAGAACAAGTGTCAGTCTATCTCTACTGCCAATTAGTTGTTACTATAAAACCATTGCCAGTTGACTGAGAGAAGTGGCAGCCAGTGGCTAACCAGCCTGATGCTGCTGTCCCTGGGGCAATTAGAGCCCGTAAATCAGTTTACAACCTGGAGAAGTAAGCGGCCATGGGTGGAGAAGGAGGAGTGGGAGGAAACGACTATGCTACTGCTGATGCCCAGCTCATTAGTAATGCTATCATAATGTGTGGGCATGAAAGAACCGTCTGCTGGTGCTGTTAAGTGTCAGTCTGTCTGCTGACTGTGGCATGTGTGAATTGCCCAAAAACAAGATACTGTGAGGAAGGAATGGAGGATATGTGCTTCAGGAGGGTTCCAAATGTATTTTAAAACATTTTAAAATCTGTCAACTAAGCTCTAACATAAAAAAATGACAAAAAAGAAACAAGCAATTACTAACCAAAATGTTTATCTTAACATGAGATCAAATGACTACATCACTTATAGTGGTGGACCCACAGAGAATAATCACCCACCCCAGGCAATCAAAGAAAAAGATTGGCATCCTAACATTTAAAAGCATGACGCATGCACACAGCTGACTATGCTTTTAGATGTTAAAACAAAACATTTATAGTTCTCTTGTGAGATGAATGAATGTGTCACTTTGGGATCTCACTGTAGGGAGCAGGAAACAACTGATCAAACACACACTGGGTTCTGCTCATTTGTTGCAAGGATGTCGTGCAAAATTCAAACAGGCTCAAGTATAAAGACTGTGAGATGAGTCAGACTTTGACAGCTGTATTTTTCACTTAGTCAAACAATGATTTAACTCCAGCAAGTGGCCAAATGCACTGACTAGAATGCAAAATTAATCTCTCAGCTGTCACAAACAAGCGCAAATAGACCAAAGGTTCAATAGGGGAAGACTGTGTTGAGGCATGGGGGACGACAGATTGGCCTCCAGTCTGAGAGTCAAAAATAAAACATCTCATGTGCTACAAAGCATGATGTGAAAATGAACTGCTGGGAGCTCAGTGATGCTCATCACATACCTAAAACCGCTCTATAAAGTACAGGATCGCAGTGGGTATAGTGTTTGAACAGGCTTGTTAGTCCAGTGCATGTACTTGGGGGGATGAGTTGTTGTGATATGAGTGTGTGTGGCTCAGTAGGGTCCAGTCTGCAGCTCAATCTACAGCAGAACAGATCTGAGTTTACACACTGGCAGGGTACAGGGAAGAGTCATCGCTCACTTCGCTGTACCTTCTACACTGAGGAGGCGATTTCTAGTCAAATATCCTTACTGGTGAGTATCCTGGAATGATTTTGAAAAGAGTGGACAGGCAGTCATACTGTGCACAGTCAACTGGGAGCTGTCTCAATAAGCTCTGTACGTGATGGCCACTTTGAATCTTGTGCTCCAACTGAATGAGCAAAAGGTCTCTGTTGTTAGGTGAAAAGCCCTGTCATCACCATTATTATTTTGGTGTTCCTTACCTGTGTTTTGTGTGATATATGTTCCATTAAAACTGCTTTTACATGTCAAGGTGTGTTTACAGTTCTATGTGGTTACTGTATATGTGAAAAAAGCTGTATAAATGCCTTTGTGGCTCCGGAGGGGGCTGTGCGAAATCCAAGAAACTGCCACAGTTGAGGTCATTTGAGACAGCATTGACTGAGGCTGAAGATTAAGTCTCAAAATGAAAAAAAGGATGTTGAGCTAGAAAAGACATGAATTTGCCAGATCCCTGCAGCTCTCTGCTTAAAGCTAACAGCATTAGCATACATTAGCAACAACTATCTAAACGCTTCTTAATCTCCAAAATGTACTGTGAGCCATTGAGTTGCATCATGGATGATGTAGGAACTAGGTTATAGTAAGCAATGCATTGAAAAAAATATATCTCATCTATGTAACTTATTAACAGTCCATCATGCGTCTAACACAACTGAATCACCTGTCCTATCTTTCAACAAATGTAGATTTGACAGCAATCCAGGATATCTGGCCACTGTGTAAAACACATATGTGTGAAGCTTAATAATGGATGGATGCTTTTGGGCAAGAGGGAATTTTCTTTCTAGCTGTCAAAAAACTGTCTTAAGGTTTTCATCTGACAGCTGTTGCTTTGCCATTGCATAATATAGCACTACACCCCATGTCTGTTCTGAAAAGCCACAAATGGAAGTAAAAAAAAAAAAAAAAAAAAAAAGGCCTTTAAATACTTTTCTAGCTCTAACTTCTTCTGACAGGTGCAAAAAAGAACAGCTCTTGACTAAACTCCTAAACAGCAAAGCACATTTCATCTCTTTTTATATTTTCAACAAAAAATGGCATCAGGCAAGGTTCACATTAATAAAACAGGAGGCCTCAGCAACACAACAAGCAACAAAGTAAAGAGATGCTGAGACTAAGTTTGGAGATTAGCAGGCAGAATACACCCAAGCATCTATAATTCATATGATTATTTGCGGCTGTGCTGACTGCTCATCTGATTGCTACACTGCTGAGGCCTTGTACAGATATTTGCATGGAGAGAAAAACATTACAAAATATTCTTTCCTGCTTCTGATTGCTGTTCCTTAGCAACAACAATGTAGAGAATTTAAAGCAGCATGGTTCCTGCGTGTGTTTGTGTGTGTGCATATGTGTCCAGCGGTGCTGTACTTACTTATTTTGCATCATGTTCATTATGACCCAGTCTGAGGGGTAGACATTTTTCCCAATGAGATCTTTAAACATGATAAATGTTTCCATTAGGAAATCCTGCAAAAGAGAGAAAGTTTTCAAAATGGACAAAATGTTATTCTTTTCACCTCCAAGATAACAGCAATCTGAAATGAACTGTTTGAGTTTGTGGCTTTCAGGCAGAAACAGCTTTTAGATTAGTTTTTAAGGTCAAGGTGACTCGTGTATTTCCTTTTTACAGGTGGCACTTGAGACCAATAATCCAGCGGGTTCATAGTGCTTACATGCAGTAGTACAATGGGCCTACAACCATCTTATTTCTTACAGGAACACTCTTCATGTGGTATTTATATAACATTAACAGGTCATATAATTACATGTCATTAAAAAAAATAGCATGACAATTTGATAACTAGGTTCAGTCTATAACCCCTAATAGATACTTAGTTCTACCTTCTCTGCAGCAATGCAGTTTAAATTCTCTCTCCTTAACCTCACATTATGTCAAAGTCAACTTTTTTATGCAACATTTTCTTTTTTCTTTAATTGACCATACATATTAAGGAGCAGAAGTATACGGTACATTGTATCTTTTCTCAATGTACTGTACTTTAGTTTAACCCAAAAAGTTCTTGATTGCTCGAATGGCTCCATCTAGAAATGTAAGCTCACTACTGTCACTCTACTAGTGCAGGCTTTATTTTACTGTCATTGGTAGCTAAATACATAAAACATAAATATGCATGTAAATCTATTCCTGGCTATAGATATTCACTCCTGGATGAATCCCTGGGCTTTGTGGTGGTGTATTTAGAGAAAAACTGCAAAACAACAAACTCCTTTGGGCTGCGGCCAGTTCTGAAATGTGGATATGGTCCATGCCAGCTTTAGAAACAACAAATCTGTGGAATGATCCAGCTTCATCACAGTGATTGTTTATCCTGCTATGGGAACTAGGCAGGCTGCCTCAAACAAACCCCTGCATACAATCACGATGGTAGGAGTGCTAGTCATGTCAATTTCTTTTTACAGTCATCTAAAAATATCATTATTGCCTCAATAAATAGATGTAGACAAATATGTTTTTTTAGACTGTAAAAGATGTCAGCACACACAAGCTCAATCAAAAACAATAATAAAAAAAGCAGTAAACTTTTATAAAATTCTATAAATTCTCACATGGGCACTCAGCCAATAGGAAAAAAAAACAGTATTTGCTCCATGTATGGCTAAAATCTCTCCCTATTTGGATTTTCTAAAGCCTCATCTGTAAAGTAAAATAATGCTTATCTAGCTGCAGACAAAAAAATACCACTTTTAGGAAGGAATCGTTCAAGGCTGAAATCTATAAAATCGCTGAGATTCAACCCTCCTCCACGACTTGTTGGCTGCTACGAGTGTTCTGCTTCCCTCAGGAGTTACTATCATCAAGAGCACATTGTGCATGTAGCAGCCCAAGAGCAAGGACTAACAGAAATTCAATTTCATACTTTATTGTGAAGGTAAAACATTTCTCCAACAGATCTAATCTAACTTCTGATTTTCAGAAAAGGCAGAGCAAAATGATACCACACTATGAAGCTGCATTTTAAGTTATTACATGAGAAGGTAGCCTTAAGTGTTTCTCCTACTAGACATGGACACGCTGATAAGGTGTACTCACCACCACATCACTCCTTATCTTGCCAAAGGTGCTGATAAGATGAGCGTAATGATAGTCGTCCATCTGCCTCAGTGTGGCAGTCATGCTAGCCACAAAGCTCCCCTGGAAAAGAGAAAGAAGAGCCTTCAATACACAATCAAGTTCAAATTGAAGGCTTAAGACATAATGACTCTGCCTGTGATTTTGATGGTTACTGACTAGTTGAGCTGATTGGATCTCAGCACTGCAGGAGGCATGCCTCCCATGTTTGAAAAGCTAGGTGCTCTCACTCAGTGGCTGATCTTATTAACCTACTGCCCTGCACTCCCCAGCTCTTTGTCTCCACTGATTAGAATGCCTGTGAGGTCCCTAAAATGCTGTCTTTACTCCGCAGTGCAGTATCCTGGCTCTAGTTAGCACACAGTACATGTTCTGCAGAGAGCTGCTACAGGAAGGCAAATGTGTGGTGGGCCAGGTGGAGAGAGGCTCCAGCTGCCAGTCCAGTGTTGTGCCAGTGGTGTGTATGGACAGAGGCCTACCAGGATACTCACACAAGAAAAGAAAAGTAGAAAGACATACAGATGATGCTGTAAGTGTGTTCATTAGCTCTTTTTAACCAAGCAAATGATGTAGGGCTAAAAATAAATGTAAACTAAGTCACAGCATGTGCATAAATACCTTTGTAGAATAAAAGCATATGGTATTATTTTTGTTGGAATATTTTCATTGCTGTTCCTGTGCAATTTCACCTCAATAAGCTGATGAAAAAAAAAATGACCCGAAGATAAGAGATGGTAATTAAAACTGCTTTGTCATGGAATGCATGGAGGCACATCCCAATTAATAAGTCTAAGGTCTGATAATCCTGAAGATGCCAAATCAAACGTGACTGTTTATCTCCAATCAAGAACTACTTAAGTAAGAATCATACTTTTATGCATGAGACTCTCTTATTCCATGATTCACAACAAAAAGCTTCAGCTACAACAAAAGAAAATCTATGAAAATGTACATGTCAATTAAAAAGGAATTAAAAACACAGACCAAAAGATTTTTTTCTAAAAAAACATTTTTAAGAGATTTATTTTATACAGCAGTGTCTTCACACAAAATGGATGCATAAGTTCCATCCTGTCTGTAAAAGAGAATAAGTTAACTAAGTCAACATGTGTAAAGGTATTTCAAACTGCAGTGACCACAGTACAATGTGGTTATAGCAATGCCAACCCATTTCCACAGAGCGTCATTCCATAGCTAATCACCTAAACAAACCCCAGGTTGGGACTTTAATCTGGACAGGGACTACTTCATGAGTGAGGACTCTGTTAGTGCAGCTCTCATGCAATGGATATAACTCAGCAGCTTCATGGTGGTTAATCCTCACAAGGCATTCTGTTTCACTCGAGAACCTCTCCTTGAGCTGTAATTAGCCCTGACTCACCAAAATACAGCAGAGCAGAACACTCACACACTCTTACCCCACCTGACTCCTCTCTCCAGTTCCTCTTTTCGGATGTGCATGTGGTTATTGATGTGATAAGGCATTATTGTTTTTATACAAGCCTTAATTATTATTAATGACAGATATTGTAATGACAATTCACTAACACTACTATAATTATGCAAATTCACCAAAACAAACACTAATGCAAACATCTATTGTTTAGGTTTCCTTCACTTTTTCTTTTTGCTACACAGAGTTAATGACTTCACTTCTCCCTCTGTAGAGCTTTACAGACTCATGTCATATAAATATGGAAATGTTTTCTTAAAGCACAGAGAGCAAGACTTTCATCTGTGAGGGCATGTAAGACTCAGTTAGTTCTGTTCTTGGGAACTGAAGATGGAGAACACGTTTAGACAGAGCCTTATGAGAAAGTATCAGAGACCAATATGTATGAAGTGTGCAAAGAGACAGATTTCTTGTTAGTCTGTAACTTCTCTGTAAATTTGAAGAACAGATGGAGATGCCGTATGAATATTTTGCTATAATAATTTACTATAATAAAATACTTGTTTGAGGATGTTGAATTAATCTTTCTTCAAATTATCCAGAATCACACATGTACAGTAACTGGTATAAGGAATAAGCACTTGCTGCTGCTGTAATTCCTCTCACACTGAACAGTTACTGTCTTAAAGAAAGGAGTGACTGTTTTAAATCAGACTACAGAGGCTACATCAGCTGGAAGTTATTTCACACTTGTTCATTCTTCTTGTCTCTTCAGCTGTGAATGAATCCCCAAGATAAAGAGCCTTCAGAGCAAACTTTACATGTTGTATATCCTCAGTATGGGACTTGCCATAAGGCTGCAGTGCTGCATACAGTAGCATAAGCCCCTTAAGCTTACTCCCAACTTTCAATCAAGACTGCCAGCAGCACAAGCACACATACGCCAATGTCACTATTGATTTTATTTTATTTTCTATGTGTTGCTCATGAATGAATCTTAAGCTTCTAAACAAATGTAACTGCTGCTGGAGGCACTAGGATCAGCTGGCAAATCCTGATGGCAAATTAAATACAGAAGAGGGATGTAGCTACCATATTCCCAGCTGGACGCAGTTTCAGAGTGGGACATAAAGAAACAGATTCTCTCCCAGAAAAGGGATTCAGATATTTCAGGGTGCAGCAATTAAGATCTAAATGCAGAACAAGAACACATGCCACACCAGCTGTTAAGGCAAAATGTGAAAAATAGAGATGTGGGGCATGACAGCAAATGGAAAAGTTCAGTTCTGCTCCTTTGAGGTCTCCAGCACAAATGTTATGGCTGTAAAATAGCGTGGTATGATAGCCTTTGCTGTCATACAGCTGACTCCACAGGTCTGTCAGAGTGACCAGCTGTGTTTGGGGTGAACCAGAAGAACTTAAAGGCCACCCTGTACTCTCATGGCTTATTGCTTCACTTTTATCACTAGGAAGAATTGGTACCGGTACCATGACAACTCTTATTATTTTATTTTCTTTTTTTAGAGAGAAAGAATGGAGAAAAATCAAATACAAAAGGCTTAAAAGAAGGGATCAGGGATAGAAAAAAGAAGTCTTCTCTCACTAATCACAAGAGGGCCTATCACTTCTGACTGTGGTGTTGGTGATAGAGGTATGTGACACTGAGGAGAAGATGGGTGACAGAGTGTAGAGGAGGGAAAACATTCCTTCAGGTGCCTGTCCAACAAAAACAAAAGAAAACAAAACAAAAAAAATACGCAAGAAACAAAACAGAAAATTCTAACATAACTTCTTTTATTCATATGAGTGCACAGGGTTACTTTGTCTTACTGAGTGATATTGTGCATGTCATGTCTTCTCTTTGAAAACAGAATTCATTCAAAAAAAAAAAGAAAAGGGATTTCTTTTAATGATGAAAATCCCAACATTAGACAGACTGTGACACTCTACTGTGAGGTTTCACTGTGTTAGGAAAAAAACTGATGGAGGGATTAAAAAATGGAAAAACAATTATTATTATTAGACCCTTACCATTTACAGGGCAAAAAATGTAAAGATCAAATCAAAGTCAAATTAGCTGCACCTTAAAAGCCTCAGTGGCAGTACTGTGCTATACATGAAAGCAAATTCACACCCAGATAACGCTGCTCATTATGTTTTGCAAAAAATCTGATGACCCAATGCTCCTTTGGACCTGAGATGACAGACTATAAAACACTACGCTTGTCAGTGGTGATTCAAAATGATTATAACACTGTAATCACAATTTTCTAACCACAATAGAAAATCGTATTGAGCAATTTTAATAAAGGGAAGGGAATAAAAATAATTTCAGACAGTGAGCAATTTGAAGTAAAACTCAAGAAGTCAAATATAAAGGTCACGAACAAAGCTGAGCTTCTACTGCAGAAAACCTGCAGGGCAAGAAAAAAAACCTTCAGGATGCTTACATACAGTGGGTACGGAAAGTATTCAGACCCCTTTAAATTTTTCACTCTTTGTGTCATTGCAGCCATTTGCCAAAATCAAAAAAGTTCATTTTATTTCTCATTAATGTACACTCAGCACACTTGACAGAAAAAAACAGAAATGTAGAAATTTTTGCAAATGTATTAAAAAAGAAAAACTGAAATATCACATGGTCATAAGTATTCAGACCCTGTGCTCAGTATTGAGTAGAAGCACCCTTTTGAGCTAGTACAGCCATGAGTCTTCTTGGGAATGATGCAACAAGTGTTTCACACCTGGATTTGGGGATCCTATGCCATTCTTCCTTGCAGATCCTCTCCAGTTCTGTCAGGTTGGATGGTGAACGTTGGTGGACAGCCATTTTCAGGTCTCTCCAGAGATGCTCAATTGGGTTTAGGTTAGGACTCTGGCTGGGCCAGTCAAGAACGGTCACAGAGTTGTTCCGAAGCCACTCCTTTGTTATTTTAGCTGTGTGCTTAGGGTCATTGTCCTGTTGAAAGGTGAACCTTCGGCCCAGTCTGAGGTCCTGAGCACTCTGGAAGAGGTTTTCTTCCAGGATATCTCTGTACTTGGCCACATTCATCTTTCCTTCAATTGCAACCAGTCGTCCTGCCCCTGCAGCTGAAAAACACCCCCACAACATGATGCTCCCACCACCATGTTTCACTGTAGGGATTGTATTGGGCAGGTGATGAGCAGTGCCTGGTTTTCTCCACACATACCGCTTAGAATTAACGCCAAAAAGTTCAATCTTGGTCTCATCAGACCAGAGAATCTTATTTCTCATAGTCTGGGAGTCCTTCATGTGTTTTTTGGCAAACTCTATGCAGGCTTTCATGTGTCTTGCACTGAGGAGAGGCTTCCGTCGGGCCACTCTGCCATAAAGCCCCGACTGGTGGAGGGCTGCAGTGATAGTTGACTCTGTGGAACTTTCTCCCTTCTCCCTACTGCATCTCTGGAGCTCAGCCACAGTGATCTTTGGGTTCTTCTTTACCTCTCTCACCAAGGCTCTTCTCCCACGATTGCTCAGTTTGGCTGGACGGCCAGGTCTAGGAAGAGTTCTGGTCGTCCCAAACTTTTTCCATTTGAGGATTATGGAGGCCACTGTGCTCTTAGGAACCTTGAGTGCTGCAGAAATTCTTTTGTAACCTTGGCCAGATCTGTGCCTTGCCACAATTCTGTCTCTGAGCTCCTTGGGCAGTTCCTTCGACCTCATGATTCTCATTTGCTCTGACATGCACTGTGAGCTGTAAGGTCTTATATAGACAGGTGTGTGCCTTTCCTAATCAAGTCCAATCAGTTTAATTAAACACAGCTGGACTCCAATGAAGGAGCAAAACCATCTCAAGGAGGATCAGAAGAAATGGACAGCATGTGAGTTAAATATGAGTGTCACTGCAAAGGGTCTGAATACTTATGACCATGTGATATTTCAGTTTTTCTTTTTTAATAAATTTGCAAAAATTTCTACATTTCTGTTTTTTTCTGTCAAGATGGGGTGCTGAGTGTACATTAATGAGAAATAAAATGAACTTTTTTGATTTTGGCAAATGGCTGCAATGACACAAAGAGTGAAAAATTTAAAGGGGTCTGAATACTTTCCGTACCCACTGTATGTCATATGCCATTTTTATGGCCACAATTGTGCTGTCATTAATGTCAAGTATTACCTACTGAAAAACAAAAATGTGACAGCTGATATCTGACAGTGACCAGAAGCTGAAAAGTTTCAAAAACCTGCCATATCCATCTTATGCTTAGGCCAAATGAAGCAGAATCTTAGCAAAGATGAAAAAGTGGCTACTCTGCAGCTCACGTCTCTCTGATCTGATTTTAGCACCTGACAGTGAAGAAACAAAAATTGATGCTTGCTCTAGTAGTGAAGGGTTCCACAATAAACAGAGCATTGTTTTAAGCCTTTAATTAAGTCAGTGGGGAAATGGCATGCTGGTCTCCAAAGAAATGCACACTAAGCTTCAACGCCCCTGGAGAACAGAAAACTGACACAAGGGGGGTGGGTGAAGACCAACAGGAACCAAAACGGCTCCCTCCTTCACTCTATTAGCTTGAGGCATGGTGCAATATAAATTTGTTGGCTCATTACAACAGAAATTACATGAGCACAAACAAAAAAAAAAAACCTCACATAGGCACTATGCCAGTTGATCTGAGAGGCATGAAGACACTTGTTTTCTGCAAACACAAGTGATCTGCATTGCTAAGTCATAAGAAAAAAAAAAAAAAAAACACTGAATATAGAATGTTGGGTTTGGTAGCAGCGCATAATAAAAATTTAATTTGTTGCACTGTCATTGAAGTTGTTATAATAAATCTATTATTCATTAAAATAACACTTAACTAAACAATTGATGTCATTTTATAAGAACAAGAATGATTTAACACATTTGCTCTAAAATCACTGTATAGCATATTGTGCCAGAGGGGGAAATCCATCTGTCCACCTCCTGTTTCTCTACACACCACCATGACACACACTGACTAGACAGCAGAGATGCTGAAAAGGCAGCAGTACATGAACACTTTTCACACTGGCTTGCCAAAAGAGGCAGAGCTGACAAATGCAAGCTACTTGGCCACTGCTGCAGGAATCAACAGCGAGTCCACTTGGCTCTAACATCAGGCCAACCGGGTTGTAGGCACACAGGTCAGCCAATGAAAGGAAGTGGAGAACCCTTTGGAGGCCAGCTGAAACCATTCACACTTCATTTTCTGGCATAATGCATTGTGGCATCCAGATAAACACCTCAGAATACATAGGGATAAAAAATAACCACAGAAAACCTGGGCAGTCAACCATGAAAGTGACCTGTTCTGCCATTCATTCAGACAGAATCCAACTGAGACAAGCTCGAGGAAGCACTGTCACACTCCAATACATCAAAGCATTATACTTCCTTGAACAGACACCTTCATTTATACATGAAATCCTAATAAACCAAGGCCATGTTCTTTCACAAGAAAGCCCTGTGTGTCGAGTCCCAAGCGTATTATTTGCTGAAAAAGAAACAGATGTAATCAACCATTGTGGTCAATGTGGCAGACCTTGGTTGAAGATGGTCTACACTTTGAATTAGCTCGTTTGTTCACTGGACCTGAGGCAAAGCCAAAAAGAGATTAGGGTTGGCCATACCAAATCTGCACCAAGCAAACTACAGCGTGACTTCAATATTCCGTTTTAACCAGCATCTTCATTTGATTTTGTTTTGGACAGACTCAGAGCCATTTTGGTATGTTTGATAAAAAGACCAAAAAGTCTGCAGCAGATTGGGCCACAGTCATGCTGACGTATCTGCTAGGCACATTTTCAGCTTTGCTTCTCACTCTGAGTCTTGCTGGGGCACTGCTGTTGCACAGCAGACAGATCCTATCAGGCTGTCAGCTGAAACGCACACAAACACAGTGTCAGACATACACATGTGCACGAACACACATGCACACCCACCCACCCACCCACCCACCCACCCACCCACCCACCCACCCACACACACACACACACACACACACACACACACACACACACACACACACACACACACACACACACACACACACACACACACACACACACACACACACACACACTCCTTTTCTGTCCTCACGATTGCTGCGAGATCTAAGCTACAATAAACTGACAGCTCTCTTCTCCATCTAGTAATTCAGTTCCACACAGATATGACACTCAACACTCTAATGTACTCTATGTGGATGAGTGCACTCAGGATCTCTGAGGACAGACTGAATATAAAGTCGAGTGGTGGCGGCAAGGCTAATAAAATGAAACTTTACAATGTACTATATGTAATGTAGGTATATGACATTATAGGAAGGTTTCATTTGTTAATTTAGGAGAGAGTAAATCATACCAGTTTTCTAGGTACCTTAGCATTAAAACTAGAAAAACTAGAAAACATTAAAACTAGATGCATGAAGAGAAAAAAAAATTTAAAAATTAAAAAAAAAAAAAAAAAAAAAAAAAAAAAATCAGGGAACCTTAACAGTAAAAAAAAAAAAAAAAAAAAAAAAAAAAGAAAATTTACTACACTTTACCAATTTACTACAAAAATGCTAACACATTCTATTCTGGTACGGCACAAAAGTAAGAGCAGCATGGGGTATGTTCCAAAAATCACAGAAAACCAAATTTCTATATTCATGTGAATATTTTTGAGAAAATGTGAAAAGGCTAAATAATCAATTACCAGTAGTTTTGATACATCATTACATTTCATCACTATTCCCACCTAAGTTGGATTTTATTGTTTTGTTCAAGTCCCATGTTTTATTTTATCATATTCTGCAATTCATATTTTTAGCCAACTTTTTACCCATTATTTCAAAACTGACAACTTTTTTTTTAAGTATTATTTGGGTCAGTCTGCTTGTGTTTCAGTGACAGCATATTCAAATTTTAATCAAGCACATATAGAAAATGCAAAGACGCTTCCTGCTGTGTGGCGACATTGTAAACCACTGCTCCACCGTGCTGCCACACAATGCATGAATGTATTTACAGGCCCAGCAGCAAAAATACTGGGTCTGGATCTTCCTTTGTCTATAGTGCCGCGTATACTGTACAAGTAAACACACGGGCCAAGGACATTCATTTGGGATTTCCCTGAGGGCTTGGCTTGAAGGTAATGAAATCAATAGAAGAGGACAGTCACGCCAGTGACTTGTCCACTGCCACTGGTTTATCTGTCTGAGAAACAGTTTGCTTACACAGCAGATTGCTGAGCAGATTCCAATAAAAGAAAATGGCATAGCCCATTCCAATGCCACATACAGTAGATATCACCTTTCACAGAAGATCTATCCATTAAATAAATGCCATTACCCCTAGATTCAGATCTACAACACTTGCCAAGCACAGAGATGTTCCAAGGTCAAATCTTTACAGAAATTATTCAGCTTTTCTCCTGTGTCAGACCTGCAGCTTCTCGTTGCCTGGCTGAGCAATAACAAGACTGTGAAGCAGAAGTGTTACTGTCACTCCAAAACAAAGAGGCAGTCGCATAAAACTGTGTTGTGAGCGCAGTGTTCAGCACCTTGAAGGTGCAGTCAGTCAGGAAGCAGGGGTATTTTATGTCACATTATAGAGGGGAACAAAACTTTTTCTTATTCACATGTCTCATAAAAAGCCTGGCTGAGAGAGCTGTAACGCAGTGAGGGTGAGATGAACAAAGAGGTCTAATGGATTTAAGTGTGAAGTGAACCTGAGTCTCAGCTATAGTTCAGTCACATTCTCATTTCATTCTCTAAAAATCCTTTAGCACTTTCTGCCACAGCTGGATCAGTTGTCCTGCTGGCTGTACCTGAATAGTATAGTTAGAAGTAACAAAGCTGTCAAAGTTTTTTTGACCTGTATCTTCCAGGTGACATTTTTGGATTTATGGTATTTAGATACAAAGAGAACAAATCTGATGTTATTATTACCCATTTGGAGCTTAACTCTAATGAGTTCACAAGGTTAAAATTATAATAACTAATAATACAACATAATTTTTTATTTGATCTATGTAGAATGTCAAATAGGAGTAAAATAATATACTTTTCTTGGTGAAATTATATATTCTGTGTACTGTATATACTTCTCCCAGAGCGTTACTGAAGCTACAGCACGTAAGACTTGCAATTCATTAGTACATCCGTTTTCTAAAGTACCCATACCTTTTTTTTTTTCTTTGCAGGAGAACGATTACATCAGAAGGAAACATTCAGACATCCATGTTTGCAGATTTTCAAGTAATTTAGCGTGATATATATCTTTGGTATTTGTGGAATGTCTCCTTTACAAAATCTTGACAAAATTGAAAGTAATGATCTGTGGGTTTTAACAGGATTTCTCTACACAGTGTGTGTTTATAAAGATAAAACTGAAAATAATCCTTTCTATTGAGCTAGTTAAATTGCATTGTTCATCAGACTGATAAACACAATAACCTCAGCTGTGATTCCTTTCCAGAATTTCAAATTTCATTATTCTGGTCAGAAAAACAACTACTATTTAACATTTTAAACACATCCTCTTTAGGTTTTCCCATAAAATATTTAGACAAAGATGGTGTATATGTCTCAAACACACAAACATTATTTAAAGCGGTATTAGGTTTAAAGATTTGAAGTCATCTATATGACTTATAATCCTAAATGAAAAAATTAATAGCAATACCTCATAACTACAAACTGGACTTACTGAACCAAGACTCAATGACAAAAAGTTATTTACGAAATGATCCGAGAGAAAATATTCTTAATAAAAAAGTATTTGTAGCAAAATAAACATCAGGAGAATCAACATAATAATAACAAAGCTTTTAGTACAGATAAATGCATATACAAATGACCATCAAAAGCAAGATGATCACAAATGGAATAAAACAAATTTCCCTGTAATATTATATGATTTTGCATTTATTTTAAAATGATTTCTCAGACATAATAAAATTATTTACATAAATGTATTTAATTTTTACCCAAAATGCCACTTAATTAAGAAAGTTATTAATTCTACATTACACATGTAAATCCTATGGAACAAATATACATATTGGACTCTTAAGGTCCTGAATGGTGAAAGACTATGCCAGGACCTACAATGTAATACAGTATGGATAGCTGTAAATATAAAACGTAGGAAAAACCTCATATATACTACCACACACACGGCAGAAGCAGCTGCTGTCTGGAGAGCTGCAGCTCATTACCATAGCACCAGAGGCTTAAAGCAGAACTGGGGGTTTCCCTGTGTGAGAATGAGGGCAAGCTATAGCACCGAAAACATCCAATCAGGCATATACAGTATAGCTGCTCTTCTACATGATCAAGGGTTTATAGCATGTGTTGTTTCCCTCCACCCCTGTTTTGTTCATTAAACACTGTAATGGAACACACCCAATTAGGCTAAGAGAAAAATGTAGGTTCCCAGATGAAAAACAGGTCTTCTACTGCCCAAACAGTGTTAACTATTAACTAGCCCATGACAGATGGATAAAAAGCTGAGAGGAGATTGGGCAAACAAGCTCTTTAGAGGGAGGACAGGCAGATGGAATCTTCTTCCCACACAGAAAAAAAGCTGTGAAGACTTAGGGAAATTGAGACGACAGAAGGTGAATGGACTTGTAATGAAACTCTCAAGGTTGATAATACATGACGAGCATCATTCTACAGAGAGCCAGCCAATACACAAAAGAATTAAAGACACGGAGTGTACGTGCAGACTGGAGAGTCTCATAAACACATTCGTTGCCATCTTGGTTGAAACAAGCGCTCACACGCTGACCTGCAGAGATGTGAGGAAAACTACACTATGAACAGATCCATTCAATTTTCAAATTGAATTCCTCTGCTCCTGACAAAGTAAGTAAAGCAAGTTTTGATGTGCATATTGTCTCCATGGAGGTAAGGTCACTGGCAAAGCTGCTTTAACTGATGAGATAAAAGAATGATATATGAACCTGCCAGATGTAGCCAAAACTAGAGCTGGACTAGCTCAACTGCAACCTTTCCTTCTCCCTCTGCTCCCTCTTTCTTTCTCTCCCTCTCTGTCTCTCTCCTGTGCGCCCTCCTCCTCTTGCTTAATCTCTCTCTGTCTCTGTCTCTCTCTACACATACACACACACTCAGAAGAGAAGAAAGCCAGAGAGGAGAACTGCGGTGGCACGATGGGGATATTCTGCCTGCGTGGGCTCTGTCAACGAGGTGTCCGGAGTTTAGCCAGTGTGCATGTGTGCCTGTGAGCGTGCGAGTGTATGCATGTGTGAGTGAGTGTCGTGTCGACGTCGTACAGAGAAAGGAGAACAGAGGAGAGCGGGTGGAGAGGAGGAAAAGAGAGGAGGAGAGTGCTGGCTCTGACTGGGGCTTAGAGGAACCTCACACCACTGGATCAGAGGACGCTGATGTGCAACAACTACTCGAACTACTACCACTGCTGCTCTGCCTGCATGCTGCTGCCTGCCTGTCCTCTTAACTTCTGCCATGACATAGCCTCCTCTTCCACTTTGCCTCTAATCCACTAAGGAAACGGGCATGAATGGGAACAACAAGGGATCTAGGCTATTGCATCCTGTACATCAGTATTTCATAGTCTGAGGTGAGTTTCTCCTCTCTGTTCTTGTTCTCTCCTCTATTTCACCTCTAAGACTGCAACTGCAAGAGGAAAAGTCTGTTCAAATAACCAAATCTAAGGGATCTGCTCGCTCTGTGGGACTGAGCTGGGATAAGCCATAGGGAATGTTTTGACTGAAGATTTTTCCTTTTAGTCAGTTGATCACATATCAAATATGTGTGGCAGATGAAAGGAGGTAAATCTCAGATTGATTTCATGCTTAGTTGACTCAGCTGGGGTGAAGTGGTTAAGCAAGATTTCAGACAGTGGTTGTGGAATAATGCTGGTGCTGACTTTAAGACATGATCCAGTCAGTAGAGAAAACTTTAACACTGAAAAAATGTTTATATTGCAGGTAAATATGAGGAGGGGGAGAAACTCACTGCCACTGCTTGTTGACATTTATCAGCTCTGGAAGGTCAGTTTTCTGTATTTGAGAGGATCCTGATCTGGATTTAACCTGACTGACTGGCTGGGCATATTTAGCTAAAACAGTGCTTGCGTACAAGGGCTCGCATGATGCTGCATTTCCTCTCAGTTTTGCAGTTGATTGAGCGTTACATAAAACACACTGATATGTAAGCCAAAAAGAAATTGCAGAATTGTTGAAATGTGCTGTGTGTATGGAGGCAGCAGTGTTTTGAAGGTGGGTAGTTTGCAGCACAGAGGAATAAGTAATGAGAGATGGAAATCAGACAGCTGGCCGCATCTGATGAAGGACCTTAACTAAAGACTAATCTAGATTAATGGACTGGGTAAACTCAGCATCTCCTCACAGACTAATGGTACATGGGTGTGTTTATCTGTGCAGCTGTGAGTGAGAGAGAGAGAGAGAAAGAGAAACAGCATGGGTTGCCTGGATCTCTCACATCTCAACTGTCCTTCAGTTGCCACACAAAATGCATGTCACTACCACTCACACACAACCCTCCTGCCATCACTTTATGTCTCCTCTTCAGCCCTATCTCACATCATCTGATACAATCTCCCCTCTGCTCCATTTCACTTTCCACTGACAGTGAGAAGAGGGCTGAGGGAAACAGATGAAGATAGATAAAGAGAGAAAAGACAGAGAGCAAAGAAAGTCAGAAATAATGTAGGAGGTAAGACATCAAAGGAGATTGAATTTTATTTTTTCTCTTTTGACAATTGAAAGATATGATGTGCTGACCTTATTGCAAACCCTTACTTATATAATGGTAATATAAATTTACAAAATTACAGGCTAGTAATGAAAGTAGGATGTCACTCAGGCAAAACAAAAGGAAAAAACAAAAAACGTTACCCTTCATCTGTCACTGCCTGTTTACCTTTAACCCTCTGTGAGGGCTGGGCACTGTGGTGCAGGAGTGATGGGCATGATGGAACAACAGTTAAAAGGTAATCTTTATTTTTAGAAATGAGCTATATATTAATCTGCACTATACCCAGCAGTGCTCCACAAAGGAGGAAGAGAAAGACTGAGTGTTCTGCCACATCTCTTACATACACATTGTAAGAAGCACAAATTGCATTTTTGGGTAACTTTTTGCTTCTGCAACACGCTTCCCCAAAACAATCAAATATGGCAGGCAATATGAGGGTGAGAAGGAGTGCAGGATAGTGCACACATGTGGTGAAGGGTGCACTCGCCTCCCGTGGCCCCACTCGTTGGAAGGGGTACTCATTCATCCAGAAAACAAATTGCTCTCCTGTAAAAGAATGACTGCTTTTGGAACAAGCCAGATGTTACCTTTCATGTGCTAATAGGATTATTCATTAAGAGCATGATTTTTTCCCTCGGAGCACCACAACACCACCATGCAGTTGAGGTGAATTCCATGCATCTGTTGTTAAAGAGGACAAGGTGTGTGTGCGTGTGTGTGAGAGAGACTTCGTACGTGTTGTACACTGAAGAAGATGTTTTGCACCTGATTCCACCTGGGTGTTGTTGCCAGTGTGCGCTGGTGTATGTGTGTGTAAAGCATGTGTTCCCCACTGCTTTGCAGTAGGGGCCCAGTGAGCTGGGGTTCTGACAGGCCCAGAGGCAGAACAACAGCAGCTGAGAGTTTGCAATGGTAAGAGTGTTCAGCTCAACTGGACTCTGTGTTTTGCAAAGGCTGATGTGACATAGCTCTGTCAGGTCAGATTGCATTTAAATAGTTCATAAATTGGGATTTTTCAGTCACAGGGATACTTCAGTTTCTTGGCCTTGTCCATTTACCATCAAAATTGAAAGTTAAGTTTAAAGAACCTTTACTATGTTATTTATTTTTTTTATTTTGACAGACCTTTTAGGTTTTCCACATTGCAACATCAACCAAACCCGGTAAGATCAGTGTGCGAAATACAGGGGTCTAAAAATGCAATGCTCCCAAAAAGAAAAAATAACAGTACAATGTAATTGACAGCCTGGGTTATACCATATGTACAGTATATGTGTATAAAATGTCAAAAATCATCAATATTTATTACTGAAACACTGTAAAGATTCTCACCCCTACTACAGATCTGTCTATTGTTTTTCTACTTGAGGGCTGCAATTAACAGTTCTTTTCATTAAAAATGCATTACTTTATTGTTTCGTCAATTAATGTAGTGGAAAATGCCCAACTCTATATCCCAGAGTCCAAGACAACAAACAAAATAAAGGTCAATTTTCAGTTAAATAAAAGAGAAATTATAAACTTGCTTTTTTCTTTATAAATGGCAATTTATCAATTTTCAGGAGTTTAATCAATTAAGTTAGTGAATTAGTTGGAACGTCTTGCAAACAATAATGGGACTATTTCACAATCCACTGATTATCTACCAGATTACTGATTTCACCAGTTGGAGCTCAGAAGGGAGGTTTAGATGTCCTAATGTGAATTAAAAGCATTTGTTCTGTGTCCTCTGTTGAGTTCACAAACTTGTGCATGAGTACAAATGTGAGATTAAACATTTGAAGAATCTCTGTTTGGCAGTGAGGGCTGAATGATCAGCTTAAAAGTGCAAACTTAACAACTGACTTGCATCAAATCCCTTACAGAATGATTGTTAGTGAAAGGTCTGAAATTGTTATTAATTATTAAGTAAGTATAATATGTATAACAAGTATCTTTTTGATTTTCTATACCTAAGGCTAGTTGGAAGTTGACAGATTGGTGTTTCATGGAGAGTCCTGCATGCTGAGGGTAGCCTTTACCAAACAAAAATAGAAAATCCCCAAATTACAGTTTTTGTTCATTGTAAAGTTTATTTCTAAAAATTCTCCCTCCACTATATTATTTTTATGGCACTCAGTTGAACTGACAAAATGATACATCTTCTATGTTCTCCCCGGTCTCTGACTATTCTTGTCCATGAATTGTTCTCCATGGCTTCATCTTCCCTTTTCATCTAGATCTGTCTACTCGCATCCAATTCTGCTTCATCCGAGCGCAGTAACAACTCGACATTCTCCTTTCACCTGTTCATTATAGTCTTTTCCTCTTTCCTTCCATCTTTACCAAGTGTTCTTGGGTGTGTGTGTATTTTTCCCTGCTAGGAATGACTAGGAAGAATCTGAGAGCAGCAAGCAACTTCTCTAGTTATTCATCAGTTTTGAAACTTGGTGTCTCTAGAAGGCAAAGACAGGGATATATGACAAAAAGGCAAAGAGAGAAAGCAACACTGGGGAACAAAATGAGAGGAAGATGAAGAGTAGAGGATGGAAGAAAGTGATCTGATGCATTCTGATTAGAACGGGCACCCTCTGCAGCATATCCTTTCCTGAGGACTGATCTCCATCTATGTTCGTGTGTTAACTGCCATATGGATAAACGGCTTCCTCTAAATTCATCCAGATCCCATTAGGTTCCAAGCGTAGCACATTATTCCAACTAACCTCAGCAAGGAAGGAAATATAGAGAAGAAGTACAATTCAGAGGGGACAAAGTGAGTAAAAATAATAAAGTTACAATGTCTGTAGGCTATAGTGAAAATATAATAAATGTTCCATGACAACAGAGGCAGACTGACATTCTCTATTGTGTTGTTTCATGATTGTAATTTTTAACTTTATAGAGCGTTGGTGGGAAAAACAATTGATGTTTGTAATTCACATTCGTGTACTTGGGAGGCCTTGGTGCTGTGGATAAACAGCAATGCTGGATTCATTCAGTCATGGTAGCAGACTTATGACATCAAAACAAACACTATGTCTAAGTAAATATTCATTACTACTGATGATAAAAAAAAAAACTATTGTCACTGAACAGGTTTCTAGTATTTCAAAGATGTTGCTGAAGATTCACAGTGTAATTAATGTTTCAGTTATCCCGAATCTAAATGTGACTGCCACTAGGATTAAAACCTGACAGTGTAAAAGATGTTGCCCACTCCTCTGTTTTTAACTGGAAAATTTCATAGAGCAGTCTCTATAAATAATATGTTCCTGGTGTTATTTAGCCATTTTTTCAATACTCCAATGACGATTGTGAGCCAAATCTTTAAAATGGTGCTTGGCAACAGAGCAGTGGCCCATGAGGGCTGAACTACAATTACTAGAAAGACAATCCCTTAAAATCCAATGATTTTCAGTGGTATTCCATCTTACAGCATTAAGCTACCATTAACTGACAAAGGATTTGCTGTGTTTGGTGTCAGCCTAATCCACTGTACTGCTGTTATCCCTCAACACTGACCTGTACAGTCAATCATTTGGCTATATATACCCTCACATCACACCCGGAGAGCAAGGGTGCACCCCAGCTTGCTCACATGCTGCAGCACAGAGACAGATGGGAAATAAAAACCCAACAATAAACCCACACTATTAAATGACCCTAGAAACACAATCTAAAGTAAACTACAAGCCTGCATGTCTTTTTACTGCATAATCATTGTGCTCTAAAGAGAAGGATCAAAGACTTTTCACAACACTACTAAGCCCTGAGTAATTATAGGCAGAAGCTTACATAGGAGGAAAAGGGGGAAACAAAACATGAGTAGATAATGTTGGATTACAGAAGAGTTTGAACTTCCATGACAGAGATGATACTGCCACACTCATTTGTTCAGGCAGCATCTGAGACAGAGCTGAGAAGTAATAATGTAAAACTGCAGTGATAAGAGAGTAGGATTTTTTTGTTGATCGTGTAGCATAAGGGCACACTTCAAAACCACTTTGTCTCTAATTCAAAATTTCTGTGCTTTTATCCTAAAAGAAATATGCAGTTGAGCCTCCATTTAACTGGTAAAGTCTTTACGAATAGGCTGCAGGGATTTGCTTCAATAATGCACAAGAGCATTAGCGGGGTAGACTAGTGATATTGGTTGATAAGGCCTGGCTCATAGTTAGGGTTACAGGTCATCCCAAAGGTGTTGGAAGTGGTTGAGAGAACTCAAGATCACACCAAACTCACTCTGTTCATGATGCATCATTTTACTGACAGACACAAAGGCCTATCCCAAACCACTATCACAAAATTCTAAAGTTACCACTGTATGCTTTGCCGAACTGCGGAAATGCATATGAATATGAAAATCACCTTAAATGCTTAAACAAAAAAGGTTGTTTAGGCTGCTCTTACTAATTGACATGTATAACCATATTCCAGGGTTTAATCAATTCACCAGTTTTGTGATGCATACTATATTAATGAAATTTTCCTTCGGTGAAGCAGAAGTGATAAAACAAAATTAGTCAGCCTCAAAGTTACGGTAAACATTCAATCCTCAGGTTGGATCAGGACACTAAAAATTACTCCATTTAAGATTTTACCCCCAGTAACCAAAGGTTCAATTAGGCAACTGTCATTCACAGAGCTGCTGAGTCACATACAGTTCAAAATAATGCAAGTTACAGGGATTCAATGTGTGTTGCATTAAATGAGCACACACACTGAGCATGAAGATAATTGCAATTAAAGAATAATGAATTGCATTACTGCAGAAATTTGCAGCACTGCAAAGCTTCAAAGAATGCCTGATTTAGTAGAGAATAAATCTTCCCTAAGACCCTATGTGTTCAGCAAGAACTCATCGTGGACAAAATGCATTTGTGTCCAAGAAAAAACCAAAACATTGAACCACTGTGCCAGTATGATAACGGTATGTGCTGTGCTGGTGAAACAAGGTCAGATGTGAACATGTCTGATGTGTTTTGCCATGTGCACATGACCCTGTGAGGTCTGTTTTTGGTCTGCCCTACTGGGTAGAAAATAGTGGGTCAGTTCACTTCACTTACTTGCCTTTAAAAGGATCAGGGCCACCCTAAAAAGGGGCAGTTGTCACGGTCTTGCATCATGACTCATGCTGTTTATGGAAGAGGCCAGGAGGTTGTGTTCCAGCCAGAGGTGAGATACAAGTGCCGTTAGAGCTACAGAGGCCCAAACCCAATGGGTAACAAATCAGATATGTGGAGCTGTGGGCAAATTATTGAGCCTGCAGTGCTGTCATGTCAAAGCTGATCTAATTAAAACAAGAATATGACACAATACCATCACGGTATGCATTGTGGAATGCACATAGAGAACAGAGCAAAACACAAACCACATGTCTTAATAGCTAATGATGTAGAACACTGGCATTTGGAATTGTAATCAGATATAATTTTGATAATTAAATATTATGTTACATTTGGGCCTAGCTCATAACATAGAAGTATTCACTGACCTCATTTGGAGAGGGGATGTAGGGTAACAGTTTAATCTCTCATTCAAAATGTCATGCTCTGAACAAACAGAAAGCACACTGACAGTGATGGACCACAACAGCACAGCTATGCCAGTGCAGCAATAATCAGGAAATACATGTCACGTGATACAACAGAATTGGACAAAAAACGTCATGCTGTCTTTGACTGAAATACCTCAAATTCTGCACAGCCAGGCTAAAAACTATAAAAGGAATGTACTGGATTTTGCTGTACGCAGCTGTTTTTGCTTTACGTTGTTGCATGTTACTCTGCTTAGACAGCTCAGTCAACCTAATGGAGATGTCAGGAATCAAATGATTACAATAAAAAGGGTAGATATTTGCTGCTGGGACAAAATAAAAATCAATTTTCAGATGGTCCAATTTCTCCTTTTGTTAGATTACTGATAGAATTATAATACAGTATAACACCTTTACTTCTCCTACACTCTTCCTCATTTGGTCACATGTAATTACCTGTCTGGAGAGAAAAAACATCTGGCTGCACAGCAGGAAGTTGTCATCTCTAACCTGTCTTTATGGATATATAATGTTACTGTCTTTGTTGAAATTACTCAGAAATGTTTGGACAGTTCCAGGGGAGGACTTTCAACCACTGCTGACTGTTCAAACATGCCAAGTTTTTTTTTTTTTTTTTTTACACATAGGGTAATGGTGCCCATGAGATATTTGGCATCTGGCACCACTAAAATTAGGTATAATGTACCAAGTAAATATATTATACTTAGAGACAAAAAATGCCTTGATTTGTCATGCTCACTGTGAGGAAGAAAGCTCTTCTATTCTAGAGTACTTGCAAAAGAATTATATTCTTAGGAATGCCTTTTACTGCCAAAATGAGGGCTTTTATTCATGTATTCATGCTAAAAAATCTTACTATGGCCTTAAGCAGATTGCCAGAGCATCTTTTGAATTACTATAACATCCTGTAAAATTGATGTATTAACAGATGATACTGCATGTCTAAAAGAGCTATTAATGTCTGTAGATGACATGATCTTGTCATAGATCGTGATAGAGACAATGTTAAGGTTGTTTCTCTTCTAAAAGAGCTGGAGACCAACATGCTATAATTGAATAATACAGGGCCAGAGTGATAATGTAATAAAGTAGTATGGCAAAATGTCCATTCTATGGCTTCCAGGTAAGTAAACAGTTACGTTTGAAATAGGAAGTCATTCCCCGTTGACAGGGAGCAGTCACGGCAGATAAACTGAGAAGTATAATTCTCCTATGTGACTCAGCATCTATATGAGTGTGTGGAGTGTTTCCTTATTGTAAATCAGCAGGAAAAATGAGAACTGTATTTCTGTTAGGGCCTCAGAGGCGAACTGCAGAGTCGTCAAGGCACTACCATACCTGTGGTATGGGAAAGATGATGCATTAACGTTTCTTAGGATTTTTTTCTTCAGAGGGTTGTTGTGCAGTTCTATGTAAAAGTTTGTTTGTTTGCAGGTATCGTTCCAATTTTTTACCATTTTAACTTGTTATCAAACAACATGTTCATATGTGGAGAAGAACAGATTTGCCCCAAAATTATGTTAACTAATTATTAACTGAGACAGTATTGTCAAAGGTATACTGCGATTGTTACTATATGAATTCGTGTATATATGACACATTAGTGACTGACAGACACAAAGTTGCCATAAAAATTGAGACACAAACACACATCAAATTGGAAAGTGCGAGAGGAGGATGAGGAACTGGCAGTGAAAGTTGACTTAACTGGCAATGATAAATTAATAAAAATTATGAAGCTGAGTTATTGGTTTCACAGAGATGATTAAATGCATTATGGAGATTTGCTAGAATTTGTTTTAGACCATAAGACTTGCAGTTTATCAGCAAATAAACAGAAGATTTGGCAAGCATACAAGAGGGTAGGGTAAATATGCTATACCATAGAAGCATATGGAACTGTTCAAACCTACATGGCATCACTACTATCAAAGGAAGTGACTTGAAATATGTGAAAAAATATGCTCTTTTGAAATTGGTATGGTCTTATGATTTCTGGAATGCATAATGACATATGTCGCATTAAAAAAAAGCACCTTTTAATAACATAATTAAGTCATTAAATAACTGCAAAGGTTCCTTCTTTTTCCCTTAAGCTTAGTGAACGTGTTCTATTGAGTGAGGAGTAATAGTCAGGCAAGGTTCTAAACAAGTCATTAAAAATTCTTAATACACCATCTTTCTCCATGTCTCTCAGGAAACATGGTGAGCAAGGAGGGTGGCAAATGCATGCTCACCAACTCAGAGTCTGACTCAGAGGGAGCACCCTTGCCTTCCACCTCACTGGCGCTAGAGGTGAAGTATTCCCTGGAAGCCAATCGACAGGTGAGGAAGAGAAACAAGGCCCTGCAAGTGCGTTTCAAGGATATCTGCGAGGCACAAAACGAGCAAAGGGAGGCGGAGTTGCAGGCAGCGGGGAAGGGTGGAAAGCCGATCTCATACAAAGTGGCATACCGCAAATACATGACCGTCCCTGCTCGCAGATCCATCCCAAATGTCACAAGGAGCACAGGCGTCCAGACGTCCCCTGACCTAAAGAAACGCTATCAGACCTTTCCCTTTGAGCGCAAAAAAGGCCACACCTTTAAACACGTGGTGGCTGTGGAAACTTATAAAGGTCAGAATAACGGTTTTGTCATGGAGGTGAAACAGTCCAAGGCTGCTGAGCAGGATTTAGATGAGGAGGAAGAGGAGGGAGCCTGTGGAGGTAGTGGAGTCCGGAGGACCAGGGCTCTGCTCCATACTAATGAGTGCATTGCCACAGTTGAACAGCACGCTGCACCTGATGGCCTGTGTTCTGATGCTGTGCTGCTCAGTTGCTCTGCAGACACAGACTGCCTTGCAGACACACATAGAGGAAGTGGGGCTGGAGCACAGGCAGAGTACCAGCTCTGCAGTGCCCCATCCAAAGCCAGGACAGGATTACAACACAGGGAAGCTGATACAGACCGCTCCACCAAGAGGCAGCTGCTGAATCTGGAGGGGGGCTCATCTCAAACCTTGCCGGACAGGGCCTCCAAGGTTACAGGCCCGATCGCCTGGAACTCCCTTACACAGGTGGAGTGCCTGGACAGTCCATCAGTACGGAGCAAGCGGAAGAAAGGCCTGCAGCTCAATGGGCTGCAAAGTGACACGCTACCACGTTCCAGCAGAGGCTGTACAATACAGGCACAGTGCCACACAGGACAGTTATCTGCCCGGCCTCTACGGGGCATGGAGGAGCCTCTGTCGCCGTGCAGAGGTGGAGATCCTAGTGGGGCACCTCCCGACCAAACACAGGAGGCCTGTAAGCAAATAGTGCCTATGAATCAGGATGGGGATGTTAAAGCACAGCTCCAGGCCATGGAAAATCTCATCAGCTCCAGCCAAGAGACTATCAAAGTGCTTCTAGGGGTCATCCAGGAACTGGAGAAGGGGGAGGCCCACAGAGAGGGGTAAGACATTTCACTTAAATCCTGTGCTTTACACAAGTGATATTCTTTAGGAATTCAACCTTTTCTCTCCCTGATTGATTGCAATATTTTCAGCAACAAACTCTGGATCAGTCACATCACTGCTGATACCCAATGTGCTAAATTCTGAAAGGTTAGTATCAGGGCATATACTGATTTGCTGTATTGGATCAGTACCTCCCTACTCTATATTAAATTATATAAATTGAAATATGGTGATTAAGAAACAAGTTGATGTTGATGGGGTTAAGCAATGGAAATGGCAGAGACAGAACACATTCATGATTCAGCATGAAAAGGAAAGTACCCTTGATGTGTCACATTATTTCTAGATCTTAGGGACAAGCTTGTAGGCCTGACAGCTGTGAGTGTTAAAAAAAAAAAAGATCATAGTGGCATTTGAGTGGGCTGATGTGGCTTTCTCCTGGATGTGCCCTGCAGTGTTATTACACCACAAAGTTCTTTTGTGATGATTTCCCTCCAAATATGGCAGAGCTGCTGCAGAAATTAGTTACAGAAAAATCATCTCATTCAATTTGGCCCAAGTGGCTTGATGATCCATCATATGAAACACTGCTACTATGAATATGGCCTTTAATCACAAACCCAAGGCTAGGAAATGGAAGACGCGTTCTCACTATTTCTGAATGAAACTGATTCAGCCAATAAAACCTGGCATGAGATGTAATGTAACCTGTATTAATAAGAATATCAAGTCAAATTTTAATGTGTGAACATGAGAATATGAAGCTAAAAATGTATATTTTACTCATATTTTTTTAATTGTTTAAGCAAAATACCAAAGTAGACCTTTAACAAATGGCCTTGTCCATGTGCACATCATGTTTATCTAGTAAGTCCAAGGCGTTTAAAAAAACCATGGCCTGTGAAAAAGCCATTTACTGTCCGACAGATACTGAATATATACAAAAGGGCAGCAGATAGCATCTAGCTCACTGAAATAGAGGATTGTCTATCTAAAGAGACGAGGCAAACAAAATGGCCAATTTGTTGAGTGAATTGCTGGGTCTTGGCCCTCAGATCCCTATCTGTTCTGACCAGCATGCAGAGAGAAAATCCATACAATCAAAATCACACCAACCTGGGCTCATGGAGGACGGGAATGAAAGGTAGTTTCAAATTAATGGCTAGTTAATGGTGCCATCTAGTCACATACATAAGGAAAACAATCACAATGTGCTTCCATATATTAATTGATTAGGCCCACTTTTAGTTAGTGAGCAGCATAAACCCCTAAGGCAGTAAAGCACCTGAGCCGAAATTAACATCCATTTTGCTACATGTGCAGTCTGTTTCCTGTCCCTACTGTGGTTTCAGAAATCATTCAGACCACTTCACCTTTTGCACAATTTATTACGTTGTAAATTTAGTTTTAAATGTAAACTATTGATGCATACTCAATCTCCCCTAATGACCACAATAAAACATGTTTTCTTTTTCATCTAAATGCGCAAATTCTCATGTTAATTATTCAGATCCAAAATTTTGTACTTTATAGAACCCTGTTTGCCAGCAATTACAAGTTCAAGCTTCTTGAGCTGGTTTTCACAAGCTTTGTACAGCTGAATTTGGACAGTTTATTCCACTTTTCCTGGCAGATCCTCTCAAGCTTAATGGCATTGGATAGGAAGCTAACTTAAGGTCTCTACATAGATGCTCTGATGTTCTGTGGGCTTTGGCTGGGCCACTTACAGACAGAGAGAGGCTTGCTGTCTGCTTTAGGTCATTGTCATGCTGAAAGGTGAACCGCCACCCCAGTCTGAGCTGTTATATTCCTCTTACTCAAAGTGGCGTCTGTCTAGTTTAAAGGCCTCGATACATACAACTGCTGAAATTATCATCCTTCTGGCAGGTTCTCCCATCACTGCAACAGACTTCTGAAGTTCTATTATAGACCTTTTCCGCTGTAGAAACAAGTTTGTGTTCTACTTGTTCAAAAGCTGTTTGATAAAATGCTTATACGTTTCCATTACTGACAGATTCAGTTGCACACATGATTAACGAGCCTTTTGGTTGTCGATTTAATGTCCTCTGCTCAGCTGTGTCTGTCTGTGTGTGTGTGTGTGTGTGTGTGTGAGAGAGAGAAAGAGGAGCTCAGCCCCACCCTCATGTAAACAGTGATAGACAAGGAAAAATAGAGTGGAAAAGAAAGCAGAACCAAACACATCAGGCCTTCAAGTTCTGCCATGTTATCAGTGCAGAGACTGAAGACCTCTGACTCTATGGCTTGGTGTTTGTCCAGACATGCAGTGGAAATTATGGGAACTTTAGTCGCTTTAGTTTGACACAGATGGCCTTCAGTCAAGTTCTAGACTCATATTTAAGGCAGCAAACAAGTGCTAGAGCATAGAATCACAGTAATTTAGTAAAAGAGATTTCAGTTTTTGATTTTAATGTATTTGCAAAAATAAAAAAAAAACATATTTTAACTTTGTGTAGACAAAAACTGTAACTTTATCCATTTAAAGTTACATTTACAACACCATCCAGTATGCAAAAAGTAAAAGAACTATACTCTGATTTACAAAGATGAATTTTTAGTGAGCCAAGCAAAAACTCTAATGCAGCTTTAGTCACACTATATTAGCTACATACTCCCCTTACATAAATGTCACTGACAACAAACAGGAGTGCCCACAGGCTATAGGTGAATTGTGAGTGCAATAACATCTGATGTATAACTGCTTATATTATATGGCATTCATTTTTCATGTAACGAAATGCCATTCTGTGTGCATTCATCACTGGGCATGTGTTTATAGCATGCCACTCAGACACAAATTGAAATTCCATGGCTAGTGTTGTGAGACTAATAAAAAACAATCCTGCCTCAATGAGCAACTCACACATGTTGGAAAGGAAAAAAAATGCAATTTCTTTAAAAAAGGTCTTGTACTCTTAATAAAAGAATGTAATCTTCCACTGGTCCAGCAAAAACAAAATGCAAAACCAAATTCAAACCACACAATACCAGAAAGCCATTTCAACTAGAGACTGATGTTTGTAATGAGCATTAAATATTCACTTTAATTTCATTTCCTTTCCCCTGACCTGTGTGACCACAGGAAGAAGACAGTTATTGAAAAGGAAAAAGACGAGGATAACAGAGTTGCAAAGTAGGAAAAATCCCTCATGTAAAGTTTGTTAACGATAACCCTAAAGTTCCTAAATACAGAAACCATCAGATCAGACACTATTTTTATTGGGAAGAAACCAGTCAGTCAAATGGTCATTGTAGCAGACCACTTCAGTGTCATTGAGAACAAACCGTTACCTCATAGTTGGAGAATAAAATTAACAATGCAAACTTGAGCTACTTTAAACTTCGGAATCAGTACATTTGGCTCCACTAATCTTATAAGATTACCTGAAATAGCTGACTCCTGCCCTGAAGGCCTGTCCTTTTGACTTTTGAGCAAAGATCTAAATATTTTCTAACACGTTTACTCATCCTGGGTATTATTTAACCATGAAAGTTTCCAGAACCCAAAAACCTCATTTAGCAAGTCAATGTGAGCAGATGCAGTTGTTAAGGAAAATGGTTTGAAAATAAGAATGTGAAAAAAAGTGAATGTGACAAGAAAAGCGATGCTACATCTCACTTGGTTGTTGTATCATTAAACATTATCAAGCTGCAAGAAAAAAGGAGCTTACAACACACTGACTTACCTTATTCTACCACACACCATGCATGCTATCACATCCACACACACCCTGCAAATACAGCCCTCATGAGGGCATACAACACAGCATGAAGGATATGATTTTGTTCCAGAGCACATCACTGGTTGCATCCAACAGCACATAGCTCAGGAATAATTTTGCTGTATCATCAGCCAGTGTTGGCAGGCCAGACCCAATTAATCACACTTATGGGGACTTGTTGCTAGCGTCTCTATTCGCACTGTGTATGTGTACATGTTTTTATGCCTTTGGACTCACACCCACACAGTGACCTTTGGGAGAGCACACCTAGGAGCACAAAGAGGGTGAATATATATATACTGTTAATGGCACTTTTGGCTTTGCTCTCTCCAGAGAGGGCTGGCGAAATGAGCTCTGCTCTCTTATTTTCTCTTATTAACTCTGTGTGACAGAGGAGTGGGGAGGAACAGGAGATGGAGAAAGAAAGATCTAGACAGCATGAGGGCAAGGGATAGAGAAAATTAGGTTGAGTTGTTCAAAGGACGTGATCCAGTTGCTGGTGCACCCCATTGGCCCCTCATCGATCAGCTCATCTGAGTGGAAAGTGAAGTTGGCCATGACCTTCTCCACTGCACTTCACCATTGACACCCCCTCCCCCACCCACTCCCAAAGGCAAGTAAGCGTCCCCATATCACTGCACTCATCATGTTCTCAGACTCCCCCATTACCTCATTTTCCTACAGCCCTAAATAACAATATTCATATCAACATGTCTAATATACCTGTCACAGCATATAACACAGAAAACAGTAGATAGGGAGGGGAAATTTATGACAGTGGTTTAATTTTTTATTGATGCCGCACCTTATGGGCAGCATGACAAGAGAGAAAATTGAAAAATGTCTCTGGCACTGCAAAGATGAGTAACGGAAACTACATGTGAAAGTTAGTACTTCATTTATAAAATACAGCAGCAACATCCCTTTCCAGACATTGTGCTTCCTTTACTGTGGACCTTTTGTCATTTATCAGTTCTCACACTAAGGTCTGTGGATTATTATGCAGAATAGCAAGCGCATTGTTTCTGAACAGACACAGTGATCATGTAAGACAGTTTATAAACCAATACTTGTGGCACCAGAAATCCATCCATGAAATTAAAACACTGCTTTAGTAGGAGGGTGGGTGTTATATAACAGCTACTATGTGTGGCTTAATTTAACTGTTTGATTGTGAAGGATAGTGGTTGATGAAGGACAATACCTGTATAAGTAACAGCTACAAAAGCCTTAAATCTGTATTGGGTTTACACGACTGCTTTCAGTTAAGATCATAACCATGAAAATCAACCAATAAATTTCTATTTTGTCTGTCGTTGTTCAAGTGTGCACACAATGTGTCCATTGTAATATGTTACTCATTACAAGGACAAACACCTAACTGTCAATCAGTATGCAAATTCCCACATGCTGATCCAATAGGAAAGTCACTGAGCTGCTAAAGCATGTAACCAAAGAGCTCTATTCAGGTCTTCAGTTTCATCTTGACAAATGGATCTAACAGGAACCTGGTTCACGGCAATATTTGACCTCAGACAACTCATGATGGGACATTCTAAGGATACAGAAAATGCAATATAATTGGAAATATGAATGTGAATTTTGTGAATCTACTGTATATACAGTTATGAAATTGGGATGGACTGACTAATGGCAAAAACTGTAAGACTACCTGTTTAGGTAAGCCATTTATTTTACAGCTTTTTCAAATACGTAAACGTTACTGTGTGCTTTACAACAGTAATACACTGAATTGATGTTTCATTTTGGAGTTCACCTGTGTGAGTAAAACGGTTTTCTATTAGGGATTTGATTTGCTAAGAAAATTAATATACAGCTGTTCTGATAAATTAACAATTTAGAAATTTATGCAAAAGGAAATGACAACAAAAATGGCAATGAAGATTAGCTGATTTTCTCAGTTTTATAACAGAGTATTTCAGTTCTTCGGGTCAAATAAGCATTTTTCAAACTTGTTTTTCTCACACTTCTAGTCTAAAAAAATGACGTGATTAATAATGTAAGAAATCATTATTTGCAGCCTTAGGTATTGTTTTTATTATTTCACAGGAATATTTGTAATGTAATTATTAGTTGCAGTTCCTTCATGAAACTATCTTTCAGTGCTGCCCATAAAGTTATTCTGTGTACATAGTCGCCTTATCTGACTTCCAATCACTCAGCAATAACTAATGGCCAATATAAGCTCTTTCTGCCCTAGCTACAGGACACAGGCCACTCAGGAGAGGAGCATGACTCCTCATCACCCTCATTTACTTCAGCCCTGCTAACAATAGATGACAAACAAGATGAGAAAGGAAGGTGTGAGGGAGCTGCTTAACAAGTCCTGTAATTACTCATTCACGACTCTTATCTTCCCTGCAGACTCTCCTATCGAACCGGACAGGACACAGCCAACTGTGACACATGCCGGAACAGCGCATGCATTATTTACAGGTTAGTGGCCATTCCTCTTCAAAGACAAGATGATCTAAATGTGCCTTGTCCTTTCTCCTTGAGGGAAAGTGAACAGGTAGAAAAGAGATGGTATAGAGGAGCAGAAGGGGCAGGGGGTGCAGGACTAATGTGGATGCAGTTAATGAGCACATGGGGACATGTGACATTTACTCACCACTTTTCCCTCTCTGAATCTATACATCTTTGTTTGACTCTCCTTTTGCCACTGCCCACCCCTTCATTCACTAAAGGGTGCTTAGCAGGTATGAGATTAGCTGGATTTAGACACAAAAGGGCACAAAGTTGAAAAGACGAGAGGAGACATACTGTAGGACGGGCTACGAAAGATCATCATGAAATATCAACACTGCTGTGAAGCCAACTGAGTCCCTGCATATTCTGAAATTATAGTTAGAATTTCATTATTTTGACAAACAATACAGATGTGAGTCTGAAGTTATTAGTTTATGAAGATACATATTTATGTCCATTTTATTTTAGTCTGTTTAATAGGAATAGCTTCATATTTGCAGGAATTTGTTTAACCAAAGAAATGGACAAATTCAAAAACTGACCTGTTAAAGGTTCTAGAAGAAAAGCCAGGCGATCACCAAATTCACCATAACTATTCTCTAGAGACTTTGAATACCTGTAGCAAATTTCATAGCAATCCATCCCATGGATGCCAAGGTATTTCACTGTGAACCACAAGTGTAAACCTCATAGTGGCACAACAACTAGTTAAAGGGAATCCTCAAAGGCAAAGCAAGGAAAGGCAAGGCCAGGCAGCTTTATACCATGCACACCAAACACAGACGCAACTGAAATTGCTTTAGACCCACTTTCCACAGACTCAGGACCTGTTCACGCTCTTCCCGCTCTGTCCTAACTTGGCATTTATTCTCAGATCAGGAGCAATCAGGAGAAATTTCATGAATAAACCCTTTACCCACGCATTACTCATGCTTCATTCCTGCTCACGGTGTAGATACGCTGCCAACGACCAGCTTACGGGGCATTACCGCTGTACTGACGCCTACCCTGAGGAAGATACGCCCTTTTCTCACGAAAGCAACCACTCTCTGCCGTTCACCAGTTATTTGTTAGTTAGTTAATAATGTAACGAGATAAATTACTTTGATAATTATCTCTCAATAGAAACATTCACAACAGTTTAAGTTAACATGGAAGGTATGGAATTAATTCCTCATATTAAGCGTAGCTGGTGTACACAATTCATTACCTTTGAGACAAATCAATTCATACAATTGGAAACACAGGTTTAGGTTTAGTGTCTGCTGGTTCCTAGTTATGATCATGTCTTGCTGCCACTGCCCAGAGCCAGCAGGGCTGCTGAAGTACAGGTGCAGGTACTCTCTTTGTCAGCAGGGTGTGAGTAGAACGGGAATTTAATGGTGTCAATGCTGCCGATATTAATGAAGAGGTAATTAGCGGTGGTCTCTCACTACTGTCCTGTTCACACTGTTGCCGATCAATTATGCTTAACTTCCGTCCCATTCCCAATTCACTTCCGCACTTCCCGACCCATTCTACTGGTGCTCTCTAGAGGTCGGGAGAGGTTTCTGAGCAGATTCAAAAGACAGCTCCCGACTATCCCGCTCTTGCCAATTGAGGCCACCCCGTTACAGATCAAAGCCGCCCCGTTTCCACGGAGATCCCAACCAAAGCTGCTTCGTTCCCATCCTCTTGGGAACACCCAAAATTTTGAGGTCGGGAGTACAGCAGGGTTGGAATGTGGGTCTTACATAGAAAGGTATCAATATTAACATGTCACTGGCATGCATCTTCTGAGGATGTCTCTGAAGGTCTGTACAAAATTCGATTACCCAGATTTCAGTTTAAACAAAGTAGTTAATAGCGTGGCCAAAATCCAAAGATTAATCATGTAACAAAAATAACCAGTTTGTATGGTCAGCTTAAAGTTCAGTTTGTGGCCCTGATTTATGACACGGCCTTAAAAATCCTGCATGACACAAACTGTATGTGAATATGTGCATGTATTTCTGGCTGTTTTTGTATTTGGTGGTAAGAAAACCTATGGGGAATAAGATGAGAAAGAAACGATTTAAAAAGTGCAAGGGTGAGAGATGATCAATAAACTTAGTGGACACTGCTGTTCCACTGCAGTCAGCATTTTGCCTCTGAAAAGCCATTGAAATCATTTTCTATCTACTGTTCTCAATAACTGATAGGCCTCTGGCCAAACTTCAATCAGCTCCTGAAAATGAAGGCGCAGGCCACAGCTCTGTTTCCTCTGATGTTTAAGCTTAGGGAAGGTGCACAGTGTCGTAAAGGGGAGTGTGTTTAAATCACAGCAGTTCCCCCACATAGCCCCAGGGTGGACAACAAAAACAGTCACTTATACTACGATTCAGTGACAGCAAGATGAGGCGAGCTGAATTATGGCCCATGATGTGAAGGACACTGGAAGAGCATAATATCACATGGGGGTAGGATATAGGGTTAAAGGATGGATGAAACAGGACAGAGTGCTGAGATGGGAGCTTGCCTGGTTTTATAAATTAGTCAGCATCCTGTTTAATGCTAACTTGGTGTGTTTGACCCTGGGGAGGAAAAGGTCCTATTCCTACCTGTGCTCTGTCTGTGCTGTCTCTGACTAAAACAAAGTGTGCTTGCCCTGCTGGGCCAGCCTCTGCAGAATGTGAAACTGAGCACAAAATGCAGTGTATGAACATGTCTAATTAAGCAATTCCATTTTGTTTTTGTCAAGATATTCTCTACACCTCAGAATGTACCTTTACTTATCGCTGATGTGTTTCATTTCTACTGTATATCTCCATGACCTGAAATCCCAATGAAAATACGCAAAATTCAGGCTGCGATATGTGTCAGTGAGCTGTTCATGAAGATTTATCTCACCTTAAAGGATGAAGTACAGAAAAACTAAAAAAATACAAAAATACTAAAGACAGGGCTCATCTTTGAAAAAGCGTGCCAGCATCTGGCCTGATTTCAACTTGATAAAGGGAGTAAGTAAGATGGTTGAAATCTGTTAAATTGACCTGGGTTCTCCTTTAAGAGATTCACTTGGCATAGTAAATTGTGTTGATTGGACACAGAATCAAATATAGCGGTTGTATTCACACAAGCAGGAGGATTAAATGGCAATCTAATTACTCAGATCTCCATGAAAACAACCTCTCTGGAGGTGGAGGAACACAAGATAGGAAGCAGAAGGAAGGAACACACAGTGTATGTGGGAGAATAGCTGTCTATCACATCCATTAGGATTTTTTAAGAGTATGTGTTCATTCTGAAGCTGGTCTTGGGACTGGAGTGGACAGGCGGTTCCATAAATAATGTTAGCGTAGTCCAGTAAGGAGCCAGCCATGCACTCTTCAGCATAATCAATTTGTTCAACAGCATATAGCATCATCTCAGATCCTATCTTTAGCATGACTACTGGATCAATACGTGCTATAGTCTATGGACATGGACTTCAAACAGAATGCCAAAGCTACTGTAGTCTCTAGTCCGTGTCTGGTCACATTTTCCTCATTTTGAACCATCTACAACTCAGAGTTTCTGTCTTTCATCCTCCCTCAGTTACTTACTCTCTCAATCTCAGTCTTTCTTCAGAATATGTTATCTCCTCTAGTGTGTGTTCAAATTAACCTGGGGATTCAATGTGTAATGCAATGTGCCTGACATTGAAACAGAATAGGAGAGAAAGGGATGAAAAGATTACTGCAATTCATTTCATTTTGCCAGGTGATGTAATATGCTACCGATAGTGATTGGGAGAGGAAGGAATAGAAAATCAAAGAAAAGAAGTTAGGAAGGAAACATGAGACAAACAGAAAGAAGTTGGATATTAAGAAAAGACAGGATGCTGCAGACAAGCTGCAGATTAGAAATGCATTCCACATATTTCTATACTACAGGCATTAAGTTGAGATGTGTCTTGTTGCAGAAACCCTGTAATCTCATTTTCCTCACTTTGTATTTATAAGGGCTAATGTGCTGATCAAACAGGAAGATAAATCTAAGCGGTTGTGATTAAAAAAAGTTGATTGCGAAGGTTCACACCAATAACAGACTATAGTTATTCATTTTGTCATTAAATATCTTGTCTTGCAATTGATTCATACACACTAAAACTACGACTGATCATTAAACTAGCTGATGTTAAGACTGTTTGAATAACACTGTGCAGTACAAATAGACAGTAAAAAAATATCAACAAAGGAATGGGTACTTAAAAGTAGGGGGAAAAAAAAAAATCTCCAATCTATTGTGCAAGGCTATGAAAATCAATTAAGCGTAGCTAAAGGCTGAAGAGCTGATTACATTATAACATATGGAAATTAGTGAGCAGCATGGCTGTCCTACTGCACGACTCTGCCGGGGGAAGATATCTCTTTTTGTGCAAGCATAATGATGTTTTCCAACATGGTGGCAAGCTGGTTACCATAGCTACAGGAGTGATCCTCGGTAGGGCAGACAGCGTGAAGGGACAGTGAGGACAGTCAGGAAGAGCACATTCACACCCGGGAGAGATAAGGGAACAAAAAGGAAGGCAGGGTGAGAATGTGAAACAGGGAGACCAAGAGAGGATGAAGGAGACAATAAAGGATAAAGACTCAGATGTTTAAAGTGGGTATAGGGCAGATTAGGAGTATGTGTGTGATTAACAAGTTGAAGAGAGGTAACGCGTGGTACAGAGAATGGACACGTTTCCTTTTTTTCTTGTACATACACTTTGGAGAGCAGGGAAATGACAGAAAAAGAGTGGGAGTGAGTGAGAGAGAAACAAAATCAAGAGACAGAACAAGTGGGTGAGCGAGGTTAAAGACGGACAAGGTCCAAAGTGCCTTCTTCAATTTGTTCTGATCCAACAACCCACTCAGGGGAGTGGCAGCTGGGGGACAGGAAAATGCCAACAATGCTTCACTTTTCACTTTCAACTGCAAAATCTAAATGTAGAGCGATGCAGCAGGGCCTGTGACAGTTTCATAAGGAGATGGTGATAACTGGGCCGGCTAGAGACTAATAAATGTTTCATTAAAAGGCCTTTTGAGTATGTTTCAAAGACGAGATGATTATCTTTTCACTCTGCTTTTTTTTCCCCCAAATAAAGTTATGCAGATTTTTTTTTTCTTCTTTTCAGTGACATTTAAGTTTCCTCACTTTGCTGTTTCCAAGCCACAGGCAACATCACCTCTACTTGCTATAGTTCTCCTCGCAAACTGAAAGCTATATTTTTTATTAAAACATTAAGAAGATTCAGCTACACAAGCCAAGATAAAATAAAGCTGCTAGCTACTGGGATAACCATCATGAATGCATAGCTTGTTCAAATATGTACATGTACATGAAGATCTTTGAGAGTGTGTGAGGATTTAGTCTCACTACAACACAGCTTTATAAAGGCTAAAAAAAAAAATGTTACATAGATGTAGATGAATAATTATTTACAATATAAGCTGACATCACATACATAGAATCAAGTGGAATATGTGGTTTAAGCAGCATCATGCGAGAAATGTTTAGTAAATCTATGTCTGATGTATAAACAGGGTTTCTGCCTGTGATCGCAGATGTTAGTGTCAATTTTTATCTTCTGAAAATCATGCCATGACATTTATGTTTGACTGGGCAGTGTGGCGTGGGATCTGATGGAAAACAATGCAAAGAGGGAGGGATTGACAAGAGACAAGAGGTGCTGTTCATTGTGCTGTTTGAACCATTAATTTTATACTGCTCCCACAGATTAGTCTTCACTGACTGTCATTTACTCAAGAACTGGACCCACAGCTGATGTTAAATATATCACAGCTGCAGAACTGTACCATAAATGACTGTACCGGTTAGTAAGACAGAGAATAACAGGGTAATTCTAAAGCAACCGTATAGTCTACTGTTATTGGAGAAGTGCACGCACAAATGCACAGGCAGGAGCTGAACAAAGCAAATACTGAATCATGTAGCATGAAGACAAATGCACCGAAAAGGTACAGTATACTCTCAGCAGCATAGACTGGAAAGGACTGTACTGATAAATGTAAGTCTTTTCTTTTTTTAAATATGGTTAAATGGCTATGAGTCCATGCAGGGCAATAACCTCTAGCCATGGATGCACAGTAACAACAGTCTCAGCATTATTAGAGGCTTACACTGAAGAGCAAAGTAAATCCTATATCAGATATCACTATCTGTGTGTGTCTGTGAGAGAAACAGCACAAAACTACAGTACTTCTCTAAAGATACCAAAAAAATGATAGCGAGATCTGTCTCTCGGTGACTTTGTAGAGTATTAATTGAAGGGATTTTAAGCAAAGAAAAAGGCACAGTAAAATACTCATTGTAAAGCTTCACCACTAACACTCATTACACTAACAAACACAGCCACTGATCACAGAGTCCTTTGATGCTGCCTTTCTACAGTTATTTGAGCTGAAATGGACTGTCAATTTTATAGCCTGTAATTCTTTTTAAAACATGAGCATGAGTTTGATTTCAGAAGACATCCTGATCTTATTATATATGATGAGCCTGATGGCTGTATTCACACATGTAGTTCAGTTCCCTTGGGGCTGACCAAAGGTTAAATAAATAAATAAATAAATCAAAGTGCTTTTATGAAACATCGCAAGAAAATTAAAATAAATAGAATGAATCAAGATATTTAAGGCAGTGAAAAGATAAAAACAGAAAAAAACAGGCTAAATTATACAAGTGAAAGGATGTTTATAGGGGAATGTTTTTAGAAGAATTGACTTAAGCACACTGTTGAAGGGCTAAATCTGACTGCTACAGCTCAATCATGCTTTAAAATATGGTGGGTTTTAGGAGAAGCAGTTGTTGGGGTGGACACAGGGTGTGCTTACTGTGCTAAATGTAGACTAGAGCTAATGCACATGTGACTAGTAAAATTTTAAAATCGATTCTAAATTCAACTGGAGAACAGTAAATGCTTAAACGGAGCCATGGTCTGTTTTTCTGGCACCTACTAAAAGCCTGCTACTGGGTTTTGAACTGGTCGTATGCCAGAACACTTGTGGTAGTTTGAATGAATTACTGTACTTGCTCTACATCTTCAAACAAAGGATTCGTTTTGGAGAATTTTACTGAGCTTAACAAGACACCTCAGGACACCTTGGCCTCATGTGCAGGACTTAATCTTTGGAGCAATGACAAACATGCACACACACACACGGTCTAACAGGTTTTACAAAAAAACTGAAACAGATTTATAGCAGTGTAATTAACAGCAAGTGATTGATTGCTAATAGCTGCAGTGTTCCTGGACCTACATAAAGGCCTGAGTCAAACAAATGCAAAGTGCTTTGTGTCTACATCAGCACCTAACATTTACATGAGTCACTGTAAGACAAACACATCTGCATCTCTCCAGTTCTAGTCAATGCCAAAAGCATCAATGTACATGATAAAAACAGATACACTGATTTTACTGTGATACCTTATTTGAGATTGTTCCAACTCCTGGATGCAGCTTTGACATGCAGATGAAATCTCTACCTGGAGTTATAACTGGAAACTAATCATTTCCAACTTCCAGTAGTGATCATTGGATGTAGATTTTAAAAATAATCATGATTAAAAGACATCTTAGTGTTGCACCAAGTTACCCTTACAAATGCCTTCCATCTCAACCAGAGCAGGGAGCCTACTGCATAGCTCACCTTGACACTGCATAATCTCTCACAGTGGTAAATGCCAGCATCTAACCAGACAGACTACAGTATTCATGAAGTGGAGCTTGTTGCTATTATGTAAGTCTGTCCATCAGTGTCCTCACTCCCCGACTCAGACTAGAGGCTAGTGGAAGCTTTAGCAATGTACAATCCCTCTGTACAGCCACAGCTGAAGCTGTAATCTGAGTTTCACTTTGCAGAACCTAGTAGTCAGATGTGCGTGGGCGTGGGATTACAATGATGGCTTGCCCAGATAAATCCCTTAGCACCCCAGGGAGACATGCACTACACAGGGAAGGAAAGGACTCTTGTGTCGGTGTGTGCGTGCACTGCATTAAGCCATTCTGCATCCCTTTTACCTTTTGCTAATGTTGTAATATTGTGATCAAAGCAACAGGATATAAACCAATAATCTAAAAGACCCACATCAGTACTCAGGGCCTGAGCTTACTTTTAGCAAAGCAAATGATCTTCAGTTCACCTCCTCCAGTGACCCAGCACTCCTCACTGAGAAAAATACTAATGGGCTTCCCTCTCGCATCACAATAAATATGCAAATGACAAAAACTACATAAGCACCAGCATCAGCAGCCAAAGTGTGCTGAAATCACACTGTTTTTGAAAGCAAAAACAGTCTGAACTTGGAGATGAGATTTAGCTGAGGAATAAATACAGGTTTCTTTCTCAGGCTGAGCAGTGTTTGACAGATGTCTCTGTAGGGGTCAAGCGAGAACAGGCCACAATGTGCACAGTATGGTTAGAGGGGAAATGTGGGAATCAAAACATGTCAACATTAAAAGAAGCGTGAAGGGGAAAGAAGCGTGACTAGTTTCTGTGTCAATGAAGGAAGAGTATACACAATAAAATGTATCAAATTAAAGCACACACAAAAATAAAATGGAGGTGGTGGTATCTGAAATATATGTCTGGGCTTGTAAATTACCCATATTTCATATCTCCACAGCATTCATACAACCAGTAAAATAACAGCCATAATATATTTACCAAAATAACAAAACAAGGTTTTATACTATAATAAAATACATGACGCTTATGTGATTTAGCATGTATTCACCTTGATGTGATGATCTCAAGTAGTTGGTCATTGTTTGAGCTGATTGTTTTTTTTTTTTGTTTTTTTTTTTTTATTTAGTGTGGAGCTGGACTTCAAGCAGCAGGAGGACAAGCTACAGCCACTGATGAAAAGGCTTTGCCCTACAGAGGACGTCCACTTTGCCTCCCTGCCTTACCCCCAGGAGGCCTTCACGTCCACCCCAAAACGCAAGTCCAAAGCTGACTCCAAGAAGCATGCTCGCTGGAAACTTTGGTTCCTGTGACAACACAGCACCATCGCCTCCCCCGCTACACATATACAGGATTCATGCATCCATCCGGTCATCTATATTGGTTTATCCATTAGCGTCTGTTTTATGATATCTCCTTGACTTTTTGTAGGTAGCCATTATTAATGGAGAGCTCCACCAATGGATATTGAACCCCTTCTCAGAGGCAAGATATAAAATGGGACAAGTTTGAATTAAAAAAAAAAAGAAGAAGAAATCTAAATATCTTGCTTACCAAAAGTGGATTCAGAGTTATTTTGAATGAATTTCTTCAAACAGGGTATGAAATTGCATCAGGGCAACATACCTGGAAATCTGCAAGGCGAGAAGATAATTTTTTTCCCCCCCTCTGTCTCCACATATTTTTTTTTTTTTGGTTACATATACGGGGGTCCTATTCTAGATCATGGTTTAGCAAACGTCACATTTCCAATCACCAGTTGGGACTGTCTTCTGCGAGCCTCCAAAGGAGGTTGGCAAGTCACCATCAGTGCTCTGAGGTCAACATCAACAACAGAATATTATCAAACTGCAAAGCACAATTAACTCTTCAGGATACATTTTCTCCAGAATAATTAAAAAGAACTATTTTAAATATTAACTCACGTGTAGAGCATCTATTAAATATGTCAGATTGAAGACTTTGATAATGTCTTAAGAAAAGACCCTAAGGACAAAGAAGTCAGATGTTTATTGGAGGTCTATGATCAACTTTCTATCCATTACTCAAATGTCTCCTTGAATCAATTGACTTTGAAGTAAAGAATGAATAAATAACACTTATTTTCTTAAAAAAGATTTGCAAAGTTAGAAGTCAATGGACTTTTTTCAATATTCTAATATATATCTATAAACATTCACTTTAAGGTTTATTGGAATATGTTTATTTAAGCTGCAGTGAAGGGGGCTGTGCATTTCAATGATCACCTGTACACTGCAGTACACGTGATCAGTTCTGATTTTTAATTCCCTTTCATACTATAGACTCATTTTAACAAATCTCACAGTGCTTATGGTCACTGAAACCCTGTAGCCTAAAGAAAAGAGGCCAAACACAGTCAAACCTCATTGATACAAAACTATAGACAGTGCTGGAGAAAAAAAAAAAAAGTTTGAAGTTCCTTTATTATTTCAGTCATAAAACCAACTATAATGATGCTGGTTTCTAGCACATGTGAGAGATAAACAGGATCTTGCAACAGCTATTTCAATAGCAACTGAAACCAAGCCAGATAGACTGAATGTGCCACTTGTGATCACAACCAGGGCTTTTACAGTGCAGGGTGGCAGGCATGTAGCCTTGCATGCTTTTTACAACATATGGATTTTGCAGAATATTTTCTAGCATTTCGAAAAAACAAATTTTAAAGGGAATGACAAAAAGGTTCTTCCTTTTTTTTTTTTTTTAAATTACCAGCTCCTGTTTATTTCTTCCCCTCTATTTGACTGTAAATTAAAAAGTCATATGCTGTAGTAATGCCATACAGGGTTCACAAATTATGTAAAGCCAAAATAATATTTGCATTTACTATATATAAATATATGTTGTATAGCATTAAACAGGGCTAATACCATTTTAATGAGTGCAGCCAAGTATAAGCAGCAAATATTGAAAAAAAAAATGACATTAAGTTAATAGTGCCAGCAGGAGGAAAAACACAGCCAAAAACACTGCCCAAAAGAAAATGAAATGCGCCAAAGTGGTTTCAAGGGCATAAAAAGAAATATATATATATATATATATAACTACTCTACAACAATACCTACCCAACCACTAGATATCACTTGTCTGACCTTCACAAGCTCCAACACGCTGTGTTCTGTACATGTGATTCACACATGGGTCAGTTTCTTTCAGTGGTTATACTGTAGCATCAAGGGAGAATTAGATGTTTATTTATCTGTACTTTAAAGAAGTGCAATTGATTTATTATGTGCAATACTGTGTATTTTATACTGTTTTTTAAGAAAAAAAGTAATTTAATATGCAAAATATAAAAAATAAAAAACAGACATCTACAGAGATCTCAAAGTATGAAGAAGACTGAGTATCATTTACGGATCAATGGGTAGCACAATAGGATGCTATTTTCCTTGAGAGAAATACTGGTTATAGGGTTGGTTCACCCAGATTAGTAGTAATAAAACTAATTTGCCTCAAATGGTATCTAGTAATGAGCAGATAGTTCGATTTTGGTATTTGCTTTGCAGTGTTAGGGACTTTCATGCATTGGTGTGCTTACATGCACCTGCATGAGTTGGCGCAGGCCAGCAGTGAGGTTATAAAGATGACGTAAGCTGGGGACAAAGCTCTGATTAATTGCCCCAGAGATGCAAAGTCACACTCGTGTCCCAGGGACCACAATACTGACCTTCTCTTCTTACCCACAGCAGGGTCAGAGGGCTTCACTCAAGTGGATGTTTACAGCATACTACTGGGGTACAAACAAGATGCCCAGTGCAGCTTCATATCTTACACACTTACACCTTTTTACCACAGCATTGTGTGGTTTGAAGGTGAGTAGCCTCATCATGTGACTCCTGGTGGTATTCACACAGTGCTGACAGTGAGCACATGTCTGACATAAGTTGTTGCAGGGTCAATAAACCCAAGTGGACACTCAGTCAAAGTTTCAGCACATGAGAAGAGGTGCAGTGAGTGAGTGATAAGTGCATGTTAGAGGCATTATGATGCAGTGCCATATCTCACTATGCTTTTCTGTAAGAGCTCTGCAGCAGTCTGGCAAGCAGGAAAGGGAGAGGGAGAAAAAGACGAGTGAAAGAGAGAAGATGCGGAGAGAAATATGTGAACAGAAGACATCACCAAAATGGCTGTGTTGCAATATACTGTAATCGATCAGTCAATGCATGCAGAAAAGAAAAAGCTCCAGCCCCTATAGCTGACCAACCCTACACTTTCCATCAATAACATAGGTTTCCACTCCATTCCTTGCTGTTCCTTGTTTGCAGAAAAATCGACTGGATAACCGAGAAGCACTGCAGCGAGCAGTCACCTTGTCAGTTAGTCCTTATAACAGCTATGAAAAGTTCAGTGGGTAATTCAGACAACATTAAATTAAAGCCAACTGTCTAAAAATTTCCCCTCAAGTATTTAGAGTAAATTATACTATTCATTTTGACATTTAGCTGTTTACAATGCATAACTAAATATGCAAAGGTCAGTATGGCTAACAGGCTAAGAAAAACACAGATGTTATTTCATTGGTTTGGCTGGCATTTTAAAAGCAACAGACAAGTCTGTAACACACTGAATTTTCCAATTCCAGTTTCCAATCCATGTATCTCTGGGCTCATCCAGAAGCTTAAAATGTAATTTAAGGGCATAAATGTAGAACCTGGTAATTTCAGCAGGAACAGTGAAAATGTTTCTGCTACTATCCTAATGTAAATGTATTCAAGGACTCATCTCAACCTGTGTGAGTGTGGGCATGAATATAAAGATACAGCCTGCTAGGATGTCCAATGATGATGCAAATGTGTGACGATGCTGTGTTTAAGTCGCCAACAGGCGTAGCACTGCAGTGACAACACACAACAAAACCAACGCCCCCAAGCCGTCGCTGTGATCATTCTCATCAACATTCTGTGTCCACCACCAGAAGAGAGGAGAAGGCAAAGAGAGAGAGAGGCGGGAGGGAGTGTAGAACGTTAATGCATAAATCTAAATGTAAGAGGCTGCCACTCAGAAGAACAAGGTTGGTGGTTGGCTGCAGTACTGTGTGAGCAGCAGTGCACATCTATCACACTATCTGCCTGCAGAGTAGACAGTAGTACCCAGAGGTGACAACAACAGTCCCCTGATTAGCAGATTAGCAGGCCTAAGTGGAGCTCACAGATGTTAAAAAATTTACACCAACCTTACTGATCATTAAATAATGATCTGGGAACTTGCTTCAAATGCAGAGGATGTCCCAAGTACCACAAAATGTATAGCATTTCAGTGAAAGAGCCATAGTGCTTTCAAAAAGACAAGGCTATGATGTGACTTCTAATTTCCACTGCATAAGGCAGCGGACAAAAGGCAGAGGTGAGTAAGGACAGTATAGAAAGCTGTGTATAAGGGAGCGAAGGTAGAGGGCAACACATATATACAAAGTAGACAGTTTTAATAAGGGCCCAAGGACGTCATGGGTAGAGCAGTTTCATTAACTAGAAATGAGACTGGTCTGCTTTAGTGCCATTCAGCAGTCACTGCTGGAAACAGGGAACACCATTTCACCAGCACCAGAGGGGGCACACTGAAATGTATGCACTCAATATAATACAGCAGAGAGAAGTCTTGCATGTGCTGCCTTAATGAGTGCTGATGGCCTTTTAGGCAAAATCATGGGGAAGTTTAACATCCATAACACAAAAGGACTCCACTGCAGTGGAAACATATCAAGGGAATGGCAGGTGCAGCAGGTGATATGCAACTGCTGCTGGTCCAACCTTTAACAACATATCTATTAGTGTTCAATGTCTTTTTCAAATCAATCAATTTTTTCAAAGCTCTTTGACCATGAGGCAGACAGGACAATGCAGAGTCTGTGTTCCCAGCATAACAATGACTAGAGTGGAGAGAAAGACCTAGAGAGTAAGACAGTCCTAGGACCTGACCGGACCCCCCCCCCCCCCCCCCCCAAAGACAGCTGGCTGGGCTAAAAGGAACAGCACAAAGGTTTCTGAGTCAACTCACAGCTTCTTTAGTTTTAGATTATGTTACTGATCTGTTATACAATAGAGGCATCTATTGGCTTGGCACATTTCTGGAATACCTGGACAGAGGGAGAGAGAACAGCTACAGAATTGCTGCAATCTAAAATCACTTCACTGCAACAGAGAAAGAAAGGAAGAGGAGAATAAAGAGGATGAACATATTATAGCACTATGATACAACACACATACGCAGGACGATTAGTATGCGATAACTAAGTCCTCTTGGCTTGAATAAATCACTTTCAGCTGGCATGACTCAGTGACTGGTAATAAAAGCAGATAAGCTTCCTCTTAAACAGGTACCCTTTCTTGCTGCTCCCCTGATGGAGAATGTGCTGAGTATGCACTCATACACAAAACATGATTAAAAAAATATCTGACATGGGTGGAGAAAGGATCCTACTCTTATCAATAATAGTATGAACATCATTAGTCTGTATCCAACAACCCCCATCTCCCGATACATAACTTATATCCTGAGAAAACCCTGAAAATCCAGAGAAAATGTCTCTCTCATAACTTCACTGTATTTATGTTAAAAAAGTAGCTTTAAATGCTCACAGACAAAGGTCCTTCATCATAAACACACCAATAATAGTACAAATGTTTTTTGTACTAGGTCTCAATTTCAACATCACATCACAGGTTTTGTGCAGAATACAGCCACAAATAGGATGCTTTAGAAAAAATCCAGAAGATGACATTCGTTGCACTCTTTGGACTCATGAAAATGGATGAAGACTTTGCCACACATATCAGACAAGCAGCATACTTATGTGATGACTGATAAGTGCATTAATTGCTACCAAGCTGTATCTAAGAGACGGATGCTAATGGCTGCAGTGATTAGATTACAGCCTTTGAAATGTTCTAATAAATTAGGGATCAAACACACAAACAGACAAACACACACACTAAAAGAAAGTAAGACACAGCAAAGGCAAAACACACAGACTGGCACATGAACGGCTGGCTGAAGAAAGATATGAGCAGATCAAAGCCACTCGTAGATTGAGGTTTTGTGAAAGCATTCTGCCAAGGTAGACTTTACCTTTAATGATAGCTTTGGGATGGAACTGAAGCTGCACTGGCCTACAGGAGTCACGCTGGTTGTGGTACATAGGCCTCTAAATTGGAGTCAGTGTGTGTATACAAGTATGATGATGATAAAACCAAAAAAAAAAAAAAAAAAAAAACTTCGGATGGATAGAGGTTGTGGATATTCAATTAATAGTTACAAAGAACCAGAGACTCACGATGTATGGGGAGTCGCGGCCCATGGAAATGACCGTCCTGTTAACTGTCCTCAGCAGCTTCTCCATGATGATCTGTATGTGCCACTGGGTTGGACCCTGCAAAAAAAAAAAAAAAAAATTCACCCATGAAAATTTGTTTACTGTAAAAATTTATTTTGCAATAACATTGTATTCTATTTTTCAGTATATTCAATTCCAACAACCTGATTTTTTAATTAATTTTGTACATGTACCACACATATCTGAACAGACATTATTTTACATCAGTCACACTGCACATTAGAAACATTAAAATGCTAGAAAAAGCAGCAAAACTGTCTTATTTGTTGATCTACCAGCTGTGCTTTCAAAGTTACTTTTACTTTAAAAACTGGGGGTTACATCTGTTTTAAACAGAATTAGAATGAACAACCTTGAACCTGTTTTCAGATGAAAACTGAAAATGATGAAGTGGTTGTGAAGAAACAGAGAATTTTTTTCATATATTCTACTAAACTAAATAAAAATACAACCGCTGACTTCATTTCTGCTTTTTGGACAAATTACAACAAACAAACAACAAACAAAGAATCTGTTTAGTATTAGATGTGGAAGATGACAGTGCTGCTCTTCACAATCATGAAAATCCACAATATTCATTTAAAACATTTTGTACTGAGAGACCAGAGAAATATGACTCATGGATTCAAATGATTTATACATTACAAACTCTAGCTTCTGGAAGGGAAAACAGCTGTACCATTGTCATAAGTGGGACAATCTTCCTTGGACTTGCTTATTAGTGAGTTTGAGTAGGCTGTGGGCTGTTTGTTATTGTCTTTACCTGTCTGTGGGGAGAATCTTCTAAGCAGGCCGAGCTCTGCAGCATCAACCTAAACTTTCAATAATTTACACTCTCAGCTCTTTCTGCAGTTGAAGAACTAATGCACACAAGTCTGTGCACATACACAGACAAGCATTCACACAACCACAGATGAGTGCTGGGAGAATAAACTATAAATCTGAGAAGGATGCCTTTGAACACAGCAAGTATGTCACACATCTTTCATGAAAATCATCAATTTTCAGATTGTTTTTTTTTTTTTTTTTTTTTTTAAATACAGGTCAGTAATAATAACCTACTCAAAATCAGTGTAAGAAGAAAAAGAAGTCCTGCTTTCATTTGTCTAATTGTTTAAGAAGGGAATATAAAATTAGATTCTTATTGTTGAAATTCAAATGAACAGAAGTATCCACTGCGGTTTCCCCTAAATCGTTTTGTTTTCCTTTTTTATATGCACATTTCAATGTGCAGTGCAGGACAGATATGAAAGAGAGAGCAAGGCAGTGAGAGGAAGCAGCTGAGACACAGAGGAGGAGTGTAAAAGCCACAGCAAGTGGGAGGAGGTGGATAATCCCTAGCAGAGTGAAGTGTGGGAGGCAGTGGTGATCAATGGCAAGGGGAATTTGAGAGGCCCTGAGGGAGGACATCAGGAGTCTGGCCATGGAAAAGGATGAAACAAGCCCTCATGAACTAGCGAGTGTTTGTGAGAGTGTGTGTGTGTCTGGGGTTGAATGAATAAAAAAAACTATATTTTAAATTAATTAATCAGTTAAGAGATTCATCAATAAAAAAATGCCAATCATTAGCTTTTTTCAGATTTTCAACTTCTCTGGTTTTCTAAATATTTTAGGGGTTCGAACTAAATTCTATATCAGACAACAGCAATTTCATGTCACCTTCAGCTCTAAGAAAATCAATGATACTTTTTGGCATTTTTTTAATAATCTTATGAACTGATTGATTAATTCAAAAAATATTTCATTTGATTTAACTGGTTGCATTACTGGCTTTGTAACATGGCATCACTACATTTATATGTGCTACTCTGGGACTAAAACAAGTGATAATGCAGAGCACATCCACATTTTCTTGGAGCATGGTCATGGCAGTGAAGATGCCTCTGGTCTCAGTAATGAATTACTGAACACAGTCAGCTCTACAGGTTAGCAAATTAACTCTGCTGTAAAATGCTACTTTCAGGGCATACAGGACAATAAAATGAATTAAGAACAACACACTGATTCGTAGCTATTCACTGAAATAAGTACAGTTGAAATGTGTTTCTTATTTATGAGGGGACTTCTAGGCCCACAGGCTATGCTACCCAGAGGGAAATAAAAGTACATAAAGCTGAAGAGTTGCATTTCTCACCACATCCTTTCTGTAGAGAACCTCCAGGATGTCACTGAGCAGCTGGCAGCAAGCCTTCAGCTCCTCCCGCTTCTCCAGGTGGAACTTCAGCTGGTCTGTCATCAGCGGCAGGAGGATCTCCCGGCAATCTGCAGGGACATCACCAAATACACACATTCAACATGCCGCTCAACACAAGGAGCAGATGAAAGACCACATAAGGCAGCACAGCATATGCTACCAACACACTCCTGATGCACACACACACACACACACACTGCTTGTTAATGGCTTCCTCACAGCTCAGGGGATTAAATTAAAAACAATGTACACAGTAAATTTATTTATTACAAGGACTGCAGCAAAAGCTGACAAAATCCTTAAAACCAGTTATAGCAAAATAACACAACTGTCAAACAGAGATATGAAAGTCTTCAGAGCGCAACCAATCAGAAACCTCCCTGTACAAGAAAAGAAATGACACCTCAGCCAATTCTGTCTAAACACCACTATGAAAAATCTATAGAAATACTTATCTGAATGTCACACCTTGTAATCTTAAAGATAAAGCACAAACATGTTGACAAACAAATCTATAGATGGCAGAATATTACATAACCTATCCTCCACTTGGCCCTAAAATGGCAAAGTTTTAGCTTCCGACTTTGAAACTAACCGCTTTAACAGTTTCATTAATTCTACACACTACACAACCAAACCAGGCCTACGAGTTCAGTTGATGTTGTCAGCAACATCAAAAAGTGAATTTCCATATGCAATTTGGTTGGGAATTGGACATGGAGGACAGCAGTGATAAGCCAGAAAGTGTCCTCATGGGAGGTAAACCTAAGGCATTCTGCCACAAAATGATCATATATTTTTTAATGAAATGTTCTAATTCCAATCTTGGTTGCATGTGTGTCACCTTTTTAACCCTTGGGAGAATTATTGGAGTTGGGGTTGGTTCAGTTAGTTGAAGTGTCAGTTATGGGGTTAAATGAATATTTTAGAGATTTATGGAAAGGAAATCACAGTTTTATGTCCACTGTCGTATTTAAGTTGTATGATAAATTTACAACCTGTGCTGGAAAGGGAAAGAAAAAAAAAAAAAACTATTGATCCCATGCAGGGCACTGATGTAGTCTCACCCACAAACACAAAAGTGTTACCAATATAAATGTCATTTTAAAAGATAAGAACAACAACAAAAGACCAGTACACTGAATGAAATCATCACCAATACTGTGGCAAACTACAAGACCAAAAGTGCTCTTCAAAAACCAATCTTTATAATGACAAGGTAGGAAGACACAGCCGATCAAAACAGCCACATCCAACTGATGGTTTTCAGTTCAAAATCAATGCAATCTTTATTTCACGGATATGTTACAGCTTTAATAAGCTAAACAGCTGGGGCAAAATATTTTTTTACTCTGTTACTTGTCAAAACACACAGCCAAACAAACATAAAGCTGTGTCAAATGCCAATACTGCTCAAGGCAAAATGAAAAACAGCAGGACGTAACACATAATAAATAGGATGAACTACTGTGACCTCTTCACAAACAATACCCAGAGGTATTAGACATGAATCCAATTAGTGTTTTACATTCTCTGACCCCTCCATAAAGAAAGTACATATAATTGAGCAGTATGAAGTGATTCCATGAAGACAGAGGAAGTAAGAAAAAGTGGATGTATTCATCCTCACCAGCATCTCTGATTTGGAGTTATTATCTTGCATTACACTTTCAGCATTACCAAAACTAATCATATTAACCTCAAACCAGAAGTCCGTAAAGAGACCATGATGAGACATTGCAATAAAAGGGTAAACATTTAAACATAGCAAAGAGCAATTTACCAAAAAAAAATTGCTGAAGAATCTGAAATTGTATTTTTAATGGCTTAATGCAATTCTTTTTTTGTATGAAATTTCACACAGCTGCTGGACTCTTTTTGAATGACTTTTAAAAATTCTAAAATTTTTGTTTTCTTTCAACATGTAAATTATGGCCTGGAGATGACATCTGGAGAAAGGTGTTACCCAAATCAACAGTTTATCCCTTGAACATCAAAGCCTACCAATATTTTCATGTCAACTTTGGCTTTAAGGTGGTGACAAAAATATATTTACAAGCTTATTAACTTAAGATCATTAAAGTGTTTACCCAATTTCATGGTAATCCATTGTACATTTTGAGACATACATTAATACAGACAAAGGGGTGTTCCAAGATAAAAAGTTCATTACGTGAATCTTTCCTGTACATTCTGAGGTATCCTGTGTAAGACATACTGGTCTGAGTGCTGTGCTACAGACAGGAAAGGTTGTCATCAAAATCAATTTCTAGCCTCTGAGGCCCGCCATTAGACGCTGCAAATTACATACACATCCAAACACAGTTGCAGAGTGCCAATTTCATGTAATTTTGCCGATGCAAAAACTTTTGACAGAGTAAAGATTATAGACAAATGCTCTGACTACACATCTGAAAGCCATCTACATGTCATTAGCTTCCTGGCGTATGACTGCAACACTGTGGAAAACCTACAATAAAGCTATAATTAAAGCTTTTACGGATTAATACCTAAAAAGAAATGTAATGGATGTTAAGAGTTCACGTTGTCACACGTTAGATAGTCCTGACATAAAGTGGCAACCCAGTCTGCACTGAAACATTTTGGTGCTGCCCGTAGAATACAGTACCAAGCTATCTGCCTGACACAGTTTACCCCAGAGGAAATTAGAGAGAAAACTTACGTTCTTATATGTATGTATGTTTGTGTTCTTGGTAATCTTTCAGCCCTTGCACACAAATGTAAATCTATCTGAGGGATGGGAGCGTGTGGAATTTTTAATACCTTTTTTTTTTTTTTTTAAATGTGGTTTCAAACCTTGTTCCCTTTGCATCTCAACTAAAATTCCAGAACACAGGTAGTAACATACACGCATACAGATGCAAAAACAGACACGTACGTGAGTGTACATGCACACGCACACACACACGCACACTCACACACTAGTTGTAGTGTAGGAGTGGGACAAGCAGACTGGAACTATCAGGCTAGGCCATAAGCATGCTCCTCAAACTTCCAGTGCAAACTGATTTTAGACGCTACAATGATTTTCCCCTTCAACACAGACGAGAAGAGCAGCTGACATATTTGTTCTCTTCCAATGAGCCCATTTGCAAGTGATTTATGCACCGATCCCACTCTCCCCTTTTACATCTCCAACAGTGAAGGTGACAACATTGTTCCTACAAAACGAAATGAAAAAAAAAAAAAAAAAAAAAAAAAAAAACATTTTACTGTGTTCATTAAGTTTTCATCTGCATCAGGTGAAGTCACATTCAACACAGCATTTCAATTTCAAAGAGATGAAATCATGAAAAAAAGGGATATTTAAAGTCAGCATTTTGATCAGAAATAAGCCCACTGGGAACTGCAAAATACCAATTTGGGACATGTTTTCACATAGAAACCCAGTTTATATGTTAATCACTGTGCACCCTACAGGAGAAAAAAAAAACACTTCCATCACTAAACTCATTCAACACATACTGATGAGGATGTGGAGACTACTAAGAAACTCCACGCTGAGGGCTGAGCATCTAGTTAGATGCCTCTTGCTGGGTGTTCAATTACTCCAAGCATTCCAATACATTTCGTTTAGGGATTGGCTGGCAAGAGAACCTTTCAGGGACTACCTCGGAATTAGGATGCAATTTACAATGTGTCCACTGAGCATATGAATTGCTACAGCTGATTAGACCACTTTAAAATTGCTTGAACTAATTCTTTGCTCATCACAATTGTCATGATCAATAATGAAACATCTCCATAGTGAAGCTCAGCTTGAGCTCAGTTTAAAAATACATATGAACCGACTCAAAGGTTCATAGGATATTCAAAGCAGCAGTGCGTGGAGGTGCTGTGAGAATTGAGCAGTGGGGGCAGTCCATATCTACATCAGAGCAACAAGTCCTCCTGCTGATCAAAAAGCCATTCACAAGCATCAGGGAGCCTTGTCTATCCACAATTGCACCTACAGATCAATAGTAATGACCAGAGGAACATGCCCTGAATATTGCACTTTAAAATTTACTCACTAAACTGACCAAACCACCAGACAATTTTATGTTGCTGAGGTATGAAAGGACTGGATCATTAAATTGAAAACAGAGACACTCACACTGTGTTATGTTCAATAGCAGACATTATTCAATAGGACAAACTTGCTATTACAGCCTGCCCAAATTCTGTTTGATCATTTGTTTTCTCTATATTCATGCTGAACAGAACAGCTACTGAAAACACAGAGAAAAAAGGCAGAGAGTATTTGTGCAAGTGGATAATTGTTGTCCACTTCCTTTTCGTGAGTCAAGTGCTCTGAGGCATGCACTGCCCCTGCCAGCCACATTAAATCACTGCTGCTCTTTTATTGGTTCTGGAACTTTGTATTTAATTTAGCACCAAAGGACAGTATGAGTGTGTGTGTGTGTGTGTGTGTGTGTGTGTGTTTGTCAACTCTACATAAATCCCCAGAGGACTGGAGCCTCAAGTAAAATGCCCAGGGGCATCACTGCATCAGGGCCTTGTCTACATGGTGCTGCAAACTAACCTGACCAATATGACTGGAAATATAGGTTCTCATGACCCACTCTATATTTCTGCCTTTGTTACTTGACATTACTACAACATGGACAAAATATCCCATGCAATAGTGCCAAAGTCTATCATGAAAGTGTAAATGTGTGTGTCAGTGGGGTCAGACAAAGCAAGGAATGACAGATACGACCTTGTAAACTAAAGAAAAAGATTAAACAGCAAACAAAGAAAAAATGAGGGGCTGAGACTTGACAAGGGAGGCAGGTGGTGTGTGTGTTATTGTCTATATAACTGCACCGTGAGTGAAGATGCATGCGCTGTTGAACTGTGAGCACAGTTTGTGTGGATGTGCGTGCTCTCACCGTGATGAGTGAAGAGATCACTGTGGACAATGTCAATCAGACAGTCTAGCTTCTGTTTCACCAGGCGACCCACAGGAACCTTTATGATGAACTCAGTGAACAGTTTGCTATGGAGAGAGGAGAACAGTAAAGACAAAAGGTCAAACTGATGAGGCATCTTGGATTGGTTGACCGCTTCTAACTATGAGCAATCGTCTAAAATGCAATTAGAAGCCCACACACACACAAAAATACTTTGTACAAATTCTTGCTAGGGTTGGAGGATATGACAATATATAACATGAAAGAGATTTGTCCTCCAACTCAGAGGAACTGACCTAGAAAGAACCTTTAGAACAGCTTGGTGGCATTTTGCCATTTTGAGGATAGCAATCGGTGCTGCAAACCAATGAACCACGATTCATTCACCATTCTATTTTTATTGTACACATGTGAGGATCTTTATTTCTACTGTATGTATTTGCATATTTAATCAACAACAATGTCCACTGACCTTTTCTCATTAAAATGTTTATTGACTAAATGTCCAGAGAATGTGTTATAAAATATATACTTATACATACAACATAGCACTTACTCAGATGTTTTGTCAAACTACATGTAAATTAATGAAATATTTAATCCATACGGTCCAACCCTAATTCTGGCTGATTAGATTTGACTTACTATGATGAACCTGGAATTTTAATGAAGCATCTAAACTTCATATATGACTTTACTAATTACAAAAGTCTAAAGTTCCCTAACCGGTTGAAAACAAAACAGAGAAGCAAGTCAGAGAAACATTAGTCTGAATACCCACGCAGTTCTGTGAAGAGTCCAATCAGCCCAAATAAGTGTAAATACCTGTGTGGGTGTGTGCGACCTCCACCAGTGGCTTCGGTAGACATGTCAGGGGTAATGTTGTTTCTGTTTCACAAAACTGTTATCCTGAAGGGCTTCTAACTCTATACAGCCTTATATGCCAGTACACACTATTCAATGAAATATTTTTAAACTGATGATTCACCTTTAAGGTAATCAACATGCAGCTCAGAAAGATCAAAACTAAGCATTCAACAGATCACAGCCTAAAGGATAAATTCGCATTCATGCACAAGCATAAAGCTGACAGTTTTCTCCTCAATGAAGAGGCCGGATACTTGTTGTGCTGGCAAGCCGAGGATCAAGGAGGAGAGAAAAGGTTCTGGCAGGGGATGAAACACCCCCACCCCCAAGGCTTTAATTTAGTCGCCTCCTGCTCAGCCGCTCAGTCAGGTTTGTGCTAACAACAGGGATGGCTGATGCCACATTTGCTCAGACCAAGGCCTGTGAATTATGGCTAAGTGAATGGTTCATAAGGACCACAGCTTTCTGAATTAAATATCAAATCAAAAGCTTGTGTTTGCTCTCACACTACTGAAAAAAATGGCAGAACATCTAGCATTGTGCTCATTATGTTGTTTCATCTCCTGGTTAGTAAAGTAAAAACTGACATTTTTTTATTATGAATGGCACAATCAAAATGAACAATTTTTGAACATGAAACTTTTTATCTGATTGAAAAAGAATCAGTGTCGCACCCAGAAAGACATCCTATATAAATGGTGAATTAAATTGAGAGGAAAGGTGAGAAAAAAAACAGTCTAGGGATCTGAGAGAGCTGAATAGAGAAGTGGTAAATGGCAGACAGAATGGGTGGGTTAAAAGACTGTCTTCCACCTCAAGTCCCTATTCACTGTGGCTGTGGTGGGAGAACAGAAGCAGAGGTTGGCAGGCGTGTGTGGCCCCAAATTTGGTTTAGAAATGACAGCTGCCCAGGTGGTGGCCACAGGCAAATGGATAGAGGCTCCTTGCTGAGTGATAGTAAATGAACAGGCAAAGTGTATTTGAAGGTCTTGAAAATACCTACAGTATTTGTGCCAGTCTCTGACCAGCAATAAAGAGTCTCCTGTGTCAAGACTGTTTCTGATGGTCAAATATTTGTTTAAATACTGTGCAACACAGCTTCCCCTCTGAAATTTCACTAATCAGGCATTCGTTCAATAGAAAGAACATTACAGTATACATTAGAAAAAGAGTGGTTTCATCTTTAAAGACAAACAGAACAAATGGATTTTTCCAGTGTTCCCTTCCTATTGATGTTAACAGTCATTTTAATGGAGGTGTATCTCATCATGAAACAATTAAGACTAAATCAGTGACTCATCTATGAATATATTCAGTTCAACTAAATATTTATAGATGAGAAAGTGTTTGATCAAAACGCAGCAAAAATAGGCTTCTAAAGACTCATTTGCAGCTGTGTTTCAGAAGAACTTTTGTGAACTTTCACATATTTGCAAATATCATGCTCCATAAACGAGGCCATTCTATTTTGTTTTTGTGATGTGTCCGTTTGGCATAACAGAGAAAAGACATTATAATGGGAAAGAAAATCAAGGGAACACCCATGAGGCATTTGTCACAAACGGAATCTCCTCTCAGGCCTTAAAATATTTTAGTGAACTGCCCAAAAATACATGAACCTGAAGTTTTGGTCAAAGGTTATAAAGCTCTTTTGAAATTTATTAAGTTTTCTGTCCCATTTTGTTCAACATTATTACAAATATATAATTTAATACCACTGTAATGTCAGTACGTGATACTTTCATCATTTTCAGTCATTTATTATTAAGACAAGCATTAAGCTATAACAGATGAGTTTCCAAGGCAACCTGAGCTTATTTAACCAGTGCCCATCACAGTACAGCTAAAAAACAGTCCAGAGAACCAGATAAAATATTAAATGGTGCTTCTAAGTCTTTATAGTGGCACAATACCTGAATACATCTAAACATGGACTTTTAATTCACAAGTAATCTTCAAAAAGCAAAGGCAATTATGACTTATCACTTCATTTGCCTGCAAAAGGACACTTAAGACAAATATGAACTTTTTTTTTTTAAACACTTGCACTAATGAGCTGCTGTGATGCTCTTTAGCAACACTGTCTATGAGACTCTCAGAAGTTCAAACATTAACTGTGTGATCTGCTTTGAGTTCTCATGCACCAATCTACCCCTTCTTCTCAGACTACAGTTGTCTACAGAAGGTGTCGTTCTATATGTAGTGCATCATATGAAATTACCTTAGTTCCTTTGGATCAAAGACCAGCTTGACGTCATTGACAATGGTAGGAATGTACTTCAGTGCTGCACCCTTTACCAGAAGAACAAAAAAAAAACATGATACAATTATTTTCATCTTTATTACCTTATTTGCAGTACTGCATCTCACATTATGTAATGCAATATTTTCTGCCAGTAACGTGGGAAATGAGTCTTGTTGCTGTTATGCTGATGTGCCTTTCAGCAATATGTGTGCTGTAGCAGCCTTCTGTGGGTCAAAATGTAGAACAGCTGGTGACAAAGAAAAATACATTATGATGAGGACCATGCTTGCTGTCACTGCCTACTGGTTATGCTATGAACTCAAAGACAGTGTCACATTATGTGTATGTCTTTTAATTCATTAGGTCCATCTGAGGACAGGGATGGTAATATTTCTAATAAATAAACTGGGATCAAAATCTCTCCTAATACTTTGACAGGGTTAGGGTTAGGATATACACTTGATATTACAATGAAGTCATCAAGTGTGTGCACCCAGTGGCTGATTACAGAGCCATCCATAAATAATGGGAATGATTAACAGAGCTGACACTTCCATCACTAACTGACTGCTACTAAATGTGAGCCAAGGTAGGTGTTTATAAAGCATCTGTGCAAATTAACAGCAGTGCCGGTCGGTGTCATACAAGTTGATTAGCTATACAGACACTGGACATCACCTACTCCAATCCAGTTTGTGATTGTATGTGAGAGCTATTAGAAATGTTTCAATGAGGTTAGCATGAAAGAAAAATTCTTTGTTACTGACCTCAGTAAATGTAAAAATGCAAACAGTGTTAGAAAACAAAACATACATCAAACCATCACTGCATGCACCAGTAGAGACTAAATTCAGCCTAAATTTCAAACACGGATGTAGTCAATTAACTGACTCATCGTGTTAGATCTTTGTATTGCATTAATATGTATAATGCAACAACTTCACCCAACTTTTTGTCTGTGCATGTGTGTGGGTTTGTCCAGATGTTCATCAGGATTCAGATGTGTGATATCAAAAGCTTCCACCCGTCACAGTGCTTTTACAAGGGCAGACTCGTGAAGAAATATGGATTCCTTGCTTTCATGCCCGTTCCTCAGGATAAGTTTTTAATTTACTGACAGTAGGGCTAATATCTCACCCAATTACACAGCAACTGACTCCTAATTGACTCCTGATCTTCTCCTATGGTTGAGCGTGCACATGGATCTATTGTAGGCATGCCAAGGTGTACCCTGTCATTGTTGAGTTATCTCTGGTGTGTATGTGTGGTTTGAGGACAGAATGACAAAAATATATATGGTGTGCATTTCAGTATCATGTTAAAGACAATAAAATGAAACACACTGGAGAGGGCTTAAAGGAGAAAGAAGGAAAGCATGGAAATAAATACCTTAAGGAGCAGCTAAAGAGCAGAAAGCCAGAGGAGCCCCAGACCACAGGACAGTCAAGGTCAGAGTGAGCAGAAGAAAGGAAAAACAAACACATATATACACGCACAGACAGGCAAGAGCAGTCAACAGAAAAAAAAACTTTTTTGGATGGAAGATACATCTAAAAGAATAGGGCTGCACAACATCCTGCTAACTGAATAATATTAGGAATCTAGACATATACAATATAACTATATAATCATATTTTAGAGACATAATTTAGTTCAGTCTACCATTTCTCTAAGTTCTCATCATTTTTGATACCTATACCAGCGCCATTACAAAACCTTTTTTCCTTTATTAAAGAAGTTAACTACTTTCAACTTGGGAATTTTTTGACGCTGCCTTGGGACCCTACACAAACTAAAATAAATAGTCTGATGAGAGATAGTCTGATTTCTGGTTGCTACAGATGCATTTTTGTTGAATGAAATACAGATTCCCTTTTTGTGGCAAGAGTTAGATACAGTAAGATGATCAATTCCACTCCAGGTCTGTATGATAAATACAGTATGAAGCTACAAACAGTGATTGGTTAGTTTAGTTTTAAGAGTGGACTCAGCCTTTTAGCTGTTAACTCCTTTGTCCAAAGAATAAAATCAAGAATTAGCTGCCTGAAGCTCACAAGTACATATCTTGTTTGTTTGGTCCCTTATTAAACCACAACACGTTTTCACTTTTCAAGCCACAGGGGTGTTTGTATCTAAGCTAGCAAATTGCCAGCTATAGTTTCGTAATGACAGAGTGGTGTTGAAAGCATATTTCACAGAATGTTAAAGTAGCTAAGATACTCTAATAAACTTTATTTTATGTGCAGCCCTACTAAAGTCACATGGAGAGAAAATGAGAGTAAAGATCAGAAAAATCTGCTGAGAGAGATGTGACAAATGTGATGAAAACAAATATGTAGAACACAGTGACCATTATTAGGCAAAGAGAACCCCAAATTGATGTCTAATAAGCTGTACCAGTTTACATCTAACAAGACACATGCATCTGTAGTTACAGAGCAAATCCAAAGCAAATCACAGCAGATTTATTTACTATTCACACAGCAGCAGTTATTTACTATTCCCGCAGCAGCAGATATTTCTTGGCACTGACTAATAGCATACAGATGTGCTTTTCAGCCTACCTTCACCATGCCAGTGTTCTCTGAATTACTGTTCATCATGTCATTAAAGGATGTGAAAAGGTTCCTCAAGGACTCCATGAAGTCGGCCTCTCCTTTGTTCTCATAGAGCCTGGGAGGAGATGAAGTAGAGAATTACATTGGCAGATGATCACAAGGCTGTTGTTTGTTTCATCCCTGTGTAAACAGCCCCGCCCGAAGAGAAAATGAAAAGAGTTTGATGCCTCGTTGTTAAATCATTAAAAGCAGCCAACAGAATGGCCCATGTGCATTATCAATGCAAATATTCTTGGATCAGAACCACAGACATCACTCTTGCTGCCAGCAAGATTAGCATTTAAAACAACATGACAAGACCCTGAAGCACCTGCCTGCTGTCATGTGGAAACAAAAATCAGAGAAATTAATGATCTATGCTAATGACTCTCCTGGAATACTATAAAAGGAACAGAAAGCAAATGTCATGTAAAGGTTCACTGACTTTACTTTCTAATCTGTCTGGGGTGTAGTATTACTAATATCACTTCTGCTACTTTGGTTGTGAGAAGCAAATGCTGTGCAGGGACTGTAGCTACTACTGCTTCAAACATGACAACTGAATGAGAACACAAAGCAGGGAATCCTCCATAATTCACCCCAATAATGCAAGTGTATCTCATCCCACCAACAGGGCATTAATTGTAAATGAGGCTCATTGTGCATGCTGCAAAGTAATTAGGTGTATTAACCACAAAAAAAAAGACTTGAGAGAAACTGAAATTGCTTGCAAATATGCTCTGAAGCACAGGGAGGTCAAAGAGGGGTGAAGTGCTTAGATTGCTCCCACAGCATCAGATGTGACTGGCTTCCTTCAGAGAGGTCACTTTTGTGGTGCCACAATCTCTCAGGGAACAGTGGGTATTACATGGTCCAGGACAGTCACTGTTCAGGGCTTACAGCAATCATGGGATATAGGGCATCCCTCTCAGAGCTGCCACAACAACAATTACTTAAAGCTCCTTCTCAGCTGCAGCATCAAGGAGCTGAGTGAGCTCCGGCCAGTCACACCAGTCTCAAGTCAGGGGGAAATTAAGGAGGATCTCATCTACCATTTCAAATTTTCTCCAGCCACACAGTAAAAGTTAGGTGCATTCTACACAGGGATGCACAAAAGGCTCCAACGTGCACAACATTATACAGTATAGAATTTCAAAATCTGCATCTGAGTCAGAAACAACTGCTTGATAAAACTGATGGTGGAATCCAACCAAAACACAGCTCTAAGGGAAAGTTGTTAATGGTTATCCAACAAAAGAAAGCATTTGGCACATAAAGTGAACATGGGCAGTTCTAGAGGATACAATGACTTTGCTTTGGTCTGATAAGTGAGGTAAAGGACAGAGTGTCCTCTAGATCTTGAATAGAAAACTAATCACACTGCGCACACTCAATTAAACCAGGATCATACATCAGCCCCTCAGCCGCCAACCATTTTGTTCCATGGCTCAACAAAATTATCATCCATTTAACATTCTCCCAGACAATTATAAACATGTCCATAGAAATTACCTCACCAAAACACTTTTGATTTTTACCCCTTTCAACTCTATTTAACAGTGCACTGTGAAGAACACACTTAATTTCTATTATTTATGGAAGGAACAACTGCAGTAATAAAGAAATAAAAACTAAGCAATATACATATATATATATATATATATATATATATATATATATATATATATATATGTATGTATATATATATATATATATATATACATACATATATATATATATATATATATATATATATATATATATATACATATATATATATACATATATATAGAACATATATATATATATATATATATATATACATACACACACACACAATATACACATAGATGATATGAATTGCTCATGCAAGACACCATTTACCAATAGATGTTACTGTAGCAATTGCTTATTTTCTATCCTGATACATATTTTTCTGTGTTGTCCACAGTGAGCAGCTGTTATCACAGTAATATGTTCTTTTTACAGTATGTGTGCACCAGGACATACTGGTTGAAGAGGACTCTGGAGCGGACGATGAACTTAAAGATGTACTCCAAGGCCTTCATAGCATTCAGGAGCTGTTCTGTCAGCTTTTCAGCATTGTCCACGTAGTTCTTCAGAACTTTGGTCAGCTTCCTACAAACACAATCATATAGTGTGACAAAGCTGTGTTTCTATTTTGTTGTTAAATGTCTTTGGTCTAATTGTATAAAGAATAATTAACTCACGTGTATGCCAGTGTGGCACTGAAATGCTTTCGAATATAGGTCTCCAGGACAGGGTTGAAGTGCTGGAACTTTCTGTCAGCTATAAGGCCAATTATGAACACCTTTCAGAGAACAAAGGGAAATCCATTAAAATGTAAACTACTCAGCTCATAATGAGGAGCAGGGTAAACTGCCTTTCTCAATATGCTGAGACAGATGGGGAAATTAAACAGGGTTGCATTTTAGCAGTAAGCCATTTTCACTCAGTTCTCTAGCCTGCAGATAATCTAGGACACCCAACAAAACTACTGCTATCTCCTTTCTCTGAAAGTTAAAGTTGTTTTTTTTTTTTTTTTAAAATGTGCCACTTGTTATGCAATGGCTTTCTAGACAGGATTCTACCAGACATTTTGTCAACTCACTGACTGTAAATACTTGATTTGATACATAGCAAAGTTATGTAATCAAAAAACCAACAGGTTAATTTATTTTTGCCTTTTCCAAGATCATCTTCATGCTTGATCTTGCAGGAAAATGAAACCTTTAATGTTAGACAAACAACTTAAATAAAAATGCCACCTTGCACTACAGATTCATGCAGAGCCATGCAGCAGTGATTCCACTACGGAGGATGTGTGTGTGCACTTTCCTCAGTTAATGATTATTCTAGCTCTACTTCATAAATAACAGGGAACAGTTTTTGAGCTACAATCCAATGCAGGCAATAAATATTTGGACGCTGACACCTTTCCTATTGTTGGTTTTCTGAACTCCAGCACATAAGATGTAAAATGAGAAAATGACTGGGGTTAAATTACTAATGTCCACAAGGCATCCATACTGTCCATTACTTCAAAACCAAAACTATTTATACTTAACACTTCAATTGCATGGTAAATAAAAAAAAAAATAAGTGAATTTACAAAAACCACAATGCAACACTGTATACACAGAGATGCAGTTACGTGACCCATTTACCTCTGGGGCATGCCCATGGCATACACTCACCATTCTTGTGGGGCATTAAGTATTCATTCTACTTTAAATGTATGTGGTGAATATACATTTGCATCTTAACACAAATGCGTGTGTGAATTGTTCATTTCCACTGACAAGAAACTGTGCTGCTTTGCTCAGCTGTTGCTGTCTGATTATTTACTTACCAAGGCATCGAATACCAAAGTATCAAAAGTGTCACTGTCTGAGTTCTCCATCATGATGTTGAAGAGAGCATCCAGAGTGTCTTGCAGGAACTGGAATGACAAATGCACAGAATGTTATGGTAGGCCAACAATATACATTTAAAAAAAATTAGCTTTCACCATTCTTCCAAATCAAACCTTCCTTCAGTTAGGTAGGACATCTCACATTCAGCTGACTGACATTAAAGTTTATGCCAAATGAATTAATCTTTCACCAAGACATAAAATCCCAATCAAAGAGCAAGATTTAATTAAATATACACAATGCATGATAATGAGCATTAATGACATTTTTGCACTATTTTTGACAGAAAGCAGAAGTAGAGAATCAGCAGCTATTTTGCAAAATGACATTAAATAATAGTCATTAAGTGCAATACATGTGTTATGCAGGCAAACTATGTGTAAGATACTTTATTAACCAAGTTTAGTTTAATACAATATTTGTTGTACATCATTTATTTGGGTATTTGTTCAATACACAGCTAGTATGTGACCATCAGGATATGAATGCTTTGACCGTTGATACAATAATATTGAATCCTTACCCAGCTGTAATCCCCAAAAATGTGATTTGATGTCCCCAAATGGCAAACACACTCACAGTGATATGTGCTACCTATTACACACCCTTTACAGCTGTTAACATGAGATAGCAATAATTTCCCTGTCGCCAGTACCCCCCCAGAAACACTAACCCTCCCTCTCTGGGGAAACATGCTCCATTTACTCAGCAAATTTTGAGGCAAGGTGAAAACAGATGTAAAAGTGTTGGAAATAGAGCTATTACTCTACACTGTGCTTGGTCTGTCATCACAGGATGGATGAGCTTCACCACATTCTCAACAAACATAGTGTGCACTATGTGGAATTTAAAGCACAATTCAATGTGACAAGGGCCAGGCTGCATGACAGCCAAGAGGGATGAGAGTTCACTCACAAACAGTATCACATTAGAGAGATTAAAAAACACATATTAAGATAAGAACACAAATGGAAAATCTCAAAAACCTCCCAGGGTTATTTGTGATCTAATCTTTGTGCATAGAATCTAATATAAACAATACTGCCACAACAATTCATACCCTATTGATAAATTTCCTTTTAAATGGCAAGCTGAAAATGTTATCTACAGTAATTGCACGACAACAGCCTGGGAGCACTTAGAGAGATAGAGTGCTGATGTGGGGGTAATAATAATCACACCCCCGTGGTTTAATGAACTAATACAGCTGTGGTTGTGAAATCTATCTAGCCTGATCAAAACTGTCTGGGTGAAGGACATCCTCAGATCTGCTGCAAAGTGCCAGGCCTCCAACCAGCCCACATAAAACTTTGTCTTGACAGTGATTTATTCATCTGCCCCATGCTGCGCACTTAAAGGGCCTGTCTACACTTCTGGCAGCAGGTCATTGCCTCCCCCCCTTTGTACACTGTGTGTGGTGCTATGTGCTGCCTCCACACTGTAGACATTTTCAAAAAAGAAGAAAAACAAGACAAAAAAGGAACCTGTTCCCTGTGATAGGCAGGTAAATGATTTGTGAAATCTGTGCCAAAGAACCGTAGCAATTAGGAAAACTAAACACTGTTTGAGCATGAACTGCTTGTAGCACCAGATTTCAGTATCCTTTTTTTTTTTTTTTTTTTAAGTTGTTTGTTAATCAGTATCCAGAAAGAAAAAAAAATTAGATAGCATTGTGATCACAGTGCCAGGCTCCTTTCACACACTAACCTTAACCACCTCGCCACCTTCCACCTTCATGAGCTGACGAAGGTTCTGCTGCAGAAGGCTGATGTTGGAGCGCCATTTCAGCAGGCCAAGTAGGTCCACTGAAACAAAAGCAAAAAAACAAAAAAGTCATTACCACCAAGCACAGTATTAAATTCATCCTGCCAATGGCAATACAGTGTGGTGCGAGACAGAGAGGCAGAGACATATGACAATTAAGGTTGAAAATGTGAATTTAACGAGCGCTGGAGTCAGACAGTGGTTAGAGATATCCTCCACACACCCCTGGTTTGTAAATTTCACAAATACAGCATTAGTCATTCTATTAGATCTCCCACTTTAATCATGGAGAATTAATTTAGGCACAAGAGGATGAGTTGTGATGTGATTAATCACAGAACTCATTCAGACCACCTTTGGCAGATCACAAAATTAGAAGATTTAAAAAAAATGTATTCATGTCAATTTGAATACACCAACCTTTTTCTGAGGACAAAAGACATTTTAATTCAAAAAGGTTTAAGTCAGATGGTAACAAAGACAGTGATGAGACACTACACAGTTTAGGGACCAACTTCACAGATAACATTAAGTTATAGTCAAGATCATGATTTTCAACTTGATGGTCTGGTGCCTAGTGGTGTATCCTCTGTGTCAAGTCTGAAAAAACACCCCCCGTTCTGTCTGTCCAACATAACAGAAAGCAGTAAAGACCAACAAATCATCACACTAGAGAAGTTATAAGTATGTAATTGTTTTACTTTAAATGTTAATGTCAAATTTACTGATGATCAGAATCATTGCCCATACTCTCAAATTATTTATCATTTCATCTTAGAAATGTCACTAAAGCACACTTATGAGTTATTACTACTGAAGCTTGCCTAGAAAAAACAGCTAGGCTCAAAGAAACATAGTTTACCAGGGGAGGCTTGACACCTCTCTGTTCCTCATGGTTGGTTCTCTAGAGGTTGAGTCATGAAAACTGGACCTCTAGTTTTTTGGTTGAAACATTTCACTGCTCATTCAATTAGCTTCATCAGTCTGAGGGAAAGCTGGCATGGAATCTCAAATTTATCCTTCAGGTTGGTTTCATTCTACCCCTAGTCTGAATAAACTCATTAGGTGAGCTATGTAAATGGGGTGAGTTGTTGGACCCACACTCCTGAGTTGGTTTCACTTCACACCTGGTCTGAATAGGCTCGTTAGGTAAGCAACAGAAGTGAGCACAGGTGAGGGTTGTTAGGATCTAATGGTAGACTTGTGTGACCCCTCTGATTCACCATCTGGGTGCAGAGTGTGTCCACCCTGGAAGACATTTGATGTGTTCCTTAATTTCCTGGGAATAGATGAAAGGGCAGCCTGGTAGATTGAAGACAGGTCTGAGCCCTCCACTCCTGTTAAGGGAGGGTTTTTCCACTTGAACAAATATAGCTTCCCTGACTCCTCTCTCAAACCACTTATCTTCTCTGTCCAAAACATGTACATCATTGTCATCAAATGAGTGTCCTGTTTCCTTTAAATGGAGGTGCACAGCTGAGGAGCTGCTCCTCCTGAGCTGGGCCATCCTCCTGTTAAGTGGTTGTTTGGTTTCTCCAATATAGAGTTCTGAGCATTCTTCTCTACACTGGATGACATATACTACATTGCTCCTCTTTTGTTTGACTGGGTGACCCAGTCTGTTTCAGTGTGTTGGTGGGTTTGAAGTGAACTGGTATCTGATGCTTCCCAAAGCAGCTCAGTCATAACCTGTGTTCAGTCTACCAGGCTGGCCTTTCATCTATTCCCAGGAAGTTAAGGAACACATCACAACACATGAGTGTACCATGAGTCTACCGTTGGATCCTAATGACCCTCACCTGCGCTTACTACCGTGTACCTAACGAGCCTGTTCAGACCAGGTGTGAAGTGAAACCCACTCAGGAGTGTGGGTCTAATGACTCTCACCTCATTTACATAGCTCACCTAATGAGTCTATTCAGACTAGGGGTAAAGTGAAACCAACCTGAAATATAAATTTGAGATTCCATGCCAGCTTTCCCTCAGACTGATGAAGCTACTTGGATGAATAGTGAAACGTTTCAACCTGAAAACTAGAGGTCCAGCTGCAATGACTCAACCTCTAGATAATTTCACCTGGACGACTGAGAATCTTCACAGACTCATGGTTGGTTGGCGATAGGAGAGCCAATCGGGCATGGTGACACAATGAAGAATGTCTATCATCTTCAAACCTGACAAAGCTGTAAGGGTCACAAGACTCTATCTAAACTAGCAGGGAAGCCCCTCTCAAAGTAGACACAGATTTCAAAATTGACAGGTTATCACCAGAGAGAGACAAATGGAATGAAATGAGGATAAATGATCTAACAACATGGCCCCACTAGGGCACCGCTGTTAGAGGCTACACTGCCAGAAAGACAGGGGGCAGTGAGACAGGTTGTGGGGGCGATCTGCTCTGCCTGGGAGTTACAAGAATATCACTGGGTGCCTTTGAGAATCTTTGCAGGCAGCAGAATTTAAAAGATGCAACAAAACCAGAGAGCGAGAGACTGGTATAATAATTAATTCTGGGAGAAGCAGTTACATTATCACTTCACAGCTAATATTCAAAAGACTTAACATTACCATTTGATCGTTAGTTTTCAGTAGATCTTGCATCACAAAAGATTTTTTTTTATTTTTTTAATTCATTTTGCAAGCAAAGTATTCAAAATAGTTTGTTCTATTCTCTTAATAGCAACAGCGTTGTATTTGGTTCTAAAGGTGAAGCGTACAGGCTTTTTGAGCACAAGGACGTAAGAGCACCTTCACACATAATACAAACTCCCTACTTCTATTACCTATTTTTCATTAAATAATTTTTCCTTCCAGCCAAAGTAGGAACAGGATGGTAATACTGCTTTCACCAGACCAGGTCTGGTCCCAGCTCTGTCATCATTAGATCTCGGCTTCTCCAGCCACCGTTTACTGAGGTACGTTGCAAATACCTAGAGAGTAACCAGCAGCCACTTCACACAAGCGCACAGCACTGGGAGGCTGTCTGCATAAATTTTGCTTAATTAAAAAGAGTGTTTCATCTTAGATGTGGGGATCTGGGATGCAGTGTCGTGTTGAAGTAAGTAGACTGTTGCAAGGGGCACTTATGTACTGTTTTACTTTACAAGAATTCTTTAGGAAAAACCTCTTGTGAGCAACAAATTAAGCTGAGGATGAATTGAGCTAAAGTTGACGTATACTTAGGAATGTGACTTTAAGATCATTTTCAAAATGCTTTACAATTAATCAATTCCATGTTTGCTCTATAAACAGTAAACACTGGCTACCAAACTTTTCCAGAGCCCATAGTAACATCTTCAAATTGTTGGTTTTAGTTGCAACAAGGTGGTTCAGAAGATGGAGCCAGGTGTCCACGAATCAAAGGCTTGATGGCTCGATCCTGTCCACATTTGAGGGGCCCTTGAGTGAGACTTTGAAACCCAGTTTTCTTCAGATAAAAGGACTGTCTAAATGTAGTTCATTGTTATTTGTCAAACTAGCAGTTAAAAACCAACCAGGCTCATTCAAACCACAGAAAATATAAACACGACTCAGCTACAAACACTGCTGGAAACCAAAAATTTTGAAAAATTGTGCAGAAAGATGAAGGTATGCCTGTCTGACTGACATCCTGACTGACTGAGCTAGCGAGCAAGCAAGCTGTTTAGGTGGGAGCTTTAAAGAACTTTAGGTTTTAATAAAGCAGGCAGACTCCAGCACAGGCTGAGATAGTCTGGCTCTGAGTTGCTTTATTAAAAGAACTCAAACCTTTTCCTAGAGCTTTGGCGTGGGATGACATATCCTGGGACACACACCAAGCATGTGTGCATGCACACATGCATGCGCACACACACACACGCACACACCTCTCTGTTTAATCAAACTCTGTGTGCAGTGACGAGGCAGCCTGATCCCCAAGCACCCATTGGTGCCTTGCAAATTACCACCACAAAGTGGCAGGTAAATATCAGCAGTGAAGCGGCTCTACAGGACTGAATCTTCACACTAGGACACACACTGGTTCCCAGCTCTCTCACACAGAGAAAAGGGAAAACACGGAAAAGAAAGCATGGTTTACAAATGAGAGAGGCTGGTGCTGATTGATTTCTTCCTCTGTTATATCCACTACATCTGCAGTTTAGACAATGGTTTGAGCCACTGACATTTACTCCCTGTCTAATGTAATCAGTGTGGGCAGGTTCTGCTTCTGTAACTGAGGCTATTCACCTGCTGACATCGCCACCCACTGAGCACACTCCTGTATTTAAATGACAACTTATGCCACAGACTAAACTTAATAACCCTCAGAGGAAACATTACTGTAAAAACACGCAATGTCCCCTTCACACAATTTATACAGCAGCACTATTTTATTTTTATAACTTCAGATGGTGTCTACATCACATTCACATCACAATGTAGTGCTTCTGTTTACTGATAGAAAAACAAAGTCCATTTTGTTACGCTATGGATGAAATCCAGTGTTTGGACATGTGTAAGGGACAATTCCAGTTCATCATAACTTACAGTAGGTCTAATTTTTACAGTTGTTTACAGCCTGTCTGAGTGCTTGTTCTTTCTTGCCCCAACAAACTCATTAAAGCAATTCTGCCATCTTCCCAAGTGAAAGCAAAGTTATCCTAAATGACTGATATGATAGACAAATGAAAGAAAATGATCCTTTAATAAAACTGGTATTTTAGTTGCTAATCTTCTCTGGCCTTATTTTACTTTAAAATATAATAACACATACTGTATGCCTGAAAGGATTCTTACATATTTCTCACTTAAAGAAGGTAAAAACAGGTGGACCACTTATATCAAAATACTTAAACAGTTCAGGCCAAGCATTCACTTTGCCCCTCCTAGACTATTTAAAATTACATTTGCATTACCAAGAATAAAAACACAAGGGCATGATGCACGCCTTAGTCAAACTGGGTGTTGCTTGGGGCAAGTAAAACAATTAATTCCAATTCCAGTAAAAGTGAGCCTGGAGCGAATATGTCCTGTATCCATTCTCACGCTTCGTGGCCAAAAAACACTAAGAGGAATGAGGAAGCCTTCATTTGGGCTTTAATTAAAATGGTAACTCAGTCCTGCATGCCAACAGACAAAAGAAGCACGACACATCAAGCGCAGAGGAAAGCAGAGAAGACATTTAGAATAACTATGAAATTAAAGCTAGAAGCATTTGACCAGTCACAACTAGTGGACCAGCTTTTCACACAATTAACACTGAGACAATCACAACACAGTCTGGAAAAAAACACCATATCCAAGAGGTTTTAAAGTAAGGTCTGTTGGGATGTATAAACATGTACTATATAAAGACAGAGGGGAACACAAGAGCCCAAAATGCTTAAGTCATGGACTGCATGCAGAAATGGGGATTTCCTTAGCTTAATAAGAGTAGAGATTTTCAGCACCCTGGGAAATCAAAAAAAAAAAAAAAAATTCTGTGTCTGACTGACAGCAGTAAACAGAGCAGAGCTGTCATCCACAGAGCGGAGATGGGTTGAAATCTACTGACAGACATACAGAGGGGAGTGGAAGAACAGAAAATAGGTCAGAGGAGAAAATAGGATGAAGGAAACCCCAAGCCTCAAACATGGACACTAGTAAAGACCACATAGAAGGAACAAAGAAAAGCAGTGGTCCCAGAGACCTACTTTAAATGATTTGTTACTGTACGTATATAGTTTGTCTTTCAAAGTCAAACGATACGGCCCAAAGCAGTTTGTAAGATTAAGGGTCTATCTGGTAATCGAAAAAGTAAATACAAGAAACAGCAGACAGAGAGGTTAAACTGTAGAAAAAAGGATAAAAATCAATAATCATAACAATGAGAAAAGATATAAACTATATAAGCCTTTACCGTTCTGTGTAAGCTTGGTGGAACAGACCAGGGTGGAGATTTGGAAAGAATCCTTGCTGATGGTACAGCTGCCCAGGTTTTGGGTACTTTTACCAATGGCAGAGTAGCCCTTCTCCTCCAACTCCAGCTTGGTGGCAGGTAGGTTCAGGTATAAAGACGATTCCTCCAGCTTCTTCGCTTCTGCCTGATTTCCAGGATAAGATTCAGTCAATTTTCAGCAGATTTACAATTTAAAACGGAGGTAGTTTGGGGAGTTCATTCATTTCTGAAGTGTAAATGATACCAAATCTGTACGTGTTGTAATGAGGGTGGATTATTTTTTTGTAAGATTCAATTTCCTATTGTATACTAATTTTTCTGACAGGTGTTTCATGTGAGAGTAATAACAAAACAGAGCCTTGACTAACATCGGCAAAGTAAAAATAAAGAAAGAAAAATCTAATTGGGGAAAATTTCTCCCACATTAACTTTTTAATTAACACAAATGGGCACCATGACACAAAGGTAATATTATACAAGGAATTAAATTGGAGAGTAATTTCATTTTACTGTGGGGGCTGATGCATACCTACTACACAGTTCTCCACAGAAGACAGTGAAGCAATTATTAAGGTAGCTGCTAATAACATAGGTCAATTTTTCACCTTCACCTCATCTCTGTCACAACGCCCAGCCAAGATAGCTGACGGAGATTTTAAATTTACCTTGTACACAATGAGGTCATGCTCGCCATCCCTTAGAGTTGTCCCATCATACCTCATCAGCTTCACAAAAGACAAGGCAAATATTTTCTCAGATTTGTCTTTGGCTGTGGAAGAAGGAAAATAAACATGAAAAAGACAGAAAGAAGCCACATACAAGATGTTTGAGCATTTTTGTCTACATGTTTGTTTGAACCATGTTTTTCTGCAAGCATCACTTTCCTGCTTTTGCATAAAGTCTACATCTTCCATCCTTATGTACAGTATGTTTATAGGAGAGGTGTGCATCTTCAGAAAATCAACCTATGAGCCTTTAGGGACAGATGCCATTACAGCAAACCATTCAGCATACAAGTCATTAACAATCTACCAGACAAATAAAACAGATCTCAGCATTACAGCCCCTGAGTCAGCTCCTGAGTTGGCACAAGAATTTAATGTTCCACTCTGATGCATGAGTTGTTGAAATTTATTCTTTAAATGAGACAGAGACACGTTTGTCTACATCTATTCAGAGCAGTTTGAAATTGGCATGAAAGAATCGTGGAAGATAAGGGATGTGATTATTATTTAAAATATGTGTGTTTCGTTTTATAAAAAAAAACTAAAAACTTTACAACATAATAATCCTCATTTAAAAGATTTTGTAACTGATATTGAATCAGCAAGATTTGAATTTAGATTTCTTAATATCCACCTCCTGTTGCTGCATAAATAAACACTTGATATTAGAGCTACAGCTATGAGCACTGTATAATCTCACTATGGTGGAGAAAAGATGCTCACTGCTTGTGTGTATGTGCACAAATGTGTGTGACTGTGTTTGGTGGTGTTGAGGGGAAGCACTGCATAAACGAGAAAGAGAGTTATGACTTTGTCCTGTAACCAAGCATTTCAACAGGGCCACATATATCATCATTGTGGATCAACAAGCTCAAATTTACGTGCAGGGAGCCATGATTCATCGAAGTATCTTGTGCATTCTATCTGCATAAATCCCCTCATTGGTTCGCTGCCTGCAGTCTAGTTGGTGAATAATTGCTGGGCTGGCATGAAGGGAACCAAGTTGAGGGAAAAACACTGTATGCATGCCACCCAGCTGAGAAATGTCTGTAACTTCCTAATGCAAGGAGCAAACTCAAAACTCTGAATTTGAGGAAAAAAGTTCATTTCAAACATAGTTATTTTTTTTGAGCCAATCAAAGTCAAGTTTGTGTGGGCGTACTACAGACTTCCACTTCTAAGGCAGGCTTTAACTTCAGATTTCTGTTGTGTGTCCCACATTTTAAAGCCAGAAACATAATGACAGAAGAAGAGATGGCAGGAATCTCTTATAGCCATGGCAGCATCTATGATAGCAGCCATCAGTCTGATGGGGCCTGAAGGTGTTAGTGTGATATTCTCATGCACCATGTTAGAGTCAGCCTGATTATCAACCAGGGGAGCTGAGATACTGAGCACAGGAGCTCCAGAGCCACAGCTCTGTTACTCTGTGGAGCAATGGAGGAAGCAGGACACAGGCAGATGACAGCAGAGCCAGACTAACTATTCATATATAGAGAGGTTAAAATTTACCTAGTGTCCCAGAAAAGTGCACTGCCAGCAGAATGTAGACATATTCTCTCTTATAAAGACTGATACCACTGATTACAGAATAGATAGTGACTGGTGTGAAGTCTCCCTGTCATGTGTGTGCTCACATGCTTATCCTAGTTACAAAAACCTACATTAACTATTATTCTGGTTTTGAAAACATATATCTACACATGGAGGAGAAAGTTTAAACCTGACACATGGTGATAGGGAAGTTACATAATATGAGTCAGCACACTTGTCTTTCATTATTGGTGATCAAATGGAGAATCTGAATACCACAGATTTGCAGAAGCAGAGTGGTAACAGCTTTTACAGTACTTGCAAGCACCCTCAACTACTGAGGTACTGTAACTAAATCAGTGCTGAAATGACAGAAAGCAGCTGGCAGTCAGAGAAATTTCTGCACATAGACAATAAAAACATTTTAAAGGTTGGATTCATATGTGCAGGGATATAAATAACCAGTTGTCACCATGAAGGTACACTAGTGTAAACATACTCACTGACAGAGAAATACAAGGCATACACCTTACACAAATCCATGTAATCCAGCTCTTACACCTTTTAAACATATCTCTCTATTGTCAGTTGTCAGTGACAAGTTAAAGTTTAGCAGCATCAGCATGCACCTGCAGTCCCAGAGTCACTTCAGGTGAGCCAGTTTCAAAGCCACCATTACAGCAAGATGACAGCAAGTCACAGAATTTCAAAGGCATGCCTCATAACAGCATTAGTCCCTGGAGAAGCAAGGTGCCAAGCATAACAAGAAGGCTCTCCAAGTGGATTATAAGCCAGCAATGAGCTCTAAGCCCTGGCCATTTCCTCCCAACCAAACTGCATCAGGTGAGAAGCAAACAGATCTTAAGGATTTTGAAACCAGAGGATGATGAGAACAGCAGATTATTTACTGGGGGGAAAGTATACTTTCCTGTACTGATAATTTCCCAGTTAGAGTAGTCCACTAGTTAATATATTTTGTGTATATATACAACTGTCATGATTCCTATTCTCCAAAATACTTTTCCCTGCACCACTCCTGCTGCTGTAGGGATGCCCTCGACATGTGTCAGGCAGATGGGATGGCAAGTCTGCCAGTACCAGGCTTCCCTACCCAACCCCAAAATTAAAAAGGATGTTTAAAAACAGAAAGACATGCAACACTGGCTGCATTAAGCTAGACACAGGTCCCAATAAACAAGTCCCCTCAGGCATTTTCCATATCCCAGCTGTAGTCCCTGACAAGACACTCAATGATTTTGCTTTGTGTAGGGGCAGACTAATACCTTGACTAATGTGACAAAGGGTGAGCATCAAAGTATTTATCACTGTGCAACACATCTGCTTGGATTGGATATCTTCCATTATTTTTGCAGTGGAGGGATTAGAAGCCAATTGTGCAGCTGGTCATTGGTAAACCTGATTATTCACAAGGTGACATTTGTACTCACAGTCCTGTGATGAGCGGTGGCGAAAGGTGAACCGCAAGTGGCTCCGGTTCACATCTTCAATAGGTATTGCAACCTGAGATAAGGGACAGAAAAGGACCATAAGAAACATTCACACCTCATGCACACAAATTCAAAAAGCTTATTTTAGGAACAAAACAGAAACAAAGCAATTTCATACATTTTTCATTCAGAGAGAAATGAACTGAAAACAAGGCTGCCTGCAATATAAGTCAAACTATATAAAATAACACTGCATGGTTTTCTGAAGGGTTCATTATGATTTAAAGTACAAATGATTTGCAATAAATGGATTAAAACATGTAAAGCTATTGGCATGGTCTTTTAAATGCCATAGATCAGAACCTTCATATTACTACACATTTTCTGCCACAACCACAATGACTTTAATGCCCTCTGTAGTTTAATGTTCATTATGGGCTTAGTATGCATCAAAGCTCCATTGGTTATTAATCACATGACACAGTCTTCATACTACACTACCAGTGATGGTTTGCAACAAAGAATGGGTGAATAAATGAATTTAAGAATTATATCAAAGGCTCGTATTGCAGTCATAGAATAGTAAGGAGGGAGGAGGAAATTAGAGACACACCTTTATCGTTTCAAACCAGCGTGGCTGCTTTACTTGGTAATAGATGACCGACTTGTACTCACTGATCCCCTCATCTCCAGCTCCAGGAAAGATCACGTTCTAGATCAAGACAAAGCAAATACATAGAACATCTATCAAACAATAGTTAATAGAAAAGTTACTGCATCAGAAAAGTTACAGTATCTGGTAATGCTAACTTAACTGCAAGTTCATTCAAACTGGAAAAATCCTGATAGTTGAGCTATTATGACTCTGTCAAAACATTAGCACACTCACAGCATGTGGACTGACTGGCACTTATTTCATAAAATGTAGTCCCTGGGGCAGAAAGTCTTAATCTAGCAGAATGGCCTTTAAAAGTCTGGGTGCACTTTATGCATGAGCACCTGCCTGTTGGCTGTCAATCTCATGACAGCATTGTGGAAATAAGAAATAAATTAGAAATTAATTATTCAAGAAGGAGGGGCAGCGTCCCCATGCAGGGAGATTTGAAGGGAAGCCAGGTTCAGAGAAAAGGACCAGCTGGCACTAATGGATCCGGCCATGTAAAGTGGGCCCCATGAGTTTCTACAACAGGTCAGGGTGCATTTGTATAATACTATTCCCCCCGCTGGGGGTTTGGCACGAGGGATGGAGTGACAGCGGATGGCATGCATGTCTTGTTTTCTATCAATCTGTGCTCAGCCAGCCTACCTCTTTCCTCCCACTACTCCAGCTGACTCCCTGGCCTGCTAGTGTGCTGCTGCTGAAATACTCCAACGCTAATGGTTTCTGACAACCAGCAATTATGAGGAATAACAGGTCCTGTCTCCCCCAGCCACGCTGTGCAGAACTGGGGGGCAGGTGCCTGTTCCTGCAGCTCTACCCCTTTCCTAAGTGACCAGGATTCATGACGGATTCAGATTTTGGAGAGGTAATGAAAGAGAAGAGCTAAGGTTTAGCTGCAGGTGAGAAAGGTTTGTGGGGACGTGCTAAGGTGATAAGAAGTCACTGTCCAGACTGGATGACAAAGAGGAAATCAAAGTTTTTATAAAACACAGTATTGTGTGAAGTAAAAAAAAACAAAACCAAAAAAAACTTACATTCAGGTAAGTTTTTTTTACTTCACACAGTACTGTGTTCAAGTGCCCTGGATATGGGGCTTATTTATTATATGACATAATGGCCTGATGGAAAGATTCCTTTTTTGATTTAGTAGCTGCTCAACTACTGCAAAGGCCATGGTGCTCATGTGATGTGATGTGATTAATATCTCATGTTCACTGTTGTCAGCGACTCCAATCAACACATCCCAAAGGCACTGACAGATACAGATGACTACATGATACTGCATTCTATTGACACTGAGTGAGTAGGGGTAGGCATTTAACCTGCTGAACTGTACCAAATGACCTGTGACCAGCCTCTGTACTGAAGGTTAGTCTTTCACATGAAGTCTTATTTTAGAGTATTCTGCAGTAATTTAAAATTTTATATCACACTGTTATAGACGAAGTTCAATTTACCTTACACAGATAATAAACACAATATATTTGTTAGTTGATATTTAAAACTAACTAAAATCATGGCATTTTGTTTCTGATTCTAAATTATAAATTGCAAATAAAATTATAATACAATAGAACAGGGGTAACCCACCCTGGTCATTGAGGGCGACAGCCACCCCTCCAATACAGAGATACAACAGAGATCAAATATATTAATAGAACAGAAGATAATCATAAAATCCAGAAATTATTAGAATGAACCTACTTTTCTAGCAATGATACAACCAGCTGTATCATCAAATACTCTTCCATCTAAAAGCGATACTGCACTGCACCATTTTCTGTTACTTTAGATCCCCTTTTTCAGTATGATATACACTTTTACTGCCTGATGGGCCAAATCACTGATGAAGCCTCTCAGTTAAAGAGTTATGTGTATAACTGACACAGTCAAGGGTAATAGCACTTTTTTTCTGAATCACAGGTTGCAAAAGGCCTCCACATGACCAGTGATGTGTCACCTCAAACCACTCCAGTGTCATCAGTCCTTCACTCCACTCTCACTCCCTGTACACAGAAATGGTACTAATGCCTGTCCACACTCTGTATGACCTGAACTGAATTTATAGATCTGCAGCAACACGTCACGACACAAGGTCACTACAAGCAGAGTTAAACCCAAAAAAAAAATAATAAAAATAAAACCTGAACAATGATATATTCACAGACACACGAGCACTACTCTGAAAGACAGACACCCCTACTGCCCCAATTCCTCACACATTCTCTTCAACTGCTCTGAACTTCTCAAATCCCCCATTAACTGATGGCCTCTGCAGAACAAGAGGTGAAGTCAAGCAGTGGGTGAGAATATTTAAACATTAAGGAAAGGGGTCGCTGGGTAGAGACTCCAGATGAACCAAAAGATTTATTAGGACATTAGTTACTAATGAGTTGGCACATAATTAAAAAGTAAACAGCTCTTGGAAGCAAAAGTCCATTAAACATTACAAACTCGCACATTTGTGACCAATATAATGATTTATGCTTAACTGTTTTTGAATTTTTGTTGTTATTTTCTAGAGATATTTAATGCACTTAGGGTGATAAACTACTGCAAAACTGAATATCACATTTGTGAGTGGATATGACTGAAATTTAAAGAGTTAGTTGCTGACGAAAGTATAATTAAGTGATTTCTGGGGCTGCAAATTTCATCCAAATAAATGCACAACCTTACAGCTTAGTAACAAACAAACAGACAGAGGAGAAAATTATCCTTCTAACTTCATTAGTGAAGGTAATTATACCCCAAGGGAAATGTTGATTTGTTTCATCACTTGAAACTTTCAAACTATCCTGCACATACCGTCTCTCAACATGCTTGAGTCTGTAACTGACTCTGACAGTAACAGTTGACTCCTGCAGTGGTGAGCTACATTTTAGGCTAGTCAGTCAACCACAGAGCACCATTATTGCATTCTGTCATTTTAGACAGGTGGCAAAAGCATAAAGTCTGGTCTGTGCATCACACTGCTTTATAGGAGTCCTGGCCAGTTAAGCAGCGTGCTGAGCTGTATGAGATTAAAGAAAGTCTAGTAAATCACAGACTGTCTGAGACTGATTGGCTATAGCACTTGTGCCCTGAATGCTGAGAATGAGCTGACCTGGGAAAAATACCAAAGAAGTAAGTTAACATTCCTCAGTCTTACCTCTAGTTTCTTGCCTTCTTCATCATAAATAGACATGGTCACTTCGACGTTCTTGGGTGTGGTCTTGTTCCCCTTGTCAAAGTCTCCCTGAACCAGTGTCACGTAAATGTCGTTTCGCACATCACCTAGAATAAACAGAAACAAGTGGGTCGAATATGAGGAACCCCTCACATTTCACATACTTCATAGAGCTTAAGGTTCAATAATCTTAATATTATCTGAAAAATTACAGCATAAGTCATTACATCTTAGGTGGCATAAGTGAATATTTGGTCGATTAAACAACTAATGGCTTATTAATCAAACCTTAATGAACTATGATATGTTCTTTTCTGAGGATCTTCTCTCAATTATGTTACACAAAATAGTAGATGTTACGGTAATTCTTAATCACTTTGTGAATAATTAACATGTTTAGTTAATCAAATTTAAAAGGAGACTTCCAGAGGCTGGCAGCCAAGATACAGCTTTTCAAAATACTCCACCTGGCATGATAATCTCAGGAAAGCCCATCTTGCGAGCCACAGCTGTTGATCGGTCCACCAAGTGAGGGAAGTCCTTTCTTATCTGATGGATGTCTCCAGGAAGCAGCTTCAGAGTCACCCACAGGCCTGGTGATGGAGTCACAGCAAAGAAGGTGGGACCAAGATAATGTCAGCAAAAGACAGTGTGAAAGCGAACTGCCCCAGGAAAATACTAAAAAGAGATTTCTTCTTATACTTTCCACTGTCAGTTGTCAGAGTGACATACAACCGCTCTAGGGCAAGACACTAAATAGAAGCTACCCTGAGGAATGTCATTAGGAAAACATAGCACAGAGGAAACAAGTGTGTGTTTCTCTTGTGTTCAGTTGCATGTGTGGTGTAGTAAGGTGTGCGTAACTGGAGTGACTAAAAGCACAAAACCTCTAATTGTGAACATCAAAGTGGTATGTTTTTGCAATAAAGCAAAGGGAAAAAGAATTTTAAAAGTAAAATATTTATGTGATGTGTTTAGCGCAGATTGTTGCACAATGTCAGGTGACTGTCTGACATCTAGAGTACCACATTACCAAACACAGAAGCATAAAGCATTTCCAGGATTATTTGACCAAAACAGCACACACTGGTAAAACACTTCCAAGAAGAAATGTTATTTCAGGGCTTTAACACTGTGAGGAAAAAAAGGAGAAATGATTTTCCATAACAGACAATACTTGGTATCCTATACAGGAACATTTAAAAAATGACATTTATATCACATTGGAAAATTTATAATGATATCCTGAATGGCCCAGACTTATTCTTTAGTCACTTATGGTTTCATATGATAACTAAGTGGCATTTATGGTAAATATTTGAATTTTGCTGAGGACCTAAGGATGGGAAGCTTCAGAAGCAACTCTGCAGCCTTGAATAAGACTTTCAATGGGTTATATTTCCTAACAATTTAACACCAGTAGCTGCTCTGCATTTCTTGTGGTTGGGATAAACACTTTTTTTTTACCGAGTTTCAGCTCTATAACCACATTCATTCTGTTCTTAAGAGTCTCTCAGGAAAAATAAAACAAAGCAGCATATACAAATACTTTAGAACAAGGCTGAAAAGTATTTTTTAAAAGACATCTAATTAAAGCAATCATGCTGTAACGCAACCCTTGACAGACCATTGGAGAAAGAGTGGTGCTTGTGAACCATAAAGCTTTATTCGCTTTCACTTTACAGACCCCAAATTGCTATGAGTGACACATCACTCACTAGCCTAGCTGGAAGCCTTTTGATATGCGAGCATGACTGAAACAGCTGTTTTCAGTGCTCCACTGTTCATCCCAGTGTGGGCCAGACCAGACCTGACATTTACCCAAGTACGTCTTCATAGGGCATGACAGTACCATAGAGGCTGTCATGTTGTTTCCCCACTACTAGCTCAAATCCCTCGGATGGCTAATATTGTTCAAAGATGTCAAATGACTGATGATATCTAGTCTTTGCAGAAGATTCACCCGCTTAATTAACAGCTGGATTACTTCTAGATCCTGTAGTCATGGTGATGATGGCATCTATTTATAGTATGAACAGTGATTTATTGCATGAGCGACTGACATAGAATTATGTTCTTATTACTAAGATGAATAGTATTAACATCATGCCAGTATGTCGAGGCTACGGTACTCTGTATGAAGAGTTCTAAAATGTAGTATGACAGAGAAAATGACAATAGCACAGTAAAATGTAGTTAAGGTACCTCACTTCTAATTAAGGCTTTCCTTGCACAAATTTTAAAATATTTAGGACAGACTCTTCACTGCAGATATATTCGTATTAAAAAGTAATCCCTATGTCAGGAGTGCACCTATTCTAATGAGCTGCTGATATACATCAGAGGAAGCATGTGAAAAATGCACACTGATAACTCTGATACAAACTTGTGTTTTTCTCAGTACGTTAACATTCTGGCATATAATGCCTTCCTATGTTTCCTAATAAGGGGAATGTTTGCCAAAAAACTAATTTATAAGGTTAAAAATAAAAAAAGTCTGCATCAGTGTTGAGTTTGTGGCTTCTTAAAAAAATCCCACATAAAAAACAAATAAAATTCAGCTAATTATTAATTAAAATTTAACTAATTACATTAGGATATTTGGGGACCTGTTAGATTTAAAATCTTTAAAACACACAAATTGAATATAGTGCTGACTTACAATATTATGAATAAAACACAATTTTATTGAAAAAAAATCTGACTGGTGTGGTGAGTGTCCTCCTTGAGCCTGATCTCAACCTTGCACTGTACCTTGGCCCTTGTGATTGACTTCTTTGGCGGTGATAACTTTGTTGATGACTGTCTGCAAGAAGTCGTTCTCCCCTGCCACCCTGGGTGAAAAACGGGAGATGTTCAGCTGCTTGTGGCGAATGGCGTCATCCAACGCTAGCCTGCAGTATGCACACAACAGGCAAACACCACAGAGAAGAAGAGATGGCGGAGAGACAGGAGGAGGAGCAGGGCAGGAAGAGCCACAAAGTGATGGTTGTGAGGAGGGGAGTGGGATGAATGAGAGAGAGACAGAAAGAGAGAGAGACACACACCAAAGAGTGATGCGAATACCGTGACAGACACAAAGCCACTTGTTAGCAGTTAACAGTGAGGCAGGATGGGTATTGAAGAAACACACAGAGAAATCACCATTTAGAAAATGTTGCCCAGTCAGCATCTATAAAGCCACTGCAGCCATGGGAAGCTTGACCTGCTCAAGGCCAGGCTTAAAATGTTTTCAAAGCAAGACTTTTAAAATCCCAGGCTGTAAAATCCTAGAATAAAAATCTAATGTTTTATACTCCATAGGGTTTAAGTTGTAGAGTACACCAGATTGACTGAGATGAGTCATGTTCAGACCATAAGAAAATAGCAGATCTGATATAGGAACATGTGTGGCAGCTGTAAGAGTGTGCGCAGTGGGCTTGGATTGCATCTGTGGTGTAGATGACTCTAAACAGGCAGAAGAAGAGCGTGGCGAATGCAGTGGTGATGGCAGCATGGAGGAAGCAGTGAAAAATCTTGGACTGTCTTGAGTGCCTCCAAACTTGAATCCCAAACCAATCCAAGCAAGGAAACACAATAAGGAAAAGCAAAGATGTACACATTCACTGAGGAAAACATGGTAAGGACAACAGGAACAGGACAGGTGGCCCTTCAATTTTCCAATTAATAACTGATTTTTGATTTGATTCAAACTACAGGTAAAAAAATGGTCTTATTAAGATTAATGGATGTATCATTTACAAAACATGTCAGAAAATGTCCATTATAGCTTCTCAGAGTTGTTGGTTTTTCTCAGCTAAATCCAATGACATGGCACATAGATTAGCAGGAAATGTTCACATTTAGAAACTGCAATCAATTTTTGCCTTAAATGTTAATTCAAATTGATTTTCCGTTAACTAAATCAATATATTCATTACAACAAGACATTTTGATACAGATACAGACATCATGATGTGATGCCAGAGATGATGTCAATTCAGTGTGAAACATAATGAAGGAGTGTCTGGGAAAAACCACGAACAACTTCAGCAAAAATTGAACCTTTCGAATCTTCCTACAGTACCTCTGCTTGCCTTGAAAACACATGCCACATTGATACTTCAAAACTTCATCTTTTAAAATTCAGAGGCAATTTTTCCACACTTGGGCATAAATAACACCTTCTAAATCCTGTTCTTCTCTTAACACAGGAAGACTCTAATTTCCATGATTTATACTAACAGATAAAACCGTTAAGTGAGCTGATCTGCCGGCTAAACAGCCTGAATCTGAAGCATTTCCAATTATGCAGGAAATCACGTTAAGGAAAAGGTTACTCTGGCTGTGTGCGCCGTCCTACAAGAATGGCAGCAGTTAATGAGATTGCCTTAATTGAGTCAGCAGGGAAAAGAGGACCGCTACTGTCTTAAAACGCCTGCTAATCGGGTGTCAAGTATTCAAGGCTTTAAAAAAAATACTGCGTCTCTAACATACTGAACATACTCAAAATAATGAAAACAAGTGTAAGAACAGAACTATATCAGCCTCACTATTTTCTGCAACCTTATCCTGAGCTTAAAGTAACTCTTTCTCCTTTATGTAGAAATGTGATTTATTTTGTGCTGCTGAACGATGCACTCACGGCTGAAATGGGATAAAGTGCTGCTTGTCCTCATCGTCCATTTTGCCCGTTATGATGTCGGTGACATCCATTACTGTGGAAAAACAAAGAGAGAGGTGGAAATGATGCAAGGGATCGGTGAAGAAAATCACTGATCTGATTTCGTTTACACAATTAAAGCTGATGATTTCTCATTTTAGTCACACAGGTACCCACAACTGGGCCTTGAGGTACAGTCATATTCGCAAAACAGACTGTTGAATTTGTCAGTTCAATTTAGTTCAAATGACGTGAATGAGGGACGGAGCAAATATTTGCAGATTGCTGCTAGTGTGTGAAAGTACCAATACTCTTACCCTACAGCCATTTAAAGCCCTTTATAATTGGGGCCCAAAACTCTGGCTCTCCTTCATGCTGTGTACAGCAGCAGTGATGATGATTAAGTTAAAGATAGGCCATTATATATCAGGCTGTCATTTACCATCTTTTCAAGTAGCACTGGGAAAAAGATACTGAAAGACAGGCAGAATTTTCACTGTTGGATAACTGCAGGCAAAACGCCAATCTAATTAGTTTAAGATACACCTGGCAGCTTGCTACAGGCCTATAAATGAAACAAATTCTTCTTTATACTTTAGCTGGATATGTCTGAATTTTAGCCAAATACATTTATTAATCCAGGCAGGGACTTTGGCACAATACTTACTTTGAAGCGTAACAGACAATACAGGGAATCTGTTCTCAAAGCTTACACAGGGTGACATTCAAAGTTATGCAAAGTTCTGAGATAATCTCTATTTTTAAAAGGTAACTTTAAATACAGTATTACAATTCATGTCCTGCAGCTCTTTCTGAAACAGCGGGCTGTCACTCAGTGTCTTTATAGTTTGCTCTACCTGCCACTCCAAAGGGCCTTCTCAATCCTGATGTGAGTTTCTTGGTGTTGTTGTCTCGTAGCTCCATGCGTCCCACTCTGACAATCTGGCACACAAAGCTAATTTTTTCTCTCTTCAGATCTTCACTGCCTAAGTCCTGAGGAGGAAAATAAAGGTGTAAATGCTATTTCCTTGAAGTTGCTATATCATAACTTATATTTTGGTATTTTTATACAGGTACATAATATACTTTTACAAGCATCTCCTACAATTTAAGGTCAAAATCCATCTAGATTTAAAGTCCAATATGGCAGCAGACTGTTTTTCAGCCTACACCAATGCTAGGTTGCATAACAACAGATCGATTAACAGCACCTTTTTAGGTGAGGATGAATTTGTGTTAAGGACAAACTTTTCATCACAAATTGCTTTAAAAACATCTGTGATTGTGTCCACAAATTAATTTGCTGTGGGCAATATCTTCAAAAAACTAGCAAAATGTTCGCAGTGGGTGCACACTGACCCTCCTGCCCTTGGGCTTCCATTAGATAGAGGTGACTGCCTTGGTAAATACATATGGCAGGCCAGGCTCTTTCTGAGACAGCTTACCAAACACACACTCTGCAAACAGGCTCCCACATGCCTCATAACATGGCTGAATAAACAGCGAACCACAGTAAGTGAGCATGCATGCACAATCAAAAGCACTCACTGTGAAGACTGCCCGCAGATTATGAAGCTGGTCTATATCTTTCACCAGACCTGAACTTGACCATTTCACCAGGTAGTTTTCACTGTGAAGGAGGCGTGACACACAGTTCGTGATCCATCATTACAATGTGTCTCAGCAAACTGTCGTATGTTCATTTAAATATCAATGATACAGTGAACTATGGCAATTCACTGTGTCATAGAGTTGCTGATGCCTTAACATTAATCTAAACAACAGTCCACTTGGGAAAAAAAATGCATGACTGATGCTAAATGCAACAGAAACATTCCACAGCCGAGCTGCTCTACTTGTGATATTTTGCTGTGAACCTCCTAAAACAGTACAAAAGCCCTGGCCAGCAGGATATGCTTGTTGTGGTAATGTTATTTAATGGTGTGTGTGCTTTTCTGTATCTGTGTGTAAGTGTGCTTAAATATGTGCATTAGTTTATACTTGCTGTTAGTTAACAAGGTGGTATACAATATTGGTGTGTCTTTGTATTTCCATATCAACACACAATGTTCCACTGACAACAGACACTAGGAATTCCCTTGCTAATTCACCAACAGTAATTAAATTAAATTAAATTAAACTGAATTAAACAACTAAATGCTAAAAATACCATAACAAATCAATACTTAATGAGCGAGAGAGAGAGAGAGATACAAGTGTATATGCACCCATGGGTTTACCTGATAAACTTGGATTCCACAGGATCATAGAGCGACATAAGCACCTCTGCATCCTCACCAATCTTACACACCACATTCTTTAGAGTCACAAAGAGGGCAAATGCTGGTGTGGAAGCAAACTTTGCTTGCCTGGTCAGATCAATATTCTGCTTCTGAGACTGTTGGAGGAAAACAGCGATATCACATTCAATACTGGGCATTCTTCCATAGCTTTCTTTCACATGCAGGTAGGCCTCAATTATGTAATTTGAACAATGAGCCCATCTGCATCATAAGGGTATTAAGAGATAGTATAGGTAGGTATATATAACAGCTTTACATCAGATTAGTGAAAGTCAGCTAGTGCCTTTGTGTCTCTGAAAATTTAACAAGGCAAGAGGCAAGATTTAACAATGCTTAGAAATTCATCAAAATCCATTACAATGCATTCCTAACTGGAATAAAAGGCCTTTACATTGGCTTGATGTCCAGGACTGCATCTACAGCAAAAAGTGGGCTACTTACATGATTCCCTGGATGCCCTTCAAAAATATGCTGGGGCCACATCATTAATATGTATCACACTGACCTGGACACTTTCTTATTTCCCATGAATATGCAATATAGACCTCCAGATGACAAGGTCACATAACATAAGACCACATAACTGCAGGGCACTTAGTGTCTGAGACTACAACATACTGCCAGCTGACATTCAGGTGAGCTATGCCACTCTGATATGCAAAGGGAAACTGGCCGGAAATCTGTCTGAGGCACTGAATTTGTGAAGAAGCAGTCAGGCTTCCTTGTGGTCCAGGCGTAACCTCATAAGCTTGTGCAAATGGAAAAACTACATTTCATTGAAGTACAAGAGCTTAGTGTATTCTCTATTTTTCTTTCCTTGAGAAGATGATTAACATTGCAATATATGCAAATGGTTTAAACAAAGATTCTACATTCTCCCATTTTTGTCACATGTAAGCAACCAAATTAGAGTGTCCCTTTATCAATTATGTGAATAGAGTAAAATAAAGGTAACTGATGAAATGATGTGCCACTTTTTAAACCAGATATCATGTTAGTTTTGCAGGTATTCTGGTGTAAAATGAGGTGAAAGTAGCAGGACCAGTTCCCTTTTACCTTCTCCTCTTGAATCCGATCCTCAATTTGTTTGGAGGCCGCCTCATGTGCTCTGAACAAGCTAATGGTGCTAGTGAGTTCTGGGTCCAGGATGTTTCCATCTTTGTCTCTGACCACCAGATCCAGATCCAAGTACCTTACAAATAAACAAGAGAGAGTTAATAAGTACCAGACCCTGGTGGAATGTAAAGATACAAGAAATGGTAGATATTTGACTGTCTGATCGCATTTGTAAAAGAAGACCAAACACTCATCACAGTAACTGTACTCAACCTCTCCCTTGCCTCATTTTATCCTCATATAATAGTCCCTCATCTCCATTGTTTGCTTTCAAAGCTTCTGTATTTCACTGAACTCCCTTTTCTATGGAGAAAGTCAGCACAGACAACAGCATTCTGCCAACATGCAGTCATTGGATTTCATCACATCACCTCCTCCCTGCTTCTGCAGAGGCAAAAGTCATTTCTCTACCTGGCCAAAGGTTTAAAGTTTCATCACAGGAGCAGAATGGAGCTTCACAATTTTCATTTTCAACCGATTATCTCCACAGCAAGAGCCGTCATTTCATGATGGAATACAGCATGGTTTGCTGAAGCTAACTCCCTCCAGTTTGTCCTCAAGCTAAGTGATGACCTGCCATTTTCTATTGACTGACACTGCTGACTTATTCCCACAAGAGTCAGTTTTCCGGATAGATATGAGGATAAAAGACATAAGCTCTGGGAAGGGCAGGACAATGCTAAAGGCCCCTCAAGTCTTGGTCCTTACTTGTTGCCATAGTCGATCTTGGAGGTGACTTTCTGCTTGAGCTCGGTGAGCTCATCCTGTGGGAGGGTGCCGGACAGGATTTGTGAACGCCATTCAATGAGGTCATAGATCATGTCACGGACAGAGTTGAACATCTCCCGTTTGTCCCCCTGCCAGCGAACACAGATAGACCAAGATGTGCACAGATTAGACACTAGACGAAATTTAGAATACTCGATCTTTAAGAGGACTGGCTTAGTCCGGCTGGCCAGTCGTTTCAACAGGAGCAAGCAAATGACAGAGTGAATGAACAGAGCTCTTTACTGACGTGAACAGGTGGAAATGAAAAACACACCTACAACTAAGACCTATACATACAGATAAAATTAGGATGTATAAAAAAATTTATTTTAAAAGTTTTTATATATACATCTGATGTTTGCAAACAGATTTGGCCAAAGATGTGTATAAGTTCTATTACATGTATTATACAGAATGTAAGTTTGTAATACAAGTGTGTTTATGGTGGAGAAGGGCAGCCTTGCTCACCACATATAAGTCTCTCCATATTGTAGCCCACTCCCGCAGTGTGGTAGTAACCTCCTGAACCAGGGGCAGCTCAGTGGGAATGACTGTCTCCTTTTGCCTGCAGTGACAGTGAACACATTTGATCCAGTGACTGTTTTGTTTCTGCCCTATTCCTCTCCACAAGACACTGTATCTGATCACAAATACTGTGTGAGGTAAGAAGGTAGGGACATTGCTGAGAATATCAGTCTCAAGTCTTTCATTGCGTGGAAAATCATCGCACATCTGTTCCTTTACACCGTCAATACTAAACACGTCACCCATATCTGAGGAAAGTCTGATTAATTTAATAGTTGTGTTCAAATCATTTAGTTGTAATTTTGTGGGAAAATGTCTGCTTCCCAGTTAAGTTCAAGGACTTTAAAGTTTAGGGTTACTCATTTTTGAGTTGTGCAAGTGACATCAAGAATTCAGATCAAAACAAAAACAGCACCATGAGTTGTGTAACAATAAATACATGTCACATCTTATCAAGAACAGACCTTTTTGCAACAACGTCTGAGGCTGTCTACATATGACCTCCACTTAGCCAACAAATAAGTTGGGAGGACAAATAATTTTCATTTTTGGTACCATCTTTAGCATGACGACAATGATAACAATAATTGAAACGATTACACATAAAAATTAAACAGCAGAAGCTGTCTGTTAGCTTGCGAAAAACCCTCGAAAGAAAGCAGAAGTGTAGAAGTACTAACCCACTGCCCTCGACAGTGGCTTCTTTTAGGTGAATATAGCAAGCAGGAAATATGCCCTGGAAGAGAGAGAGATCACAATGGCAACAGTATTACTGTTATAATGGGACAGCAGCTGAACAGTTGAAACAATGTAAAGCCGTTACTGCTTAGTAAAAGATGTGAATGTGTAAAACTTTTATTTACTGGTGACGCACCTTTTTGGATTTTCTCCTCAGCCTATGCCCCCTGTACCAATCTAACGGAGAACAGAACAACGTTACGTGTTAACTGCTTTTCCCATACACTGCACACAGGAAAGATTTTTTTTAAAAAGTCAAGAACACCTGCATTAAATGTCACTGTTACTACTATATTACCTTAATGAACATTTGTAAAAGCATGAAACAAATCATTGTGTATGTAATAACAGGAAAATAACGTCTACTACTTGTATTCCAGCCATAATCATGGCTGTCATCAGTAAGTCTGATCTCACCTTCATATGTCTCAAGTATGTGCACGGTGTCACCAATCTGCAGCGACAGCTCTTCCTCTCCCCGGGCATCGTAGTTATAGATTGCTGGAGGAAGATGAGAGAAGACAAGATAAGAGGAGGACATGTTACAGGAAGAGGAAAAAGGCAATAAAGAGTTTGGCTCCCTTGTGGCACTAATTGTGTGCCATTGCAATGTGTAGTAGAGGCATCATACATTCACAGAATGTCCTCCCACACAGTCTGACACAGTGATGGTTGGGCCTGGCAACATCGATGCTGTAATATAAACACATTTCTACCGCCCACTGAAAAGAAACAAATAATGACAGAGAATGCCAAAACAACAATAATGCTGGTGGAAAATATTCACTCTGAATTACAGGCTAAAGACAAAGACATTATAAAATATTGTGGTGTTCCTGACTTTCTTGGGTGTCCTCAAAAAAAAAAAAAAAGGAAAAAAAAAGGTAGACCTCTCGTCAACTCTACAAAGGCATATTTTATTTTGGTTGTGTGCTAAATGAACATAAGTCAATTGCACAAGTGAGCAACAAAATGTTTTGGTGAGTTAAGGGAATAAATCTGACACATGGGATACATGTTTTAGAGTGCTTAAAAACATCTAAAAACATCACCCTTCACACAACACTTTTGGATCACCTAAAAAAAAACAAAAAAACTCCTCACTTACATATCAAGCAAACCTAATAAACACCTGATAAGTATCTGGGATATCCTACTAACAGACAATCAGACAACAAATGCAGTGGAAAACATAAAACTCTAATCAGCAGCCTATTTTTCCAGTGCCACTGATTCAACAGCCAATACAAACAGCATCTTGCGTCTACTGTCAGAGCTCCGTCAATATGTCAAGGTCATGTTATAACGACAATAAAATCCTGACTGGTAACACCAACTCTGTCATTCAGTGAGAGGTGAACAAAATGTCACTGTCAAACCAGCCATGACCAACACCTGTCTTTGAGTAATGCTACAGGAGCTCCTGCCCGCCCAGACACACACACACACACACACACACACACACACACACACACACACAGGGCAAACACAACACAACTATACCTACAGTGACGATCTGACTATGAAGACAAAGGTGTTCATGCTGAGAGGACACCTGTGAGGAGAAATGGCACAAGTGTGTGTCTGTTTGTGTGGGCATATCCTGCTGAGGCACTGCACGCAGGCCGCTTCAACAGAGGTGTCCAGAGGTGAATGACAGCTTAATTAAAAAAGACCCTCACTGCTTGTACTGGAGTTTTCCCAGGATGCTCTTGGTACATAAAGTCAATCGACCATTTTTGTCCCACAGTCACCTACCATCTGAGAAATTAAATTTCATTAACAAATCGGGTGGCACAAGGCAACATTTTATCATTATTATTATATTTTTTTCTTAAGTTGTAATGGTGGACAATTATCTAAAACAAAGCACTTGTGTATATGTCACTTTTGCTGCTGGAGTCAAATTGTTTCATGTATTCTGCTCCCACACATGGGATTACGGGATATCGCTCCTGTAAAATCAGTCAGTGAAGTCAGCTAGCTTTCTTTAACTTCCACCTTGTACTTTTAACAATCTTTAAACAAAAAAAAAAAACATAAGAAAACTTGGTTCATCAGTTGTTACTGTAATTAGGTTTGCTGAAAGGAAATGTCTCAAAGATAATGACAACACTGAAGCCACAAAGGAGGAAGAATGGTCAGTGGAGACATTTCATAGGATGTTTGCTTAACAACACCACAAACACAGAATGCCTCTGAAAAACTGTATGTGGTGTTGAGTGTGTATACCATCAGCCAACCACTTCACAATTTAGCAGAGGGTCTAAAATGCAACGTGTCACCTTTTGCATTCAACGCTTTGTTGTTTTGTTATCAAAGTCTATCTGGATATACACGTGCATGCCCACAATGCATGTTGTGATCCCGAGAACAAACCAATAAGCCCAGCGATTCCACCAGAACATGAGCCATGGGCAGACAATGGAACAAAGACCTCAGGAAATGAATTCAGTGGTACCATGCTGAGATACAAAAATAAAAGGGGGCGAAAGCAACAAAACAATCAAAAGGGAGCTGGGATCCATCTGTGGGCATCCATTAAAGAGCAGGTTGATCACTGTACAGCAGGGTGCGCTCAATTAAACTATCATTAAAAGTAGCCAGATATGCACGTACAGCCATCAACTGCTGCATCTGTGGGTTTGTTTGGAAATGGGTCACAGGTCTAGCTGGCACTGCATGTTAACTAAACAGCAGATGCAGAACAAATAAACATTTCTGATAGAGACATAAAGCTTCATATTTCATCGAAAAATGATAAACTGCCCCTGTGGCCACTGCCCATGAGACAAAGTCTCATATTAAACATGGGAACTTCGAAAAACAGAGTGATTTTCACTGGGCAAGAGGTATAATCACAAAATCAGTAAACAACACCGTGGGAAGATGCTGACAAAATGACAACCATCAAACACAACCTTGACATGTGAGGTGAGAATTGTACAATTTAACACAGGAACCAAAGTGATTCTTATCACGTGGGGGTTGAATGACAGCTCTGGTTACTCATAAACTTGTTATTTGCATACCCCAAAGTAAACTGATGTCAATTAGGAAGCAGTGAGGGAGAGAAAATACATCAGAGGAGGAAGATAAAGAGGATGAGGAAGTGGACCATATTCTCCCTGGAGTGTGGCATGCAAATGACTTTGTGGAAATGGGATAAACAGTAGCATCATTTGCTGCTGGCTCATTACCATACATAACCTCCTGCATAAGGCTGTGCAAACTCAGAGAACATTATCATCAGAGGAAACGAGTGAGGAATCAGATTACAGACCTATCCACTTAGCCAGTGCACGTCAACGCCCTCTCCACAATTATAAGCAGCCTCATCTATACACTGGACTGATTGTAATTCTACACTTTGGGTTCACTAATAACCTGTACTAATCTATGCAGAGTATAACATATCATTACACTCAGATGAGAATACAGTATGCTGATGAATGAGGGGTGGGAAAAAAGGAGGAAAAAGAAGAGCGGAGGAAGTGCTCACTGGAAAGAGACTGAGCCTCTTGATGTTTTGTATAAAGTCCCTGTGGGCTGTAAGCCGCAGACAGAGCCGGGAACTCCCAGACAAGAGGATTCTCCAGGAGGAAAAGGCCGACTGTAGCATTAGGCAACTTTCAATCTGGAATGGGCTGCCAAACAGGCAGAAAATCCTGACGAGACTAGAAGCAGGCAGATAACGTCAGGGGCCCAGTCTTTCCTGCAGAAAGTTAGTCTGAAGGGGAAAGGAAGATTTCTGAGTGACCACAAAGAGAAAGTAGACAAGAATATAGACTGATTTTAACAACCTGCTCTAGGCTGAGTCACTCACTAGCAGCTGCCTGCTGTGTGTTCACACAGTGTTCACTTTGTACTCTGTGAAAAACAGACTTACTCAACAATGATAATAGCTGTGTTTTTTAAAATTACTATACAGTGATTTCAAAGCATTTGTAAGAATTTGCTGCTTTTTTCGTCTCATGAATATCATGAGTTTGGACAATTGGTTGGACAACTATCTGATGACATCACTGGATTTGTGACTTTTTTTCCCAGAAATTTTATAGACTAGTGATCAATTTATTGAGAAACTATTCAGCAGAATAATCTGTAATAAAAACTGTTCAGCTGTACTAAAATAAGGTTTTGGTAGGTATTTGTTGTTTGTCGATGTCCTGCCAGGCTAAATCAAAACTGCACATTGTTGAAAAGAAACTTGTTTAATTTTACTCAAAGGTCCTATAATATAAAAACTATGGGCTCTAAAAAATTAGAAAAAATTGTTTTTAATTGATAGTTTTTATTATTGCCCCATGGAAATAAAAACTCAAAATATTTTTTTCTATTGCTTTTTTTCTTGGGGATGTTAAAGGGTTAATTACAACCCTGTCTGGTTTTGTGAAAGGACAAACAAAGAAGAATATGGCAGGCAGGGAAAGACTGAAAGAGTGCAATCACATACAGAAAGAGAACAAACTGTGGACTGTGAGAAAACAGCAATGTGCAGTAATTCTGAGCAAGGGAATATGATTTTTTATACAGTGCTTAACTTGAATGAGGAGGAGTTCAATAAGCAGACAGAACGCCCTTTTCCTGGCAGCAGGACTGAATAGAGAATGATTATTACACTCCAGCTGCACTACAGGTCTCAGAGGCAAGACAGAGGAGTCAGCAGAGAGGGGTTCCACACACACACACACACACACACACACACACTCACACACTCACACACTCACACACTCTCACACTCTCACACTCTCACACACTCTCACACACTCTCACACACTCTCACACACTCTCACACACACTCTCACACACTCTCACACTCACACACTCTCTCTATTCTCTTATTACACAGCAGCATGAGCCTACATGGTTATATATCTTACCATAAATTTCTAATGCATCTCAACTACAAGACTGAATAGAGAGCTATTTTTGAAGCATCACAGTATATTAAATTCAACTTTCTTGCAGAAAGATAATACTACACAAACTTGTAGTATTAACACAACTTGAAAGTTTGAAATTCCTATATGAGGTTGGATTTGGCTTTATATCCAAAATGTATATGTATAATGTTTTTAAAACACGTGTTGAAAGCCAATGATGCCTTACAGAACAAGACTGGAGTAAGAAACAAACACATCTTTGACAACAACCTGGTGGAGTCATTTGTATGGGGCAAATGTGAGCTGAGTGAGGTGCCATTGCAGGTGATTTGTATGTTTTTTCAATGAGCCCTGCTAGTGGTGATATAAAGCCAGCTACAGTAAACACTGCTGCCAAGCTGATGGGTATTCTTCAGGGATCTGACAAGTCCTGTTTCTACTGCAACTCTACAGACTAACTCCTGTCTCCCTCCCTAAGCACTGACAATGATGCACACTAAAGAGAGCAACGTCCCTGAAGCGAGGTTCGAAAGCTTTTTATCAAATCTGAATCCAGAATCCAGTATACAATAAGTACTGGTCTCAAAATGAATGTGAACAAAACTAAGGGAATACTTGTATGAATACACTCTCACAGTTTAAAATAACACTCATGTCCCTGTAGCACATTAGTTCATAAATGACAGGTGAATACAAAAGTACCAACAATATACCAATAATGCCAAAGGCATTGAGGCTATGACTCAGACCTCAAGATCTGCCTAAGGGAGTGTGAAGATATTTACCAGCCTGGACCTAGGCATTCAGACAGAAGCCCAATTGTTCCAATTTAGAGGCAAATGTAGAGAGTGAATCCAGCATCATGAAACACCAACAGCACACCAACAACAAAAATCACTCTTTCATCTTAAACCAATTATATACACAACAACGTTTTAGCATTATCTGCAGTTGGAAAGTGGAGATAATGCTATTGTAATTAACCTGAAATTAATACAGAACCAGCTGAGCTGGGAGAGAGGGCACTCCCAGGTCTCTCAGTTACTAGAAGGACCAGATTTCTCCTCCCTAGAAACAAGCAGGAAATGCCACTAGAGATATTCCTCTCACAATAGATGGGGCCTTTCCGATAGGCCAGAAGGAAATGCTGATCCTTTTCAGAACTACAGGAAGATTAACGATACCTCCCTTTTAAAAGAAGAGATAAACAGAGAAACAAAACACTAAAAATACAATAGTCTACAGCACAGACAGCATGAAGGTTTGGGGCATGAAGAGCGAAATACAGTGTAGGGTGGAGCAGAACTATGACATACCAGGTGCACATGCTGACAGCAGTAATACTTCTTGCCAAAACATCCTGCCATGCACCCAGCTCCACCGTAGGCCTCGGGGAACAGTCTAACACAACCTGGTAACTGAGCTACCATATCCTCTACAGAGCTGAGTTATTCATTTAATTGAAAATCATCTTCCCAATACAACAGGGAGAGCAAGCAGACCCTAGCTCATTACAGAGCTTTGCACAAAGTGTTCCTTACACAGTGGTCTCCGGTGTTATTTGTAGTGGTACATGGGCATCTCCACTGACTCTGCAAAGCAAACCTCTGTGCAATTTGCAGACACATATCATGAGCTTTAAAATGAGCCTTTGAAACACCAACTCATCCATTCTGTCAAATAACAAAATAATCTTTGAGACAATGATGTAACTGTAACAGGGTTGTATTTATTATGTCTATACACCAATACACACATGGCTAAGTACACTGGCACAACCTACTTACATTAGCCTTTTGCACAGCAAGAAGTAGCTAATTATTTCCTGCCCTGTATAATATCTCTTGTGATATGAATGCTAATGAGCGCATAATTACCTTCAAATATTTGAAGAAACTCTGCAATTGACTCAGCAAGTTTACTTTGAAACCACATTGATGGCACTTTGCCAAAATATGACTTCACTGTCAAGCATATGATGCAGTACCTGACTTTTATCAGGTGTTATTTTCTACACTTCACAGTCGGGGCAGAGCAAAACAAACGTGCTACAGGAAATGCCTTTGCACTGTTCTTTACGCTGTTATTTATAGTCATGAGGTTGAGGTTATGTTCTACTTACCATCACCATCAGTAATGACAGAGCAGCATAGCATCAAAATTCCAAAATGTCCTACAGCAAAGAAGGTCAGGAAGATCAGAAATAATATTTGGAAAGGTTTCCTGCTATCACCCACCACTAACTGCCAGTACTGAGCTGTTAAACAGTCTTATAAATCTGGTTTTTCTGCACAGTGGGGAAACAGTCAGAGTGAGTGATGAGCCAATACAGCAGAGACTGCAAAAGTTACACTTAGCTTCCACTCAAAATGTATTTTAATAGTAGGTAAATATACCTGCTCTACTTTGCATCATGTACACATATTAAAAGGTATTCGTTACATTGCAGACTTATATGAAAGAAATTGCACTATTATTCTTGGAATTCTTTATCACCAGGGGTAACTGGTGTAGTCACAGAAAGAAAAAGATCCAACCATTTCTTTGGCCTTAGACTTCAACATGTTGAAATTAACTATCACATCATTAACTATCAATTTTACCCGCAGAAAAAGCTAAACATGATGCATCTCCCGATGTATTTGCATATGTTCTTCTGTTGTCATGTTTGTAGAGCTTTATTTATTCATTTATTGGTTATCTGGCTCCTAAAGAGAGACACTTGGTTTCACAAATAAATGAGCATTTGACTTCAATAGCAAGGAAGGTATTTCTATGTTATTACTTCTGATGTGCAACAGTATAACTGTACTGTTTTGAAGGCCAAGTACACCATGTACAAAAACCTTTAATTCACATATATTGTATGAGTCTGGATCGTGCCCATACTCAATATGAAATAAAAAATTCACCAAAATGTTTGGTGTAAATTCAAAAAAAAACATTTGAAATAAAGTTTTCAAAGAATATAAAATATTTGCACCTATACAGTTCAGTACATCATGATGATCTAAGATGCTATATAAACAATTTGTCTAGCAAAACATTTGTGCAGGCATGCTTTGGTTGTTACTGTTGAACTTGTGAAGCTCATGACGCTGTATTTGCATACACGACCAAATACAGATGAAGATTTCAATTTTAACATTCAGGCAGAAACTGATGACCAGTGAAAATTCATTTCATGTCTCTACAACCTCTGTCTTCTTTTTCAAACAAAAAAAAAAGATGATAATGTCAGCTACAGCAGTGAGACAACTTCATCTGAATCCCTAAAGGTTGATCACAAAGAGCTGCCACTCACTGAAATCTAAACTGCCTCCAGGGCTTGCTAACATCTAAGCTGCAAGGGTTTTACTTTATCAAGTATTTAGCCAGACACACACGCATACACACATCCAAACACACAAAAGGCCATTTCATCAAATGCCAGCCATACTGAAAGGCTGTCTCTTGCTGCATGTGGCAGTCCCAAGCCCATCTGCGACCACAATCAATGGCTGACACTTCCATAGCAAGTCCCAAAAACAGCCCAAGAGACATTTTTAAGGTGACAAATGTAACATTAATATGAACTGCAGCTGATATTAATATTGACATTTTTATAACCTCAAAAGTCTGAGAGATGCTGTGGCCAGTTATTTGATCTGCTTAACATGAATCTCAGCAGCTGAAATTCCAATACTCAAACAGTATACAATACTCATACAGTATATGGACTGCAAAAAATAACTCTGGAGAAGTTTATTTAGGAAAAATATAACTCTGTCAACTATGGACTACATGCTTCAGCTTCTGGGACTTTACAAACAGCTTGCATGCTGACACCACTGGTGCTCATCTTTAAACTATGCATACACCTCAAGTCATACCTGCCCACAGCTTACAGCTCAACTCTGTCTCCTGAGGTACTTGGGAAGTGGGTTTTCCTAGGGAGCTGGTCCTTTTAGCCCATACTTGACACACAGAAACAGACAGGTCACCCAGTGTCAGCTCACCCACTGGCAGCCTGGCACAGCCTCAGCTCAGCTGCAGGCTCACCACTCTGTAAGAATAAAGCTTTGGCCAGAGTAGACAGCTAGCTGTTGTTAAGAATACTCAATACAGACCGAGTTGGCACTCCAATATTTACAGGAGTGCCAACTCTTTTCTATGGTTTTATTCATACACATTCAAATTTGTTTCCACAAAGCAATTGCAGTGCTCATAATACCTTAAGCTTATGTCTTCTATGAAGAAAAACAGTAATTGAATTTGTGAATTTCCCTTCAGGGATATATACAATTTGCTTCCTGATTTTTATGGCTGAGCATCTGAATTTGTATCTGAAGAGTGAACACTTAAGAACAGACTTTGATAGTACACTGGACAATAAACCATGAATAGTAATCCACAGGGAGGACAGAATCCCATTTGGGTCGCTGCGTGATCTGTGTGACTTGCTGTCACTTCACCTTAAATATACTGTAAACTACCTCTGCAAACATTGGTCTTAATAATCGACAGGGAACTGTGCCAGTACTCATTTTGTCAGAGAAAGTTTAAATCTGGAGCTGAATTTAAATTAGATAGCTGATGTTTATCATCATGAATCAATGATTTGATAAAATCATGTCAAGAGTCTGCTTGATATAATGTGACATTTACAAGATTCAAATAGATACATTTTATTCAGCTGAATCTAAATTATATAATAACACATCTAGATCAGTGACTTCTATTTCACATTGACTGGGTGCGCACCATTAGCCATCTGTCAGGCTATCAAAAGTAGCACAGCAGGACTCTTTTCAGACAATGCACAAGCTGCTTGGCAGGACCACAATCAATACTATGGGTAGCGAAGGCAGCCTGTCTGTTTAGGCTAGCAATAGGAACAGCCCGTGTCAGTCACTCAAACACTGGTTCCATCATACAAGATTATACCAGGTGTGTGTGTGTGTGTGTGTGTGTGTGTGTGTGTTTAAGTGTCCTTTCTTCTTCATGCCCCACTGGCTATTCATTTGTGCAACCAAAATAAAAAATTGTGTTTGAACTGCTATTACTATTTATCAGACTAAATATTAAAAGTTTAAGTGCAAGCCTATTAAGCTTAACACCCAAATCACTCCACATTTGTTAGTTTCACATCTGCAAACAAAACAAACATCTCTGCTTCATCATTTCTAAGTTATTACTATGTATCTGACATATAACATTCATAACTTGAGAATGAATTCATTTGGGCAATAATAGAGTGCTGAGGCCTACACTTAAAAATGTTCTTCACAGAGGTGCTTAAACTAAACTGGTACAACTTTGCACACTGACAGGCAAAACCTGAACAAACAAATGGATAAACAATGTCTTTGGGAAGACTGTGTTCATCTATCCAGCAGAGTTCAAGGGACTTGTAGAATCATTGCCAAGAACTGACGTTATATTTAAATTTTCAGATGAATCTGAAAGTCTGGCTTATTAAAACAAGAAAGGTAGATGGTGACCTTGGAGAAGCACTTTAGGGGTGCAAACTAGTCACCTTTAAAGTTACCAAGAGTTTTTTTTTTTACATGTAAAAGTGTAAACACCTGGAGATGAGCACTGCACCTACACCTGCACCGCTACTGAGCTAAATCTCAGGAGAAACACTGACATATTTCCATGAGCTAAGTAAAGGTTTGCTCTCCGAAGTGCCGAAGTGCTACATGTCTAAGCAGCATATTTTGTGTCCTGTGATTTGCCCAAACATGTAAGCTACATACTGGTAACATTTCTCAGCAAAACCACTCTCTCCAGAGGTCACATTAAAAACAAAAATAGCTGAGAGCAAATATGAGAACAAGGCCTGACAAAGGGATACGAATGGTGATTTCACAGGATGATGAGTCACTTATGATTCATAGTATTTAATTTTAGCACTCTCCAGCTTTTCCTTTCTTTGTCACCGAAGTGGCATCATGCTTTGTTGTAAAAAGGTTAAACTTTCTAGCTTTGTAAAATACATTATTACTAAAAAATGACTAAAATGTACTATAATTAGAAGTTAAACGACAAATATATGTGTGTACTGTGTATGTGCATAAATTCAAGTGACACAAACTAGATGTTCGAGCTTTTCCTCAATGTTGAGCAACAGAGAAATAGTGTAGTTCCACTTAGCTATGCACTGATTAAATAGGCCAGTTGCCATTTGTCTTAGCCACCAACTCACTGCAAGCCACTACCAATTGTACTATTAGTATTGCCTCACCAAGCAGCACAATCCATAGTCGGTATATAATTCCCTTTTAGAATGAATGATAGCAAAGTCATACTGACCTCCAAAGCAAGGAGAGAAGAATAATGGCCAACTTCTGAGAAAGTGATACTGCCTAACGAATACCAAAGCAATAAAGAGTAAATGATCAATGCATCTGCGTCTCTAAGTATAGCTTGTGCAAAAAGCTTACTAAATCCATTCCACAGTAACATAAGTAGAATATTTACCAACCCCAAAATATGAATTATGAGGTTTAGCACACAGCTTTGTGCTATTTCACCTTACATGACAAATCAGCTTTTAGAGATGTCTATGAAGAACTGGCTGACAGGCAGAGGAAGAGGTTTTGTTTACACATTTGTAGGGCAGAACAGTTGTGTTAAATGGGGGGAAAAACTTGAAGAGGTCTCAGGTGCTGGGTGCAGTCTGCATTCTGAGGCAAAAAACAAACAATCCAACATATGATGCACAAACGCATGAAATTTAGAAATAATGGTTTGATTTAGGCTTTAGGTGATCCCTTAAGAATTTTACACTTTTTACAATGAGTGCTATTTACCACACATACCCAAATACCCCGACCACCACATCAAAGGAAGGATGTGAAGGACTACATGAAAACAAAAAAACAACAACAAAAAAAAAAAAGTCAAACTGTGGGCTTCCTTTTTTCGTGCCTCTACATTTCTAGTTTATGTATTTTATTTATGGGCAAAGGTGCCAAATTGATCATCAATTCCAGCTGGGTACAACACAGAGGAAACAAACACTTAACTGTAACACAACTGACAAAAAAATTTTAAAAACAGTTTCCGTTCTATTACTCAGCAGCTTTAGTTCACGCTAGTAAAAGCAGTTGGTCTTTTTCTTGAGACAAAACTTTTCATATTTACTGTGCCTCAGACACAAGCAAGGCGTTTTTTTGAAATCAGATATAATGAAAACAATTCCTACCATATAAAAGTCAACTTATAAAAAAAAAAAAAAACAACTTTAACTTCACTCTCCTATAATTCACACCAGTTTCAACACTATAAGAGAAGGATAAAATACGAGGCTGGGAACTTAAAACACATGGTTAGAATTTATGTAGTAACCGAGACTGCACTTTAATTGCAACCATATTTGTTAGCTTACTGCTTTTGTGGGTGGGAGATGGTTTTCTCGGGTGAAGGGCGGGGGCTTCACAAATTACTTATGGCCTCAGTCAAGAGGCAAAGTGACTGCGTCTCTATTTTCTGCTCCCAATGTGTCACTCACCACTAACCTGTTCCAAATGAGAGCTGTCTAGGGTTGTCAGTCCTGTTGGCCTGCAGTGGCTCCACACCGGTTTAAAAATATGAATCATAACCACAGTTGAGTGAATCTTTAGAGCTCAGTGTGTATATGTGTGTGCTCAATTGTCCTCTCAGATAAGCTACAAGTCTGTCATCTGACCTACAGGAAACAGCCTTCCCTTACTGCCTCAACCTGCAACTGCCAGTTGAAAAGAAGTAACTGTTGGCCAAATGTATTTTGAACAATCATAGCACTTTTCCTGTGCTGGGCCAACATAATGTTAGGCTGCTTGCAGCTAAATTACAAAGAAAGAATCTTCAAGGAGTGGAAAACATTTCTCATGACGTAACATCAGGGCAGTAAAAAGGGATGTGTTGATCCGGTAAATAGTCCTGTTGCTTAGTGTTTCCTGGTTTGCCTTCTTGAACCACAAGCTTCTCTCAGCAGCAATATCGTGATTAAACAGAATTAATGAGACAACACTCACACAAATTAGCATCAAAATGTATTTCTTCTTAATTCAACAGAACCAGAGGACAGCTAAAAAACATTTCCCCACTGCCCTGTTAATCACTTTTTAGATTAAACAAGAAAATCTAAGCTTCAAAACTTCTGATCTCTTTGATTTATGCCAGGCTGGTTGACATTTGACAAGAAACGAACTGTGTAATGAAATTTAGCCAAAGGTTAGGAGAGATATGACTTTTAACATTTCTTTGATGAATGAATCGCCTTAGTTGTCTTTTATAATATGAACATGAGGTCAAAGAATGAAGTTAGGTCTTGAGCCCAAAATATCAGTTATCATTTGAAGTTAATATTTCTTGTTATATGTGACAGCTTCATAAATGGTGATGCATTCTGCCAATTCACCACGTCAGCTGAGATAATCCAGGCTGGCAGGCAGCATTCTGAACATGCCAGTCGAACTGACAGAAAGACATTGTTTGAGGGAGGAAGTTGAGCTAATTTCTCAGGGTAATAGTTATCCTCAGAAACAATGTTGGCTCTGGTGAGAGAGGGAGGATTCCACATGCACTAAAACCAGTGTCCAAACTTAAGTCATTGTGTTTACTGACATTAAATGACTTTACTTAAGCAAATGCAAAAATATTACAAAATAAAAATGCAACAATACATGATTCTGAAACTATAGGAGCACAAAGTCTAACAAGTACAATACATAGGAATATATTTAATGACATACCTCTACTGCTGTATAGAACAAGTTACGATGTGCAGAGAGTTTATGTTGTCATTCCTCACTACAACTGGGGTGCGTCAGGACAGATAAAATCAAATACCATAATGTTTGTTTTTTTACAAAACACTTAAATATGGATGTATACACTTATAGAAGTAATAATGCATGGATAACTGTTGATGGTTTTAGATTTTAGATATGCACACAAGAAATGACTTTACAAGAAAATCTGTTCTATCACAGATTTGGTAAAGCAGGCAGGTAGGCAGAAGAATTTAAAACCTGTGCTCAACAATAAACCATTTGATAGAGTTTTTAAAACAAGAAAAACAGTTTTAGCTACATCATGGTCAGAAAATATTGATTTTTCAAAGAGGCGATCGATTGAAACTCAATTAACATTTTAAATATTTAATTAATTTGACAAAATTTTTACTGGTTTTAATTAAAATCTCCATGCCTTTGTCTCTATTTTATGACATTTTGCAAACTAAACAATTCTGCTTCCACAATCATCCAAATCCTCTAATGTCCATCGACATGAGGGTGATAACATGATATGATAATAAAACCTTTAATTTTCAGTAATATGTTCTATGCAAGAAGACAGTAGCATTTATTATTAATACTGCTGTGAAAAGACTAAAGGAGATGGTTTTCTTACATACACTAATAAAGCCATGGGACCATTATGAGAGTGGTTAATGGTATGACAAAAGTTTTGCTGAAACAGAAATAGGCCCACAGTGAGCGCTGCCAGCACAAGAGAGCTCAGAGAGTGCTCATTAGTGCTTCTTGGTCAACACATGAAGTATTAAAAGCGCAATGGCTGTGCACCCCACCAGTCCTCTGCAGTCACGAGGTGGCAGCTGCCTCTCTTTCCACTAACTCATCCACTTTTGCATTCACTGCTAAATTTTCAAGATTTAAAGATCTCACGGGTATTTGTAAATATATCGTGGAAATTGTTAGCATCAGAATAGCATACATCACAGACATCACACACTAAAATAAATCATAGCTAAGCATATCTTCTCATGAAAAAAATGTCCCCCATGCTCATGTAGCATGGATTGGACTGAAAATTGCACAGCTCATTTGGAAGCTGTAGTCTGAGATGCCAATCGGAGCTTTGGTGTAACCCATTGAACTCATCCATCAGTCAGCATCAGCATCACTCATACATCTGCAAGTCCTCAGTCCCACTAATGGACACAGCTAAAAGGGGCTCAGTATGCATATGGCGGGGTGCATTACACAGATTAAAAATAACAATCCATTGCCGTGAAACCAGATTCCTCTGGAAAACACATGCAATGTGCAACAGTGCTGACTCAACAGGACCAGGACGTTCCAGGGGATCCCCAGAAACATGGGTCTTGGATCCAGTACACTACTACTGAAGTGCAATACGGTTAACCAAGTCATATAACTCTTCTCCAATACAGATTTTAACATTTCTGACCATCTTTCTTTTATCTGAGTTGTTTATGAGATTGTTTCCAGTTTCTTTTCATGCATCAGTCCAATGATAGTACAAGAGAACATGAACATAAACACAGGAAACTATGTGGTTTAATGGAAATATTGTGCAATTCCGTTGAAAATAAAAGGTTCAGTAGCAGCTGAAGAAAAGCATCTAGTCATGCTGCAAAAATCTACAAATGTGTATGACTAAGCGACTAAAACAAGCCTTAAAAATGTTTTTCACGTCAGTTCCACAAAGGCACACAGAGTGTTTGATGCCTTGTTGCATCTTTCCCAACTGAAGCCTTCACTATAACGTTAGTAACACTAGCTCCAAGTACTTTTTGTGAGGATCTCTGTTCAGTCTTGTTAAAGAATCCCCTGGAGGAGAGACTGGGAGCTGAACAGTGGACTCAAGTCAGGACGCCTGGTTTCAAAACATTAAAGGAAGCGACAATAAATAACCCCAGAACAAAGGCTTTTCTCAGGTGCGGACGACGAAGCAGTAAACCCAAACAAATAACAAACCTAAGCGAGTAGCCTGTTACCAGTTAGTTAGTTTGTAGCCAAGGCCCCACAACACAGGAAACAGCGCTACAACTAGGCGCGCCTCTTAACAATTCCCAATCCATTCACTCACACACACACACACACACACACACACACACACACACACACACACACAGCTATTCCTCACAAAAGACAGACACCCCTTGTTTTGCATTTCATGCAAACTGACCGGCAAACAACCGACACATCAGATAACGTTATGCATTCTCACACTTAAGGCAAATGTGACCCAAAAAAACCCGGTATTCCCAAAGATAGAAAACAATACAGCTCTCTCTCTAATCACAATCCTTCCCAAACTTGTGCAATCTGAGAGCAGAGGGCTAGGACGAGCTAACGATGGAGCATGCAAGTTTTCTTACGTACCAACACCATATTTTTCCTTTTTAGTGGGCACCCAGCGAGACATTCTCAGTGTCGACGCTTCTCCGAGTTGTCGCCTTGCCTGTTAGAAAAGGTCCAAACGTGACCTCCTGTTATTAATGTCTACTTTTTCTTCAGTTTTCTCTCAGCTTTGGGGAGCTACTCCGAGCAGCCATTTTCCACCAGTGACAGGACGCTCCGCAAGGGGGAGGAAGGGAACACAACTTTTTCACCCTGTAGGCGTTCACACAGTCCCGCTAAACTCCCGGTGCTGCTCAGACCGGATGAAAAGTTTCTTATGCATGGTTAGTTCACTGTAAACTCATCTGTAGCATCATGATATTATTATAATAACAGGCTGAACTTATCACATCCTTCTAAACACAAAAAATGTTACAGAGAATTCTTTATCCTGCATATTTTCCCTCATGTCATTTTTAAAGTAAGCGTTTTTGAGATACCTTGAATTTTAAAACATAAATAATGGCCAAACTAATGGCTTTGTTTGTTTTTCTTCTGTCAGACAAACTGTAAAGCCCGATGATTGAAAAATATTCACTATAAACAAACAAAACAAAGCAAAGCAAACAGATTCAATAGACTATGGGATTAAAATATATGATGACTGACACTGACTGACTTGATTAAAATAAATAGTGAAGGCCAGACTATTTCCACACACTCTGTTGCAAATGATTATAATGTAATAGTTTTTCTTATAAAATGAAATCATCATTGAGAACAGATCTGGATCTCGAAGTTTAAAAACCACACAGCACACACCCTGATGTTGTTTCCTCTGTTTGGCTTGACCACAGAATTACAGTTGTTGAATTACAGTTCATGTGGCCTGTGTCGATTACCTTCCTGTTTCATGAAGAAGCTCTAGGAGCCCCAGAGCTCCTGTTACTGGGAACATTGATGTGATGAACTAATGAGGATTGTTACACAAAGTGTTAAACAGGAGACACAGAGATGATGTACCTGGTGCATGTGTTTGAGCCTGCTAATTTGTACTCATTTTGTCTGCACAAATGTTGCATCCCCTGGTTTCAGACCATCTCTCAGACCAGTCTTTCAAACATATGACTCTATGTCCTCCACTGGCTTCTCCTCTTTCACTTGTAATATTAAAGATCAACCAGCAGAGGGCACGGCTGTTTTCAAACACAGGACTCTAGGACACAAGAAGCGACCTCTTTGGAAGCTTGTTTAAATCTGTCCTGGCTAAGCTGAGTTTTTTGGTCTGTTTTGATGTTATCTCCAAGGCACAGCAGACAAAATGATGCAAACTGCTCCACATCACAGTATATATTCTTTCTGTATGCAGCATGTAGCTCTGCTTGATAAGCCTGCCTTATAAAGCAGGTCACAGCAGTTGATATTTAAGATACCTCTGTCTTATCTCTTTGAAAGACATCTGGAAAAAGTTACAGGACTGAAGTTGCTTTGAAAGACATCTGCTGTCTCTTAATCCACTTAGAAATAATGACATTTATTAAAACTGCTGGTTATTTCTTGGAAAAAGTTGTATTTTTGCTGATCTGTTTTTAACTGCCTCTAAACAAAATCTGCCTCTGTCTTGAAAATACCCATCACTCGTGCACTGTGGGACATCATGTGGGTCACAGTTATTTATCCAAGAGGACAGTGGCCCATTTAAAAGCAGTCTTGCTAAAATCACATGGCTTTGACAGAGGCTTGAGGATAGCAATGCCTTATTATCATCCACGAACCACGAGATCACAGAGCAGAGCAGAAACAGGGGGAACGTAACAAAGAGGATTTCTGAAGCAATAAGTGAGTCATGGAACAACATGGATAATCTGCTCATTAGTGATGCTCTATCATTTGTAAGGGCGCCTGAATGTCAGGAAGTTTGAGCCACTGTTTTTAAAAAATGTGTGGTGTGTCTGATTGGCACAAGTCCAAACTGAGACAGTTTAATAATTCAAATGCTGAATACTTATCTTCTTTGCTTAAATTAAGAAGTGTTTTTTTTTTTTTTCGCTTTAGCCCCCCCCCCCCCCCCCCCCCCCCCCCCCCCCGACTCTTTCCATCTCCCTCTGTATTGGATGCTCAACCCTTGTGCTCAGTAGCTCTTTTGTTCGCTAAAGCATCCCTCACATTGCTACATGCTTGACTGGAGACAGTACCCAGTAGCACCAAGTTTATGTCAAGACATAGTGTTTACTCCCTAAACACAAGGAGCTGGGAGAGTTCAAAGCAAGTGAAAAAGGATAGTTAACTGTAACTGGTAAGTTATATTATCAGCAGTGTTGTGGAGATGTGTAATGAAAGCAGGGAATTGTAGAGTGTTTTATGATCTATAATAATTTGCACCTATTTCTTATTCTTAACTGTACTTTGATAGCGTCTTATAAAAGATCAGTAATAAAGATGACCTCCAGCATTTTTGTATCTATTCATTTCTTGCAGCGCATTTCTGGCATGCCCCATGGCAAGGCAGCTTGTTGAGCCAGGGGATTCTTATTAATACCTTTACTGTTTAGAGCTTTTACTGGGGCTGAAACCTGAGAGCTGTGAGTGGCTACCTGAGCTCCAGAGGGATGGCTCTCCACAGGCCAGCTGCTCACCTACGAAGACACTGGAGGGGATCAGGAGATGAGTCCTATTGGGAGAGCTTAATATCAGAGGGGGATGTTTTAACCCGTGTTCCTCATCGCCCACGTGTACCTCGGCCCCAGAGTGCCATAGAAGGAGGCCAGCTGAACAGCTGGCTGGAGCATCTGCATGGGACGCAGGGCAGCTTTCTCAGAGCCCCAGTTCATGATCAATTTCCAGTGTTTAATGATCGGACAACATCCATGCCCATGCTTGATAAAGAACCAATAGGACGTACCTGGGCACAGATAAGGATTTCCTCCTTTAACAAGGATTCATCTACATGTGGAAGTCCCAGCCTGTGTGAGAGTTCTCTGGGCAGCCAGGAGTCCCTCCACACTGGGCGCTTTCCTCCTCCAGAACACAGAGGAAGCTTTGAGAGAGTTCATATCATGCAGACACCAAGGAAGGAGCAGCCACAAATCAGTCATCTTGCTCCAGTCAAAATTGGGTGGCTGCCAATCCAAAGAAGAGTGATGATGATGGCTGGAGCTTGCAACCAAAGTCAGTTTTTGGACCACTATTCTGGCCAGGTAAAACATTTAACACCCAACAAAGCCTCATAATTAATCCATAAAGTTTTCTAACAGCCCATTCTTAGATACTCAAAAATATAGGGAATACTAAGATTTGAAGAATACAAACAACAGTTGCATTGTTTATCTCTAAAAAAGTAAGCAGCCCAGATCATTTGCCAGTTTCAGGCCTATTATTCTTATGGGAGATTTATTTTGGAGCATTGAAAATTCATCTCTCAGCAAAAGCTCACACAACAACTTTGGTATCTGTTCTTCAGCATATCACCCTTTTAAAAAAGCTTTTGCAACAATTCTGGACTGATTTAACTCTGATTTATTACTGGCATCCTCTGAGGCTCTGTGAATGTGATTTTACATGTTAGTGAGACAGTGTAGGCACTTAAAGTCTAAAAGAAAAGTGCTGCGTAATGGAGTTGATGGTGCACAGTACTAGATGAGGCAGACTAAAACACACATAAAGACAGAAAGAGTTCTGTAGTCAAATCTCAGTTACCCATGGAGAAGGCAGGGCTCCAGCATGCTTTGAAAATACCTTACACTGCAGGAAGTCCGAGCATTGTCAAAAAGTTTACGACTCATTTGGAGCCGTGGTGGCAGAGACTGAGCTTTCTGCCCTGGGAGGATGTACAGAGAAAATTTAGTGGGAGTATTACCTGGTGAAAAGATATGACTTTAAAATCAATATGTTGCTTTGCTGTATCAGATTTTTGATTGAAATGATGCACAAAGCACATCCCTGCCCACGTGGATCTTTACTGAAAAAAATATGTGGAGTCAATGTTTTCATTACAGTAACAGTTGAATTTACCATTGGTTTTAACTGATAGTCATGAGCCTCGATTCTGATGCAATAATGCAAGAAAGTGAAGGAGCATTGTTATACAAAATGTCTAATCATGTTTCTGAGTGTATCAGATGGCAAGATTTTCTACTATAGATACTTTTTTAAACCACAGAGTAGTAATGCAAAGGTATTTTTGGTCATGCCTTTTTTCAGGTGAAACTGAAACAACCCATTACGCCAACACTTCGGCCAAATCGAGCAACACCCAAGGCGCAGGGTATGTAATGACACGCTGTATAAGTTGGTATATTATTTGGTGTAGTATTTTATTACTTGTATAACAGCTGGGGTTTCAGCTGATTATAGTAGTACAAAAAACTCATAATCCAAACAAATTCACAATAATACAAGTGTGATCATTATGTAAAAGCTGCACCCTACAGCAACACACTAAAAAAAGTTACTTTCTTGCACAACAGGAAATTCCCACAAACACACAAAGGTTCAGTTTCATTTGATGTTTAGTGCCTGATCAGGGCTAGAACAAATATGGCCACAGGGGACTGCAGGGACTGAGTTAGCCAGATGGAGAACAAGCTTATTTCAGGGCTGACTTGCCACGCAGTTTACCTGCTTCTAATCAGCTCCTTGCAGCAGTGTTGCCCCTGTCTTCTTTCAAACGCACACTGACTGACTTAGTGGTTGATCACTTTAAACAACCCCCTAAAAACAAAGTCAATTCCAGGTACACCTGGTCCTGACTGTTGTACTGCAGCATTCTGGCAGGGTTGCAGGCAAAGGAAATAAGTTCTATTAAGCCCAAAATGCTGATAAAAAGAGATGGTTGAGGGGAGACAAGTGAGAGGCAGGAAGATAAGGAGCAATGCAGACTGACTGGAGAAGGAGCCTTGTTAATCTTTGAACATGGCAGCCCCCCACTCTCTTGGTCTGATGTGAAGTTTGATCTTTCAACCTTTTCCTTGTTTATACATAGATTATCCTGGCAAGGCTCTGGCTGTATGCACCAATCAAAGTGAGCCATCCATGGCAGCAAGGAACTTTGATAGAAAGTGCAGCTGTTTCAGGAACCAAAAACTTTAACATTGTATACACTATTAGTTAAAAGCTATATGTACAGGGTGAGGTTATATAATGAATAATATAACCATGTCAGGCTATTACCTATATACACATATAGTTTTTAATAGCCTATGTGTTTTTGTATAAGCATGACGAATTCTGTAAAATAATCCAGGAAAAAAAAGAACTTTTGATTTTGCTATCGACTCACAAACTCTTAACTCCAAAAATTTGCAAAGTTAAAATGGCTTAAAGTTTATAAGCAAATGATAATAAAGCTGGATCTGTCATGAGCCTTCATGTTTGGACAGACTGGGCAATTTTCTCTCATTTCACAATTACCATCTAGATAAAACTCATGAGGATCAGTTATAAACTGAGACAGTGGAGACTATAGAGCGTAGTTGACATATGGACCTACTCCTTTATTTTCCTCAGGGGTATCAGGTCAGCTTTTTATTTGGAAAAATGGCCATTTTAGCTCAGTTAGTGAAGGTAATGAAAGAAAATCTTTCAAGTGGGTGACAAGTTTGTGTGGGACTGTTTAGGGAATAAACTGAGGCATACACCGATGGCAGAATCCTTTATGACACCTTTTGTCTTGTTCAGTTGTAATCACAAAAACAAACACCAAAAATGATCCACCCAGCATTCAGGGGTTATCCCAGAGTGAGAGCCCATCGCCATGGTAACAGTAGCAGGTGGAAATGCAGCCAGGCAGGCAGTCAGGGTGGCAATAGAGTCAGGGCTGAGAGGAACACCAGTCAAGCTGCTATGTCTCCTGAGTGAGCAGAGAAATGACTCAGGGGTGGTGCTAGATTCATTTTACTGTGCCAGTGTCAGTTATTGACAGTGTCAACATTGTCATACAATCGGATGAATGTTTAACGTTGTGTGTGTGTGTAAATAAGAAAGAAAGAGAGATAATTTCTTGTGAGGAATGTGACAGTGCATCCTTTATTTTGCCTTGATATAGATCGGGAGTTGGAGGAAAGTCACAGCCTCCTGAGTCCTTCAGGTATGAAGACGTGTCAAACAACTGATCAAGGCTGCCCCATTATAAAAGAGGTAACTGTTAATACTTCTGGTATGACTGTATTTGAGCTCAGGATAAACCAGGAGATGGTTCTTCAATGGTAGAATATTATGTTGGATGATCTGCACATGTGTTGAAAGTCTGTCTGTCTGTCTGGATAGTGAGATGAAATTCTGATAAAAGTCTGATAATCCTAGTGCTGTGCCTATATTATCCTTTGTGTCACGTATACAAGTGTCTCCAGTTTCTTACCATTGGCTTGCTAGGACCCTCATAATACAAACAGCTTTTATTTAAACTGGAAAGACTAGTTGTCAAATCAAATAAAGGCATGTTGATAAAAGTGCTCATTGGAATAAAGACCAGTAACTGAAATCAAGAAGAAAAGGCTAAAGTTTAAAGTGGCCGATGGCAGCGACATATTTTCTTTGTGGATCATGACACACGTCAATGTCCGTGTGCTCCCTGTTCCCTGCCACATGCAGCCTGTGCTCCAGGCAATTCGAAAATGTCTTTGTAATTTTGATAATAATTTGAGAAAGACATTATTGAATAAATAAACATTAATCTAGTTTCCTCACAGTTTTCCTTTATGGCTTTTTTTCAAAAGCATGGTTCAACCTGTGTTGAAACTTAAACATTCGCAAATGCAAGGACAAACATATATGGAACTTTAAAATGATTGCTGGTTTTATGTAACATTGATAAATGAGTTATCTGGCAGGTCATATCACAAACATCAGGGTAATTATATGAGATACATTAATGTTTTGCTATGCTCCATAAACACCATCAATATCCTCTAACCCAAGGACAAGACATTTGTGCTCTTTTGCCTCTCAGTTTCTATTGAGGAGTCTCATTGTTATTCTGTGAGGGATAAGTCACACTGTGTGCTGGCTTTGCCTGCTGCTGCTTCTGTTGCTACTGGGGCATTCACTGTGTCAAGCATGGAAAGAGTCATCTGACTAAAGAACAAACAGCAAAGCCCTGAAGAAAGGCAAGACAGCTGACCTCCTGCTGAAAAGCAGTAGTAGATAGGTGTCATATTGTCGATATCTCCTGCTGTGTTAAAGGAGGTTAGGCTTTGTTTCCTACGTTTGTCAAATTACCCAAATTGGCACGATGGATGTACAGCATCTGTTGTATTGTGTGGATTGACAAAACATTTAGCATTAGATATTAACATAAGCTCAGGGTGGGATGGGGTTTTAATGCATAATTAGGGATCTTTATCACAAAGAATGTCTTTTATCCACATGCTATAGGTGCCAGAGAAACAAAACTTTCCTGCTACTGAAGGGGACAGACCTGTGAGCTGGCAAGCGCTGAGGAGAGGCTGGAATGTCAACAGAGTGTCAGCTTTCCCTGAAGGCAGTCAGTCCAATGTGTTTCCTACAGGGACCTGCTCAGATGCCAACAGGAAGTCCCCTTTAATGAAAACAACCAGCTTAGAGCCCCACAGCCATACTCCACTGCATCACACATCTTCTGCTGAGTCGTCCAGACCACAAACTCTGTTGCAACGGGCAGACAGCACAGGAACATACAAGTCACACAGTTCTTTAAATAGGACAAGTAGTGTTCAGCCTATAAGGGCAACAGCCCTGCTGTGTAATACAAGCTGTATCTCACAGCCCTCAAACATACAGGCCCTCGCACATAGTTCTGCTGTAACTACACTCATCCCTAAGAACAAAGCAGGGTTCTCCTCTATCACCATTTCCTCTAGGAAAATCAACAGATCGGCTAGTCTACCTGGCTCCGACACCTGGAGCCACACTCCCAGTGAGTCCCTTTCTCACCAGCCCCTGGACCCAAACTCCAGGCAGGTCAAGGTGCAAAGGAAAGCCACTATAGAGAAAGTGACAGAGCAAAGAGTAATGTCGAGTCCTGTCCCTGGCACAAAAAGTGAGGGGACTCCATCTGCTAGCCCTGGTTTGGACACAGTGGTCCACAGAAGAAAGGCTACCATTATTAAAGTGACAGAGCACAGGGAGAGCTGCAGTCCAGCCCAGATAGGGTCTAGAGCGAGGCACCCAGAGTACAGACACAGCTACACTGAGGGAGTGTACAACAGCACATGGAATGAAGACAACTATTTGCAAAATACTGAACCATCTTCATATCATCATGTAGATTCAACAAAGAGGTCAGACCCTGTAGCACCAGATACATCCATTTCAGATGCAGTGAAAAATGGTGGGACACTACACAGAGCTACACTGAGTGTTTTTGTGAACAACCCCCTTGCTGTAGCAGCACCCAGTCCCCCAGAGCTTTCTCCAAAGGCTGTTGGACATAGATCGGACAAGCCGCACAGACCACTGAGCTGCTTTGGCAATGAGTTTGGAGACACCGAGCCAAGCAAGGAGAATATGACACGAGCAGTTGCCAGGGAATGGAGCTTTGCCCTTCCAGAAGAGACCAGTATCAACCCTGTGAACTCAGACACTAGTTTCATCAGCCCTGGAGCTGCAGTGAAAGAAGCAGGTCACGTAGTGGCAGACAACTTTAAGCCAAACAGAGGTGAGGAAGAAAGATTACCGCCACCAGAGGTTGCAACAAGGAGAGCATCACCCTGTCTAACTCTCATCCAAGCCCCAGGTAGGGTCCTCTGTCCCACTCTGTCAGTCTTCTTGTCAGCACACATGCTCCCTTTGTCTCTGATCTCCATTTTCAAAGGATGGCTCTGTCTAAATACATGACTTCCTTTGTGCCAGGTGTGTTCTAGCTTGAAGTTATTAGACACACATTCTGGGGCTGAGCTCCGAGGTTTGATATTGTCTTTCACCTTTGATGTCTTATTGATAGGTATTATTAAATTCTACTGAGATGATTCCTTTATCTGCTTCTGTGAGTGCAATTGACTAATGCCAGATATCTGTGGCAATGTCAAATAAAATCGCCTATGCACAGAAACCCCACTGACACCTAGAGATGATTTCTCATTCTCACCTTCTTTCATTTTCCTACGCATCTCTTTGCACATATAATCTATTCTAGTCCCCTTTTTCCCTGGCATCACAGGGGAGGCAGAGAAATCACAAGCTGCTAAACATGGTGAAAATAAAGTATTAGGATGTGTTAGAATCAATTTTGGCATCCAGATCCTGCAATGTAGCTATTACATCTGTGTGTGTTTCTTTGTGCTAATCTTGTTGTGAGGACAAAATCCTGTTCACACAGTCACACTGTGGCTGTTGGGGGCCCAAAATCAAGTCTGACAAAGTTGTCCAAGTTATTTTTCACTGAGAATCAGAGCATCAGAGCTATAAGCTCTTTATCTCAATCCCACCTGTCTGTTAAATGTGTGGCTACAGCCAGAAGATGATTATATCTTAATATATAGACTCAAAAGAGCCATAAATGTTTTGTCACTGTAAAATGTATCTTTTCTACCTTTGGGCAGAGCAAAGGCACAGAGCTAAAGGTGAAACAAAATGTTTTATAAATTAAAAAAACTCAACAGTCTGTTGTTTAGAAATGGCAGATATATATGAAGAGCTAGTTTTCTGCTAAACAAGTGCGTTTCTTCATTCATATCTACTCTCAGTGTGAAATTATTAATTATTTTTTAATCACATTCATTTAGACTGTCATCAATTAATTACTAAGGCCTGGGGCAGGGTAATTTAAATTCAGTGTTTAATACAGTCAAGTTTCAAATAAGGCATGACATCATGAAATTTTCTTCAGCGCTGCCTGTGATGCACAACAGCCAAATGGCAGCTCACTGACCAGTTTGACTTTTGATTTATGTTAAAGCCATCTTGCCTTTCAGATCCCCACTCACATCAAACTCCAGAGGAAGTGCTTGCTCTTAATGCAGCAGCGATCATAGCAAATATCAAACTCCAAAGACAACTTAGTAAGAAGAAAACACCAAAGGGCAATTCTGAAGACTCCACTGCATCACCTGAGGGAAATACTGGTAGTATTACTTCTATGTAATTATAATTTATTGTCTCAATAACCTTTTATTTTTGTTACAAGTAGCTAATGTTGCAAGCTCAGTATTTTATTTTGGTAGCTCATTCTCTGATTGATCTAATACTGATACAGTGAATACCAAGAAGGAATATGTCATGGCGGGCCTGGAAGGCTGTTGAGCAACTGTGTTTCACTCAGATATGTGAGGCCAAGCCAGGTGTAAATGAAACATGAACAATTTGATTCTCTCTGTCCTAGTTATGACAGATGAGGAAAATCATATGAAGCCACATCAAGGTCAAAATCCAGTCCAGTGCCACAAACTGCCTCCTGCTGGATTTGCTCCACTGAGTCTTGACCCTGAAACGTCCCCTCAAACTATTTCTCTACAGGTGAGTTCAGAGAAATTTTTTGAGCTAAAAAAACAATTAAAGAAAAAGGTCAGGGAAGGTTTGGCACATTGACAGCCGGTAATATGTTAGAAAAAGAGGATGATATATGTGTGTGTGTGTATGTGTGTTGGGGGTGCACTTTAATGTTAACATGAGCAAAGTGTTGATGGTTTTGGCAGGAAGCACTGAAGAGGTCCAGACCAGACTTCATCAATCGTTCCCAGGGCAGAGTGCGAGAGCTGGAGCGAAAGGCACAGGACCGAAGGCAGTTGGCGAATTTGGTTGGCTCACAGTCAGATGCTCCTCTTAGGCAGAGGAGAGCCCAGAGCACCCGATCTACGTCTCTGAATGCTACTGTCCCCACTGGTACAAAAATTAAATTGTTGTTCGTCCCTGTGCAGCTGCTGTGCCACATGACCAATATGTGATGTTTTTCAAACATCTAGCCACAGTTGTCAAATACAACTGTGAACAGCAAACACCACTTTAAGATTCTATATTAATATTACTGCAGAAAATGCATATGAAAGCTAAATGAATAAAAAAATAACACAAAGAAAATCTAAGAAATTGCTAAATAATATAACGTATTAAATTCAGAAAACTCCACACAATAAACCAGTATCTGAAATCTAGTAAAAGCACTATCTGATATACAGAGTATAGTATTTGTGCTGTAAGTGCTTATCTATTGCAAAACAAGGGATCAGAATGATTCTAGTACTGGATTTAAAGGGAAGTGTTTATGTGACTTTCAAATGTTTGTGTGTTGCATGCTGGGTTTTGTCTGATAAGATTTTGATTCTGAATGTCAGGCTTCATAGTTAACAATAAAGAATCTCAAGCCTGGTGAGAGAGATTTTGTAGCGCTCTCTGCCCTCTACTGGCCTTAACAGAAAGATACAATAGTGTTAATGATAGCTAGGAAAGTGACAGGTATGGTCTTGTTAAAAATAAACATAATTTATCAGATGTTTTCAGCGTTAATGTAGTGAAGCTAGTGGAGAAGCAGTTCTCATCTTATGAAAAATGAACCTGGCTACTCTCCTTATGTTTGTCTTACAGAGGAGGCTTTCAGAAAAAGCTGCAGTGATTTACTGCCATGTTTTTGAGCCTTCAACTCAATTACCATTGTGTATGTGTACATGCTTGTGTGAATGTGTGCGTATATGTTTGTGTTTCCAGATAACCTTTTAAAACCCAGAGACAGAGCTATTATTGGGAAAGAGATGCAGCTCACATCCAAGCGGTGAGTTCCATTTCAATCTGTACCTTGGCATGGTTTCAGATGTACCTTCTTTATAGGCAGCTTCACCCTAATCTTTTGTATCTCTTTTGCATGTGAAGGCAGAGTCTGTATCAGTGACATCTCCATAAAAAATATGTTGTCTTGTTTCTCTGCCAAGACTCTTGCTCCTTTGTAATATTTTTTTCTTCTTCTTCTCATTGCTTCACTTGTTTATTTTCCTTTCTGGCAGATCCACCTATTCAATACAAAAAAGAAATGTTAGGCTGAGGTGTTAGATTGTGGGTTTATTTAGAAAACACTGTTGCATACAGTTGATACACAATACGTATTATGTTTAACAATAAAACAGCTCTGTAGGTGGCTTAATTTGTAGTTGGAGTTAGTATTTTGGTTGGATAATAGATACTGTTTACAATTTTTAAATGATCAACTCTACTTACCAGTAAAACAGTAATAACAATCAGGACATAAAATTATGCTTCTGTTACAGCCCTCTTGCAGAGATGAAGAGGAAAACGGATGATGAGATGAAGAGGGAGGTCTGTTTGAGCAACAGACAACGAGTAAAGCTTTTCAAAAAGGTAATGCCTATATCTTTTTGTCACAATAGAGGTAAATGGACCCATTATACTTCACCAACATGCAGTCAAACATCATTTTAGCACACCCCCTTTAATTTTGTATTTTTCTGCCATTTCAGTGAAGCGCTAGAACAAGATGATATACAATTTAAAGTATGTAGTAATGATGGACAGTGTACAAAGACATGATTTTCCGGCCTTAATGCTACAACTAAGGGAAAGATGCATGATATAATTAATGTATGAAGTAAAATGAGATAGGAAAAAGTCCACCTTAGATTGGTGCAAACAGACTGATTCTATTGTTTCACTATAGTCAATTCTTAATATTTAACCACCAGACCTGACCTATTTTGATTTCCCTGGTATAAATAAATATGTAGAGAAATTATGCAGTGAATCTTGAAATCCTTAAAAACATGGAAACAAGCAAGTGTTCCCCACAGTGTTAAAAAGTACTTTCCTTACACACTGAACAGAGCATTGTCTATATAACCCACAGGCAATTGAGCAGTAATGAAACACCTTTCTCCTACAAGCTCAATTAAACCTTGCAAGTGATGAAACATTTTGCAGTACTGCCCAACACGAAAGGGTACAGTAATAATATGGCTTTTTGTCTTGTCACAGCAGCACAACTCTTAAAGATAATGGCTTTACATCTCATGCCACGGTTAATTGAAGTGACTGCTGTGCATTGGGGTATATGAGGTTGAACTAAAAATTAATGTAAATAACAATTCTGATCATTTCTGAAATTAATCAAACAGCATTGAGTGTTTACATTGCACTATTATTCCACTAGAGGTCGCTGCTGCCATATGAGAAAAGCTGATCTTAAAAAATTCCACATTAGAGGCCTTTTCAGCCAATAAAGTGGGTGTTATTGTTTACTTTTTAATTGTTGGGTCAATAATTATCGCCCTCTAAATAACAGAGTTTGATTTGCTTGCTGAATTGTAGGTGCACTCTCTCACTCCGCACCCCACACCCTCTATGTCATTGTGGAGAGAAACTGTGAACAGTCTCATTGTGTTGAGTGTATGAAGCCTGTGTTCCTCATGAAACAAAAAAAACCCTTCAGTGGCGGAGAGCACTACAGTGCAGTGCCACCATTCAGCTGAGCTGCAGACAGTGTGGGTGCCCACACACAGTCACACACACACTGCTGCTGTGGTAGATAACACAGGGAAAGGGGGTCATGCCAGAGGAAGCAGCAGGTCCTGATTAAGGTGCTGGAAACCTGAACAGTGTGAGTGAGAGGACAGCAGGGACCAGGCTCACATCTGAGGCTTGAAGAGCATGTGTTGTGTTTGTGTGTATTTGCCTGTGTTGTAACAGCTACAGGGCATTTGTGTCGACTGACTGGTGATGTATAGCCATTATTCTGTCTTATCTAGTAGAGTCAAAATCAGAGTATTTTGTTTTCTCATTGCAGAAACTGTTGGATCAGATTCTTCAAAGGAGCATGAAGTGAATGACTGACAACAGATGTAGAGGATGACATGACAAAGCCTGTAGCATAGCATAAGAGACTGAAAGGTGCACATTGCCTTTTGACAGTGCTGGAGATGTGTTGAAAGATCAGTGGAGGTCATGATGTATAGCTACTTGCCACAGCTTGTTTGTCTTATGTCATGTCATTACATTTCACTTAACTTATTTTTTCTGAAAGATCAATGCACACAGTCAATTTACATTTTATTTAAGCATGAAGATCCCATTGATCTTTACCA